>NC_079873.1:56265244-56568275 GCF_023065955.2 Ursus arctos
GTGACTGAGGTGTCTTCACTTTGAGACAAGCATACCAACTCCAACTCTGGAAGTTTGAGCAATGTTATCCTTTATACGTTTTTGCATTGGGTTAGTAGATTCGTCCTACCAAGTAGGAAATCCTGATTGGACCTGTGAACACTGGTGTTTATGATGTTCCCTGTATGGGCTAGTAGAGACTATAAAACCAGGCCAGCATAGGATATCAGTCTAGCCTGAAGAGCCAGGTCTACAGCACCAGCTAAGGTGTCTACTAGTTCCAACTTGTGAACACAGACGTTCTGCCATGGGACATAATTGGCCGTAGGGTGTGTCCTATGGATTCCTCTTCAGAATGAAGGAAGGAGGTCTTAAATATTAGAATTTGGAGTTGTCAGCTACTGTTTGTGTTCGGTTTATTCTTGCCTGGAGACAGAGCAAGAGATTGAATGACCTTAGCCATGGCTCCTGGCTCGAAGAGATCGATCTCAGCAGAAATATGGGCTCTTGGCCTTGTTGTTCCTATTCACTGGTAGAATCCATGTGACATAGAAAAAGAAGAATGGACTCTGGACAGACATGGAGGAACTTTTCGCAGTCCATTTCAGGAAAGCTGACATTTGCCTGCCTAATGAATGGGGAAAGGTGGCCATTCTCCAAATAAACTGATCTTCTTTTATCCCTTCCAGCTGGTCTCCTCCAAAATACAGGTCAGCAAGCTCGAAAGCAGCCTGAAACAGAACAAGGCCAGCTGTGCTGACATGCAGAAGATGCTGTTTGAGGAACGAAATCATTTTGCTGAAATCGAGACGGAGTTACAGGCAGAGCTGGTCAGGGTAGAACAGCAGCACCAAGAGAAGGTAAGCCCCGGCAAGCCCAGAGGTTATACTGAGAAACAGAGTGTCATTGCTCTTTGTTGTTAGTTTTGAAAAGACAGTGGCAGGGGGATGAAGTTTCCTTCAGAAGCCCATGCGTCGTCTTTTCCAAATTTTGCAAACCAGGAACCCGAAAGAGAGAAATTACTTGTCGAAGTTGACACACACAGTGGCTCTTAGCCTCCAGCTTTGATCCCAAGATTAACACCATGGCTGTGCTTATTCCTTTAAGCCATGAGAAGGAAAGATAACAGGTACCTCTGAGTCAGAGGAGTCCTCTGGGTCACCGCTTGGACTAAGCCGGAATTCTTTTTTCCTCTCATTCCTTTGATCCCATTGGGTCGTGTCTTTCTCTAGGTGCTGTACCTTCTCAGCCAGCTGCAGCAAAGCCAGATGGCAGAGAAGCAGCTAGAGGAGTCCGTGAGTGAAAAGGAGCAACAGCTACTGAGCACACTGAAGTGTCAGGTATGATAATGGGGCGCGGGTCTCCAGAGATGGGATCCACAGGCCTGACTGTGAATCCTGTCTGGTTTATACCGTTGTACTTGCAGCGGAGAGTAACTACTGCCGACAGGTTTATAATAGTAACCTCTATGGCCTTTGGGCCCTATCTGATCAATTTAAGGGTATTTAGAATGTAACCATACATAGAATAACCTCCTTTTTGGTACAGAAATGACATTACGTACTCCGTGCCAGACTTTGAGGCCTCCTGGTTCCTTGCCTCAGCCCTGAGCTCTAAAAGGGTTGAGAAAGTTCAGTCATCCCATAGAATCCTCGGGGCATTCAGCTTTCTCTTTCTGAGCCTGTTCTGAGCTGAGACCTGACATGTTTGTAAAGTGCCTGGGGTCTGAATATCTCCCCGAGCCTGGGAACACCACACCCCTTAGCAGCGTGTTGGAACACTATTTTATCCAACTTAGAATCCTTTTTTTCTGAAGCACCAGTCTCTAGGGTTTCCTTGGCACCTCCCATCAAAGACATAACCAAACTAGTTAAAGTCGTATGCACGAATTGCGAATCTGGTTGTCCTAAGTGTCAGGGAGTTTAATCAGGGTTATTAGTGTAGCAAATAAACTGCCTCATCTGTGTTTAGAAGGGTAAACAAAAGCATCTGCAGACTTGAAAGAAGCAAAGCTTACTGTCCATGTGGGTCTCTTAACCAGCATCCTGACGGGAATGAATAAGGGATGTAAGGCTTGAGAATAGAAGAGAATAAGGAGAGCATTTAGGCCAGAGCACATGGTGCCTGGGAGTGCGGGCGGGACTGCTTGGGAGCGCGGCAATAGAAGTGGCATTCAGGACACCTAGGCACTGGTGGGAATCGGGCATTTTTCTGGGTGCCAATGCCTGCTGTGCAAAAACCATCTGCTGCCAGCGACTTGGCAGCAGTCTGTTTTCATCTCTGTGAGTTGTTTGGTAACCCACATGTAGTGCCGAAAATAACCCCACCTATCACTGCACTATCTGGAAATAGGATGAAGAACTGGAGAAGATGCGAGAAGTGTGTGAGCAAAATCAGCAGCTTCTCCGAGAGAATGAAATCATCAAGCAGGTAATACGGCTTCCCACCTGCTTGTAATAAGCCCTGGGAGCCCCGTTGCAGTTGAGGTCGGCTCTTGGGAGCAGCCCCGAGTAGGATGAGTCGGCTCTATTTCTGAGGTCTATGTCGACTGTCCGTGTGATATGGTCATGTGCGTTTCAAAATGGTATAAACACACGTTTTTTAATCTCTCTTCTGAATCTAATAGGGATCTTCTAAAGTGAGAGTCCTTCAGCCTGCTTTACTGTTAACCTGCC
Source organism: Ursus arctos (assembly GCF_023065955.2). Taxonomy (NCBI): domain Eukaryota; kingdom Metazoa; phylum Chordata; class Mammalia; order Carnivora; family Ursidae; genus Ursus; species Ursus arctos. The sequence goes on from NC_079873.1 coordinate 56,267,899, forward strand.
TCACTTTGGTTTCAACACGGCTAGCTTAAGAATCTTTCTGTTTTAGCCATGAACACTCCCAGAAGCTGCCCTGCGGTATACACTATGTATTTTCTTTTCGAACAGAAACTGACCCTCCTCCAGGTAGCCAGCAGACAGAAACCTCATCTTCCTAAGGATACCCTTCTATCTCCAGACTCTTCTTTTGAATATATCCCACCTAAGGTAAACTGCTCCATGCTGGTAATACCTTCATATGGCCAGGGTTGGGGGTGAGTGTGCTAAATTCATCTTGTAGAAGAGGTTGAGACTGAAAAATCCCAAATCCCAGGGCGCCTGGCTGGCTCAGTCGGTAGAGTGTGCGACTCTTGATCTCAGGGTTGTGAGTTCCAGCCCCACATGGAGTGTAGAGCTTACTTAACATTAAAACCTTTTAAAAAAATCCCAAATTCCAGCATCTCAGTTTGCCTTGGAGTCCCAAAGCAAACTACAGTAGAGTCTTCAGGAAAATAGGCATTCTCCCTCCCCAGAAGGCTGCCTTTTGGCCATGTAGAGACATTATGTAACAGCTGAGGAGGGACAGGAGAAAAGAGCAGTGTTCTGCTGTCCATCCAGAGATACTTATCTCATCATATCAGGAGTCCCTCTTTCCTCCCTCAGATTGCTCAGTCTCTACCCCTTCAGTTTCCATCCTTTCAAAGGCTCTGCAGGGCCAAAGGCTACAACAGAATTAATTCTGACTGGGAAAGCCAAGGGGCTGTATTTGAGGCAGGCTGAAATCTCGGCTCTGAGAATATAGCCAGCAACAGCTACTGGGAAGATTTGATCTACGTGTGTTTGTAAAATTTTATTAAGTAATTATTGCAAACCTTTTTTCTTAGCCAAAACCTTCCCGTTTTAAAGAAAAGTTCCTGGAGCAAAGCATGGACATCGAGGACCTAAAATACTATGCAGAAAATTCTGTGAATGAGCCTGAGGACAGTGCTGGTGATGAGGATGATGACAGGGATGATGAGGAATGGAAGCCAACAAAATTAGTGAAGGTGTCCAAGAAGAACATCCAAGGGGTAGGAAGCAGCTCTCATCTCTGTCAGGGGTTCTAGTCCTTGGTCTTTGCTGCCAGTGGGAATTTGCTGGCCCCCATGCCCTGCACCTGAGCCCCTGGATCCCGATCAAAGGCCCTGGCTCCACTGAGGGGTCTTTGTTGGGCCAGCACTGTATGGAACCTGGGGCTAGCCGAGAAGGCTGCCTGAGAGCACAAGATGGCTCTCTTACTGTTTTTAGGTTCTTACGCGGTCTGAATGGGTGGTAGTATTCTATACCATTTCACTGAGGCTGGTTGCAAAGTGATCATAATAATCCTTCATATTTTTATAGCACTTTACAGTTTATAAACCATTCTCATATAGGTTATCTCCTTTTTTCATCACAAAAAACCAATCCAGTGAGGTATTTATTGTTTGCATTTTACAGGTGGATTTGAGACCCACAGGAGGGAAATGACCTTGCTCAAGGTCATAAAACCAAGACCAGTCAGGACTCGAAACCAAATATTCTGTATTCTGACTCCAAATCCAGTTTGTTTCTACCATGTCACGGTCATATCAGGAAAAATTGCAGACCAGAAGCTAAATGGGAACTTTATCTTCCTTGCCTCATGGAGTAATTTTGCTCCCTGGGCTAAGGAACAATAGGAATTACAGAAAGGGCTAATAATTAAGATCAAACACACCATGTTAAGGTTAGTTAGGAACAGTTTGACTTTGAGGCATGCTTTATTTACTTCCACAATGATAGTCCTACGTAATTTTTCAAACCTAGATGTTTTATGTTGAAACATTAACTTCCCAGGCACTATAGTTCACCACTACCCCAACCGTGCCCTGCGGCCACATTCCACTGAAGAAGGACAGTTCACAAAGGACCCTGGCAGGCTTCCTGGAAGGTTAACTTGATTTCATTAGCTGCTTGAGCACCACGTAGGGGACTGAGCCTTAGAAGGCCGCAACACCAGAGCGCAGCAAGTCGTGAGGAATAGCTGGTCGTGGTGGCATTAAGTCATTTGAAATGAGTCATCAGGAATGTGACGTATCACATGTTCTTAGTGGGACTAAGAGCTCATCCTTAGCCTCAGAGAGCTTATAATCTAGTGGGAAAACAAGGCAAAGAAATAGCAGCATACTAAAGAGCCTCAGCATATTCATCTCAGGGAGATGGACTGGGGGATTTTAAAGAATGACTATATCGCCAAACCAAGTAGATATAGTTTAGGAAGATACCATAAAAGAGATGACTATTGCTGCATCATAAGACAGAAAGGGAAATACGGTCTTGGAAGCAAGTGGGAGGCCATTGCTGACACAATGAATAGCATATTGCAAAGACTTAGTTGTAGAGGGACAGGGGGTTGGGACACTTACAGAAAATGGTGCAGAACATGTCTGACTTTCATTCACTTACTCAACAAACGTTTACGGACTCTGCTAGGACCCAAGTGGAGAGCATGAGCTGAATGTAGATACGAGGGTCAACTAAGTAATAGGAAGCAGAGTTGAGAAATACACATAGAAACAAATGGTAGAGGACCTAAAACCCCTGGGAAGACGTGTCCAAATGTGAAGCAAATATGTGCTTACTTGTGCTTGAAGCAGGCTTACCGTATGTATCATAGCAATGTTGCTCCACGTGTAAAAGGGAAATAGAGGAATCTAGTAAAAATTGCAAGTAAATATTTGCTATCAATGACAAAATCTGTATCAAAAACCATGAGAGATTATTCTTTCCTAGGCTTTTCCCCTGATTTAATAACTTGAGAAGAGACTGTGACTGGGCGTAAAGGCGAACAAATCGGCCCACGATCTAGTTTCTCCCTTTTGGCAACCTTGAAGTTCATGGATGCTGTGTATTATGCATACCAGAGAACTGTCTGCTCTCTGGTCAGACTGCTCCTAGACACATGAGCTGTAGACTTTAACGCTTTGCACAAAGGCTGTCCTCTCTGTTGTTCCAACCCAGCTGAAATGGACTGGCATTATCACTAGATGACTTTAAAGGAGACTGCAGCAGTCACCAAACTAATGAGTCGGCTAGAGCTAATGCTGAAAAAGTAGGCTTCTGCACTTGACCATGTTTCCTCTATGTACTAAGGAGATGCTGGGGGAAAGGCCATGTGCTATAGTAAAAGTAATAGCTTCAAAGCCAGGTAGACATGGGTTCTAGTCTTGAGTTTGCCACTGGCTAGTTGGATGACTGGAAACAGGTCACTTAATCTCCTTAGGCTTCTAATTCCTTATCTATGCAATGAAGGGATTAGACTGGAATGGATGATGTGTACAGTCCCTTCTAGCACTGATATCCTGAGTCAAAGTCACAAAGTTGTGTAAGTGTTTTTTTTTAATTAATTTGGGAGTTTTAATAATACTACCTTTATATGGTGTTTTATGGTGTCTGAGTAGTTAAAAGAAAATGTATTCAAAAATACTTTGTGAAGAATAAAATATCATGCAGGGAATGTCATTAAAGCACTGTAAGCATTTTACAAATATTCTCATTTGTCCCCTTTGGCAGAAAAGAGGAAGCAGGAATCCTTATCTCTTCCTTAGTGTTGAAAGAATGGAGATGAACTTGAATGAAGTGCCTGTCCAAGGTCATACCAAGTATTACATATAGGACCAGAGCCTGAGTCTCCTGTCATAGTCTGGTTTGGTTTGTTGCTGTTGTTGTTGTTGTTGTTGTTGTCGTCGTCTTGGTTTTTTGGTACAGAAAGGTGATTTTATTAAAGCATGGGGCAGGGCCCGTGGGCAGAAAGAGCTGCACCAGGGTCATGACTGGCCCATTGTATACTTTCAAGTTGGGAAGGGGGTGAGGGATAGCATAAGTCTCTAAGGAATTTTGGAAGCAAGGTTTCCAGGACCTTGAGGGGGCTAGCTATTGTTGGGAAAAGGTCATTTATTACCGTCTAATAAAACCTTAGTCATGAGACCCTTCAGATGTATGTCGGTGGGCCATATGCTTGGAGGATGATTGCCAACATGTATCTTGGGGGTTTAGAGATAAAGGAAATTTCTGAAGGAATTTTTATATGTTTAAGTAGACTACAGGATCAGAGGGGGAGGTCAGGCTACGATTGCCTTTTACACTTAGCAGTCCCTAGAGGAATGTCACTCTGCCTGTTTCAAGGACTTGTCAGTGGGGTGTAGGTAGTAAGGAAATTGAATAATTTTCTTCTGCCTTTGTTTCCCACGTCATCCCCGCCGAACAGTTTTGACCCTTAAATCTTTATGGTTGTTGAGGGTGGAAGGTCTCATCTTCTGTAACTTCTTCCTGCTGAATAGGGACATAGAGATGTCCCTACCTATGGGTCAACATTGGTCAGTTGGGGCTTATAGAGATATAGGAGTTACAAAAGGCAGAGGCAGCTGAATCCAAAGGAGACTGCATGTGTGGATCTTCCGGAGTCATAGTCTGGTATCCTTTATGTTAAAGTTTTTACCAGATCTGTCTCTGAGACACAATGTAACTCTGAAATCAGGGCTAGAAGAATTACAGACTCTAAAGCAATAGCTCTTGACCCTGGCTGCACGTTAGAATCTCCCAGGGAGCTTTTCAACGTAGGGAGCCTGGGACCCCACCCCCAGATATTCTGATTTAATTGGTCTGAGGTGGGATCTGGCTTTTTGGAAAGCTCCCCGGAGATTTCTTATGTGTAGCCAGGGTTGAAAACCGCTGGCTTAAAGGAACCCCAGAGATCTTTCAGCTCTACTTCCCACTCTATATAAAGAATCCGTCTATTAGAGTGGTTCTCAACTGTGGTGTTGGGACATGCTGGTGGGTTGTCAGCTGTTGTGATACACACACATGTACACACAGGCACAGGCACACCATGTACCACATATGTATATATTTGAGGTCATGCCTGTGGCAAGGTCATGTTCCCTCTCTTACATTCTGATCTGGGTCCTGGGCGTGAAAGAGAACAGGAGGAAGTTATAGCTAGTGAAATGGCATTCATGTGATGAATGCATCTGTCGTGTGTGTCATGACTGTTCCATAATAGCACTACCGGGTGCTTATCTAATCTCTGTCTGCTTGAAAACTTCTAGTACTGGGAAGCTCACTAGGGTGGCCCATTGTAGTCCACTAACTGTTAGGAGGTTGTTCCTTGTTGAGCTAAAATGTACTCTCCTATAAATCATCCCAGCGGGGATGACTGTGTAGAAGTCTAATTTTCTTCCTTAGCACGGCCATTCAGATACCACTCTCATTCTGTTATCCCTTTAGCTAAAATAGAGACACACTGACAGGACAATAGAATGTTTTGGAGGCATTTAGAAGAATTTGTGTATGTGAGAGGACCATACCCAGGCTATTGCAGTCAGTGGATCAGTGTCATCTTGGTAAGGTGTCTCTAGGACATGTCAGAGAAGCCTGTCTTTTATACTGTATTAGTCAAAGAAGCAAGATTTTTTTTTATTATAATGTCCAGTATTGGCAAGGGTGACTAATGTGGGCATTCCTGTCTATTGCTATTAGGTATGCAAATTGGGGTACTTCTGGAAAGCAACTTGAAAATATGTATCAAAAATCTGGGACCCCTGGCTGGCTCAGTCGGTAGAGCATGTGACTCTTGATCTCAGGGTTGTAAGTTCAAGCCCCACACTGGGTGTAGAGATTACTTAAAAATAAAAATCTTTTTTAAAAAAGTATGTATCAAAAATCTTAAAAATGTTCCCTGTCCTTTGGCTCAGTAAGTATACACATAGGAATTTATACTAAGAAAATAGTCACTGGTGCATAAAAAGATGTATTCATTCAACAAACCTTTTGTGAGCACCTAGCTATATCAAGCACTGTTTCTAGGTGCTGAGGATACAACAAACAAGACAGGTAAGATCCTTGGCCTTATGAAACTAAACACATTCTTGTGGCGAGAGATAGCACAATGACCAGAAAACCAAATACAGTAATTTTAGATGATGATAAGAGATACACAGAAAATATAGTGAAGTCATAGAGAATTCTGGGGTAGGAAAAGAGTTCTTTAAGAGAGTGCTTGGGAGAGGCCTCTCCAAGGAGGAGTTACTTAAGCAGAGATCTCAGCCAAGTGAAGGAGCAAGTCAGGGAAAGAACCAGAGGGAAAACATTTCAGGAAAAGGGAACAGCAGATGCAAAGACCTCAGGCAAGAATGGGTTTGGTTTATCAAGGAACAGGCCAAAAAGGCCAGGGTAGCTGGAGAGTACTGAAAAGTGGGAGAGATGGGGCACCTGGGTGGCTCAGTCGTTAAGCGTCGGCCTTCGGCTTAGGTCATGATCCTAGGGTCCTGGGATCGAGCCCCACATCGGGCTCCCTCCTCAGCGGGAAGCCTGCTTCTCCCTCTCCCACTCCCCCTGCTTGTGTTCCCTCTCTCATTGTCTCTGTCAAATAAAGAAATAAAATCTTTTAAAAAAAAGAAAAGAAAAGTGGGAGAGAGTAGTCAAGGTCAGGCCAGAGGGGTAGTTAGGGGCCAGCCCATGGAGAGCTTTGTCGATGGCAGGAAGATTTAGATTGTGTTTATGTAGCAGGAATCTATGGTAACATGATTGGTAATAAGAAGCAATTTCTTTGAAAAGAATCTTAATATCTAATACTAGGGGGCTGGTTAAATAAATTGACATTTACATGATGAAACACTATATACAGCTATTAAATATTTAAAATCATGTTTTCAATTTTCACATTTTTAAAGTGATATATATTAATCTCAAAATCAGGAAAAAGGATATTATAGTGGTTTCTTTTACCTTCACAACTAACAGAAGAATGATGGTTGTTCTATGAGAGAGACTTAAGGGCTTGTGTTTAACTGTAAACTCAGTATGGATTCACAAAGATACAACAAAGGAAAAAAAGCTACAGTGATTTTTAGGCTTCATGAACAAGACCGTTGGGTCCGTAACAAGGGCGTTGTGTTGTGTCAGTCTACCTCACAATGGCCACACCAAAATTAGAAAGTGGTGCTCATTTCTGGATGTCAAAATTAAGGATGAACTTGGACAAATTGCTGCGTGGCCAAGGTGGTGAGGGTTCTTAGAAACCATGTCCTGTGGAGGATCATTGAGGAAGCTAGGTATATTTAGCTTTGAGAGGCTCTGGACAGAGGGGCACTGCATAGTGGAAATTATGCTCAGGGTTTGCACAAGAATGCTGTGCAAGTGTGGTTGAACTGATTCCTTATCGTTCCAGATGGCAGGACTGGGTCCTGTGGTCAGAAGTTATATAGAAACTCTCCTCGTCTCACGATAAATAGAGCTTCAGATAATTAGGCCAGGGACATTAGAGAGGGGGCTTCATACATCAAATCAGGCTCCAGACGGTCACCGAGGTCTCTTCTGACTCTACTCCGTCATTCTGTGAGCTCTGCCACCTATGTTTGTTCCAAGCCAAACTATCCCCCCTTCTTCCACCATTTCTCTTATAACATTGCTTCCTAGAACACAGGTCACCTGTGTCTTTTTTTTGTTTAATGTCCTCTTTATTAAACACATAACATACACTAAACTCCCAAACGTGTGCCCAAGGAAATATACTTACTGATTAAGTGGGTTTAATACATGAAAAGCACTTATAACAGCGCTATATAATAAGATACCACTATATAAAGTTTCAAAACATGTAAGATCATTCCTTCCGTTGTTTAACAGAAACTCATATGTGGTTAAAAAAAAAAAGACCTGCGTGGGAATGATAAACACCTAATTCAAGAGACTTTGCCCCTGGGAGAAAAGGAGGTGAATGGGATCAGGAAAGGGTAGGTAGGCAGCTTCAGTTGTATCTGTATTTTAGTTATTAAGGGAAGAGTGAGAACATAAGTGGATTTTGTTACTGTTCTCTATGCTTTTACAGACCCGAAAAAAATTATGATGCCCTAAAATAGGGCGTGTTCTATCAAACGGGGTCTAACTGACCCAGAGTCTAGTGAAGCAATTGCTTCCCCTGATTTTCAAACACGGGCATCATGCTGTGTCAGTCTACCTCACAATGGCCACACCAAAATTAGAAAGTGATGCTCATTTCTGGATGTCACAATTAAGGATGAACTTGGACAATTTCTGCCTGACTGCTTGTTGACAGCGATTTCACACTGTTGACTCATGGAGCTTGCTGACACCTCACAGCCTTAGGCCCCTTTTGCACAAACTACTTTTAAGCCAGATCGTCCCCCATATTATATTTATACGGCTGATGTGGGGAGAACCCAGATGCCAGACTTCTGTTTATCCTTCTTAGAACTTCTCTTTCGACTTGCAGTCCAGAATTCCAGCCTGTCAAAATATTTTTGAATTGTGATTCTGTTATCTTATTTTTTTTTAAATAATTTATTTATTCATTCGACAGAGAGAGAGACAGCCAGCGAGAGAGGGAACACAAGCAGGGGGAGTGGGAGAGGAAGAAGCAGCCTCCCAGTGGAGGAGCCTGACGTGGGGCTCGATCCCATAACGCCGGGATCATGCCCTGAGCCGAAGGCAGACGCTTAACCGCTGTGCCACCCAGGCGCCCCTGTTATCTTACTTATTAATCATCCTTCCAGTTTTGTGTCATTGTTACAGCCCATAAACATGCCTACCTTGTAGACTGGTTATGAGAATCAAATGAGGTTTTGTATTTATATATATGAAAGGACTCTGAAAACTGTAAAGTGCTATACAAATGTAAATGATTTTATTTCATATTGTCGGTGATTGATTAAACTGCTGAGCACATAACCCAGGCCAATGCTGAACAAACTGCAGAAACGTGAGTTGGGTGAAAGTACCGCTGGGTAGATCTAAAGATATCGAGCAAGTACACTCAGCCCTTGAATACACCTAACCCTACTACCATCCACCTTGCAATTCGTCACTTTGACCATAAAATTATCATGAGAGGCTTTGCCAGGTACCCTGCATTATTATGGTATCCCTCCAATCTGTCCTTCAAGGATGCAGTCCAAACAAGAAAATGAATTTGTCTAGCATGACGTGTGGTCAGGCAGCCTCTCGTGGTTCTGGGCATCACTGTTTCACTAAAGAAGAGGGGAACTGAGGAGAAAGAAGCTTGGTCAAGTTTCCGTTTCCATTTTCCACTTTCCATGTTTTCTAAAAAGGCTTGCAAATGAAGGGGAGGCACTTTAAATTAGTCTTCTAGCCCTTTCAGTAACGGGTGTTTCTCCAAACCTGTTTTTGCAGTGTTCCTGCAAGGGCTGGTGTGGGAACAAGCAGTGTGGGTGCAGGAGACAAAAGTCAGACTGTGGCGTGGACTGCAGCTGTGACCCCTCGAAGTGTAGGAACCGCCAGCAAGACAAGGTAGGACCGGCTCTGTTGCGCCTCGCCATCCCTTCGGGCCTCCCACCAGTTCTAACCACCCTAAAGCCTGGCATCTCCTGCACAGCTCTTCCTACCCTTCTCGTGCCCTCTGCAACAGAGACATTTCACTTCTCGGTCCTTCTTCCTCTGCGCTAGTCTTGTTGATGAGCCCCTTCAGAAACCACAGCCCTTCCCAGGAGATTGCCCCACCCCCAGCCTCGGCTGTAAAGTTTTGGTACAGTTTCTGATGCCGGAACAAGGAACAGGAGAGCAGGCAACTACAGGCACATAGACACGCAGGACCAAACTAGTCCGGAGGCTTAGCTGGAGCTCTAAGGGCCACGTGGCAGCTTCCAGGAAGGAGCTTAATCCTGACATCTTGAGACATCAGTGCTTAGACCCTCTCCATGGGAACCAACTATTCCGTGGCTCTAGGAAAAGACCCACAGGAACTCGGTCTTTCCAGTAGTCACTGTTGTGGGCCAAGTTAATTGGAGCTGTCCTCCTTATATTGCTTCCGGGAAGAGCAGACTTGGGGAAATAAAGATCGCCTTATACCTACCTGTGCCCGTGGCAGCAGCTTATTCCTCCAGCTCTCTACGTGATCTGTGATGACTCTAGCAAGCTCAGCACAAGGATCCTTCATCGTGCATTTCTGGAATGTCTGCATGTGAACACTTCTGCCCTGGGGCTTCTACTACAGTGACTTCTGAGGCAGGGAGTCATTAGAGGACTGACGTGGCAAGTTGGGGGTCAGGCTGAGAATCGTAGAGGTAGCAGGGACCTTCAGGAGTCTCTGTCCCTGTGGTTCTTCCAGTTTGGCTTCTGGAGTCCTACAGTGGCTCCATGGACGTGCTTCTGGAACGGAGGACCATGGCCTGGCTCGGTTTGACCCCACGTCGATCAGAGCAACTTGCCCTTTACTTGTTTCTACACAAGGCTTCCTGTTAGGATGTCAGTTGTCAAAGCACTGATCTAGTCCCATGCTCCCATTATACAGGGAAGGAAAGTGAGACCCAGAGATAAGCTTAAGTGACTCACCTAATATTACGCAGCTGGTCATGACAGCTAAGATTAGACCTCGGGCTTCCTGACTCTCAATCCAGTTCTGTTGCCATGACAACAGGCGATAATTCTAATCCAAGCTCTACCACAGAGTTGCCCTGTTACCTAAGTAACTTTTCACTCTTGGCCTTAGTTCCCTTCTCTGAAAGGAAGACTAATACAACATCCTGTAGACATGCTAAAAACGATAGTGCAGATTACAGAGGTTGGAAGACGAATCAAAGAAACAAGCAAGGCTTGGCCTTGTTTTAAAACACTGCTTTGTGATGTCCCCTCTGCTGCTCTCCTACCCGGTCCTTTGCCTTCGGAAGCTGTCTTCAAGCATTGCAACAGCAAGAACCCGCAAGCCGGGTCTCCCTAAGACTTGTTTTGACTGACCGATGAGGCCCTCAGAGCTGGTACCTCACTGCTTAAAGGGGAGCAGACTGATTTTGTAACCCTCGTGGCTGAACTCCTAATATACCTGTCTGATTCTCAGGATGGCTTGGGCACTGTTGAGCGGACCCAGGATTCCGAAGGCTCTTTCAAACTGGAGGATCCCACAGAGGTTACCCCAGGATTGAGCTTCTTTAACCCTGTCTGTGCCACTCCCAACAGCAAGGTAGGTGGGCTAAAGGCCGGCATTTCTGACTGTCTTGGCGTTCATCTCTGCATTGGCTGTGACAGAGTGCAGCGGGAGGAAAGGGGGCAGAGGTATAATCAGCTTGCTGGGGAGTGGGAATCGGGCATAGGCCAGAGACTTTTTTTTTTTTTCCAAGAGACCAGTCTTGGGGGACACCTCATACTGCAGTGTGCTGAGCATTTGTAGCGGCAAGGCTGGGCAGAGCCTGTGCCCCGACCCCACATCTCTTCATACCTGCCTCTGTCCTTCCTAGATCCTGAAGGAGATGTGTGATGTGGAGCAGGTGCTGTTAAAGAAGACAGCCCCAGCTGCCCCCTCCCTTGGCCTCCCGGAACTGAAACACGTAGCAACAGACTCCCAAGAAAATAAAGCTCCAGGGAAGAAGAAGAAACGAGCTCTGGCCAGCAATACCAGCTTCTTCTCTGGCTGCTCCCCTATTGAGGAGGAAGTCCACTGAAGACGGACTTGTCACGTCTGCCCCTGTCTGGCATGGGAGATGCTTTCAGGTTGCAGCCAGAAGGAGTTTCTTTAACGACTCCTCTGGATTTCGGGGTCCTTGCTGTTGAAAAAAAAAAAAAAGAGGGGACAGCAGGTTACCACAAGGGAGGAAATCTTTGTTGGATGTTGGCCCTTACTCTCCAGCCCCTAGCCCCAGACTACTACTCTGTCTTCTCCAGGAAGGATGCTAAGCCACCTGCTGAGGAAAGAACCAGCCGACCTTCTTGATGACTCATCAGGAGCCAATCCGCAGTATAATCTAGCTCTTTCTTAGTTGTGAGCGGGTAAGGCTGCCCACCCTGCCTCCCCGGCGGGGATGAGGCTGAGGCTGTCTTACCTCTAGGTTGTCTCAGCCTGACGGCAGAGCCTGGCCGAGGTTGGAGGCCTGGCACCAATCCTTCATCCCCCATCAGGAATGGAGGTGACTTTGGAATCTTTCCTGCCCTGACCATCTCTGGATTTTAAGTGTTTTAACAGTGCCCTCAATTGTCTTCCATGTTGCTGAGGTAAATGAAATCTTTTAAAATGTTAATGTTAAGTAAATAAATAAATCTTAGTCTAGCTACTGTTTGGAAAGACCCTCTGTGCCAGAACCAGAAATATGCCCGTGTTCCTCGGCCCCGGGGAAGGCTCTCAAGGAGAATCAGTGCAAGCACCCAAACCTCACTGCCTTGTAGCAGCTAGGCCTTGAACCCCGGCCTAGCCTACACTGAAGCTTCTTGTGTGACTCTGGGGGGGCAGTGGTAGCTGTTCTGAATGCCCTGCAGCCCGCTTTCTTGGCATAGCCTTGGTGTGGGACCACACCGCTGCCCAGTCCCAGGACAGCACAGTCCTGGCTGCCTGCTGTCTCCTTTGAAAGGGGAAAGGGGGGGCTGTTGTTTACTCCTTACTATGCATCAGGGTTCCCCATCTCTGCTTCAAGCCAAAACGAGGCCAGCCCCCGGGCCTGCCAACAGACTGCTGACTGGCCTTGCAGCCTTTTGAGGAGCTTGCAAGCCCTGGGCTAACTATCCATGTGTTCTGAATCCCAGTCCCCTCCCCCGCCCACCCAACTGAAAGCTCCCAAAGCATCCCCCAGAACTGGGCCCACGAAATCCAGGACTCCTCTAGAATCCAGCAGACCCCAAGAGAAGGAAACTGAAGGACAACCTGTCTCAAATGAAGCCTGCAGGAGGACTAGGTGACCAGGCAGCCCTCTCTGGCCTCCTGCCAGCAAGCAGCCCAGCTCCTCTTTGCATTTTAATGACAAGGGAGCAAGGGAGCCTCTTGCCATTGCCAGCTAGAGCCCCTGGACACAATGGGAAGGCAGAGGGAGGGGGGCCAGCTCTTGGCAGAAGAGAGCCAGTCTTCCTTCTCACTGTTCCAAATCCAGTACGTGTCGGGGGAGGGGTAAGCGAGTTTATTCCCAAAGAAGAGGTTTTTTCCCACCAACGCTGTGCAAGCCTCCCAGGCTTTGAGCCGCTTCATCAGCCAAAGGGTAGAGAGGGAAGGTCAGTCAAGCCAGCAACCCCCCCAGCCCTCATCCCACCCAGAGAGAGCCCCGTGCTTTAGCGCTAAGCTGACTGCAGCAGGCTAGCCAGCCTGCTCCTGCGGATGGTATGTATAGTAGCATCTTTCGCACGTGTTCATCTTCCAAAAGCTTGTGACCCTAACACTACACTCTTCAGATGATTCCTGGAAAGAGACTTTAGATACCTTGGGGACAAGACAGCAGGAATGACACAAGTCTCGCTACATCCAGAATGATCATCTCCTGTCTGGGGTGATGGGGGGAAGAGGAGGGCTACTAGTGTCACCCAGGATTCACAAGGCCCATGGGGACCCAGGGTCCAGAAACAGGGCGACCTGCTGCCCAGAGTGTAGGAAGTAGCTTGCAACCCCGTGTGGGGTTTTCGATGCACCTTATAGAAGTGGAAGTAGGATCCCAGGAGGGAAAGGAGGCTGATGAATCAAGGCGATCCTCCCAGGGAGCTTGAGGGAAATGCTAAAGACTCTCTCTCTCTCACACACACACACACACACACACACACACACACACACGCGCGCGCGCGCGCGCACACACACACAAACACACACACGCACACACACCCCTTCTTCCCAGGGGGTTGGCTGGGCCCCTTCTCCTCACTGCCAAGTCGCAGAGTTGTGTGGTCACCTCCCCCCAGCTTCCCGCCCGCCAGTGCCCTCAGCCCTCGCCTCCCTGAGCCAGGACAAAGCCCCGGCAGTGACTGAGAGGGGAACAGGAGGAGGGACAAGAGGGATGGGGAGGGCCCGCACAAAGGAAAAGGAATTCCTCACGCCAAGCCCCCTGACCGGCAGCGAGTAAAGAAGCAGATCTGCTCTCCCTCCCCTTCCCCCCTCCCACCATCCCCCCCCACCCCAGGCTGGGCACTGGCCAGAGAGCAGCTCAAGTCCTTCGGACATAAGCCACACAGCCTCCTGTAGGTGGCAACAGTGCCACCTGTTTGACCGGTGGGGCTGAGCCAAGGATTAGAAGAGGGAGGAGGCAGACAAACTCGGAGAGGAGCTGGGAAGCAGTGCAGTGCAGAGCAGAGCGCAGAGCAGAGCAGAGCTGCCGCTGAGACAAGGTGTGAGGGCTCGGGAAGGCTGGGGGTGACAGGCGGGAATGGTGGGGTGGAGACCGGCTCCAGCCGGCGGGGATCGGGCCCAGGGATTGAACAGCACCCCTGCTCAGCTCCCCTGATCAGGGTTTTCAGACTGCTCAGATCCTGACCCCATCCTACAGACAGCTTCTGGAGGGAGGTGGGAGTCTGGAAGTGTCTGGGGTACAGGGGCAGGACCTGAAGGGAGGCAGGAAGTGTGGATGGAGCCCAGGGCAGGCTACTAGAAGCCAGTCCCGGGATGAGAAGAAGCAGGGGCCTCCCTTTAGGGTGTTTTTTTCCTGGGAGGGGTCTCAGAGAGGGGAGAGGTCTCCTTCCCCCAGCTACAACCCCCTCACCCCTCCACTCCATGCCCTAATCCTCCTTTCCCAAGGCCCGAGTGGGGTAAGAAGGGCAGTTTCAGGAGCAGCCACACCCTCCCTCCTTTCAGGGGCCCGGCCACTGTGTACCCCTCTAAGACTCCACAGCCTGAGGGAGCCCAGATGACAAGGGCTCGTGTCCCTCAGACCACAAACACTCTGGGCTCTTCTACACAAAGTCATCTAGAAACCCATTAGTACCGACAGCCACTAGTGCCTGCACACACACAAACGCTGACACAAATCGCACACCCTCTCAGGTAGGACACACAGCCAGCCTAGTTCGAGGATCAGTAAGCCAGCTAGGTCTCAGTGTAACCCGAAAGCGCAAGGTCTAACAATTCCCGGCCCCAACACAACCACACCCCCCACCACGCATGCACGCAGGCACACACACCTTTGACCGGTATTTGTTGTACTTTCACCCAAGCGATCTCAGAGGGTGGGGCCCCTAAAAGAGAAAAGTCGGAGACTGGGTTCCTGACTGGGGTAGGGGGTATCTGGGCAAGATGACTGGGCAGGAAGGGACACGACTGGGACGAAAGGGCTTGGATTTTCCAGGTGTGTGCGGGCAGGAAAAGGGTTCCTTCGGAAGGCCCGGAGTGACCCAGGCAAACTGTTTCCCTCCAGTCTTTCTCTTACTGACAGTGCCCCCTGCCCTCCGGGAGGTGGAGACTGAGAATCTTTTAGTCAGGGCTTTGTGGTGTGTGCAATCTCTGTATCCATAGCAACTGGCCAACTAGTCGGGCCTTCCTTAGCCCCAGGTCAGAACTAGACCTCTGCTTCAGGTTACTGGCGGTTCCTGGGGTGGAAGGCTCCCCACCAATGGGGCTGCCTGAAGCTTGGCCAGATCTGCCTCAACTTGCTGAACTGAATTTGCCCCACCCCGGGCAGTTTCTCCTGAGTCCCCACCCTTGGGCAAGCACGCTATCCCCAGAGCCGGATGGATGCTGTTAAATGGGGAGGAGTTGGAGAGGGTGGCTCTGCATCCTGCCTGCAAAGAGGCTGGATCTCCTGGGGGGGTCCCACTGACTTTCGGGGTGTCCAGATTCAAGGGAAAGAAAGGCCCCAGAGATTATCCCCCTTTTGCTCCCGTCCTCATCCAATCTGGCACTTCGGGCAGCCCCATGACCCGCCGTTGCTGAGCAGCGGCCCAGGCCTCTGCTCCTCCCTCGAGCTCCTCAGATGCACTGGGAGGGAGGCTGGGATCCGCCTTCTGCCAGGGTCCCTGATGGCTGAGTGTCCCTTCTCCCAGGCCCTCACCATGGCCGAGTCCCCCGGCTGCTGCTCCGTCTGGGCCCGCTGCCTCCACTGCCTGTATAGCTGCCACTGGAGGAAATGCCCCAAAGAGAGGATGCAAACCAGCAAGGTGGAGTAGGGATGGGGGGGGACCGGAAGTCCAAGGCAGAGGCCGCCTGGAGGGGATAAGGAGGCCAAGTGTGCTCAGAGGCAGCTGGGGGGAAGGGGCTTTCTCTCCCCAGGAAGAAAATCTCTCTCTGCAGAGCAGCCCAACGCCTGGCAGGGAGCCCCATTGAGCTGCCATCCGTTGGGGACTCTAAGCTGGAAGTGGGGATCGGCTGTGAGCTTCTCTCCTGCCCCTTTGCAGTGCGACTGTATCTGGTTTGGCCTGCTCTTCCTCACCTTTCTTCTCTCCCTGGGCTGGCTGTACATCGGGCTCATCCTTCTCAATGACCTGCACAACTTCAATGAGTGTGTCATGGACCCCCTCCTTCCTCAGCATCCGTGTTAATCTATGCCCCACCTTGGGACCCCTGGGTGTTCAGTCATCCCCAGCCCTGCCCCGCTGTCCTGCTACTCAACCTCCTTAGAAAATTCCTCCACGGAGTCCCCTCCACCCCGCCCCCCACCCCAGCCCTTGGGGCCCCTGGCCCCATGAAGGGCTTCCCCTCACTCCCTTCTGGTCATCCTTCTGGACCCACCCACCCCAACTCCCCTCAGGCCACTATTAACAGTCCTCCCCCGACTCACACACTCTTGTCTCCCTTCCCACAGGTTCCTGTTCCACCACTGGGGACACTGGATGGACTGGTCCCTGGCATTTTTGCTGGTCATCTCTCTCCTTGTCACATATGCATCCCTGCTATTGGTGGGTCAGGGAGCGGCCCACCTAACCCCCACCCCAGTGCTCCCTTCCTGCTCAGCTTCACCCCCTGGCCTCCAAGGGGAGGGTAGGAGGGAGGCGTGAGCCTGGGAAGCCCCGCTCAGTGACCGGGGTGCTCATTACCGCCACCACCCTCTGCCTCCAGCTCCTGGCCCTGCTGCTGCGGCTCTGTGGCCAGCCTCTGCACCTGCACAGTGTCCACAAGGTAGAGTGGGGATGGGGGTGGGGGCGAGCAGGGGGGCCGCTGGGCCCGGCGCTAGGCCCAGCAGTTCTTTGCCAAGTACCTCAGTACTCTACCCGTGCACTCAAGCTCAGGAGCTGAGTGAACGAAGAAACGTGGATGAGTCAGGGGGAAAGAAGTGGTCCTGTTTTCCTAGAGCGGGGAGGGAGGCAGTCCAGGGAGCACTGAGCCCGGGCTGACAAAGAAGGCCGCATTCATCCCCTGTCCCCCAGATGCTGCTGTTGCTCATTATGCTTCTTGTGGCCGCTGGCCTCGTGGGACTGGACGTCCAGTGGCAGCAGGAATGGCGTAGCTTACGTCTGTCACTGCAGGTGAGTGACTGATCTCCGGTGCCTAGGAGGGAGCCTTGGCCTGAGTCCAACCCCCTGGTGCCCAGGGCTGCAAGTAGCTCTGGACTCAAGTCCTAGGAGGGGGAAGGGGAGGGGCACTAGAGAGAAGAGCCCTCCTCACCAGCTCTTATCCACAGGCCACAGCCCCATTCCTTCATATCGGAGCAGTCGCTGGCATCACCCTCCTGGCCTGGCCTGTGGCTGATACCTTCTACCGTATCCATCGAAGAGGTGCCAACTCCACTCCCCGACATATACCCCCACTGGCCATCGACGCTGCTGCCTCCTGCTGCCTGTTTTACTGCACCTGCACTCTGCTTTCTGTCTCCCCCAGAGCTCACCCACTGCCCTTTCTCCATAGCCTGTCCCCCACCTCCCACAGGTCCCAAGACTCTGCTCCTGTTCCTATTTTTTGGAGTTTCCCTGGCCGTCTACCTGGCCCCACTATGCATCTCCTCACCCTGCATCATGGAACCCAGAGATTTACCCCCCAAGCCTGGTCTGGTGGGACACCGAGGGGCCCCCATGGTGAGTGTTGGGTGGAAGGCTGGCAGGGTGGGGAGGGTCTGCTCCTCCAGGCTGCGGCGATCAGGCCTGTGGGTCTCCGGGCTCCTGCCCTTCTCTGCTACCCCCTTCTCAATCCCCTTGCCCAGCTGGCCCCCGAGAACACCCTGATGTCCCTGCGGAAGACTGCCGAATGTGGAGCTGCTGTGTTTGAGACCGATGTGATGGTCAGGTGAGAGAAGCTGGGGGACAGAGGGACCCAGGAGGGGAGCTCAGGAAGTGATGACCAGTCCCAGAGCTCAGCCCTCTGACCCCCCTTGTGCCCCCAGCTCTGACGGGATCCCCTTCCTCATGCATGATGAGCACCTGAGCCGGACCACGGATGTGGCCTCTGTGTTCCCAGCCCGAACCTCCTCCCACAGCAGCGACTTCTCCTGCGCTGAGCTGAAGAAGCTCAATGCCGGGACCTGGTTCCTAGAGGTGAAGACAGCCTCACAGAAGAGGCAACCACCTGTAGAGGCACCTGCGGGGAGAGTTCATTCACCAATAAGCATTTTCTGAGCCCTGGGCTGAGCGATAGGTATCTAGTGTCTGCCTGCAAGTCCCCCCCTCCAGGGACAGGACAGAGCTGAGCCAGCAGGCTATCAGAATAGCAACACTAGAGTGAACGCAACACCTTTACGAAATACAGAGGACGGAGGCCGCCTGCGTGGTTCAGATGGTGCAGCAGCCGCCTTCAGCTCAGGTCATGATCCCGGGGTGGGGGGGGTGGTCCTGGGATGGAACCCTGTGCCGGGGCTCCCTGCTCAGTGGGGAATCTGCTTCTCCCTCTCCCTCTGCCCCTCCCGTCTGCTCGTGCCCTCCCTCTGTCTCTCTCTCAAATGAATAAATAAAATTGTTAAATGAATAAGTAAATAGAGAGGAGAGAGAGAGCAAAGCCACTCTTTGGCACGGTGGGCGTGGGAGACGATCAGGTGTGGCTTCACAAGAGAGAAGGTCTGAGCAGCACATGAAATGACAATGGTTTTTAAGACGGGCAAAGCAGGGACTGACAATTCTAGGCAGAGGGAAGAGCAGAGGCAAAGCCCAGAGGTATGAAGAAGTGTTTCCAGGAGACAAAAAGTCTCCTTGCTCAGTGCAACTGGGAGATAAAATTCGTGGGAGTAGTAGGATGCGAGACTGGCAAGGCGAGCAGGGGCTTCGTCTTGGAGGGCTTTGAATGCCAGCCCCTTCTAGAAGCACAGGCTTCAGTCTTGTAGGTGACAGAAAATATTCCTAAAGGTACTTTATTTGTTCAGTTCCTCTTTTCCTGATTATAAAAGTAATACACGTTCCTCATAAAAAAAATTACGCATTAGGGAAATAATCTAAACGTTGAAAAGTCTCCCATAATCCAACTCCTCTGAGATATTCGTTGCGAAAAGTTGGGTACGTATTCCATACGTCCATATATATATATATATATATATACACACACACACATACATGTACACACACGTACTTTTCACTTTGGACAAATAGGATCACTTCGTATATTCTTTCGCAACTTGACTAGTTTTTCACTGAACTCTCCGTATGATGACATGTCAGAGGGATTAAGACCAAGGGATGTCTGCGTTTGAGTCCTGGCTTCACCACCTGCTAGCTGCTTGAGCCAGGGCAACATTCCTTAGTCTCTCTGGGCTTCATTTTCCCATCTGTACAATAGGCATCATAACAGTACCTACCTTGTAGGATTATCGGGACGATTAAATAAATTAATACACAGAAAGTACCTCTAACACCGCCTGGCACATAGCCAATACTTAATAGGTGTTAGATAGCTGACTTTGTCTATGTCGGCGACTAGGAGGTAAGGTCGTTTGTTGATTACAAGGGGAGGAGAGGAGAGTGGCAGAGGTTTGGAACAGCCACTAGAAATGGAAGAAGGAGCAAAACAAGAACAAGTAAAAGGATGGTTAAGTGGGGCACCTGGCTGGCCCCGTCGTCAGAGCATGCGACTCTCAAGATCACGAGTTCAAGCCCCACGGTGGGCATAAAGCTTACTTAAAAAAAAAAAATAAAAAGGATGATGAAGTGGCACCGCAGGTGAAAAAGGATTATAGCGACAGTCCACACAATGTGCTCTGCCCCCCAGTGCTAGGGCTGGAGGAGGCAGTTATAGAGTTGAATCACAATTTGGGGCTTGGGGGAGCAGGCCGGACAGGAACGGAGTTGAGGGTGCTGTGGAAAAGTAATTCAAGCTGTGGACAGACCAAGGGTAGGGGACATAGGTGTGACGGAAAGGGGCTGAGGGACCGGGAGGGAACCAAGGGGCCAAGACCCCAGAGGTCTCTGAGACACCAAAGAGAAAATGTAGCAGGAGAGAGGAAGTTAGGAAACTGGGAGGGTAGGCAGTTGGGGGGCTCACAGAGTAAGGTGTTAGACGGTCTGGAAAAGGCCACAGTTGGGAGAAAGAAAGACCCTGGCTCGGAGGTTCCCAGAAGCTGGGCGCCAAGTGGGGGAAATGAGTGAAAATGGGAAGGATGGGGGAATGGCCTAAGGGCTCCTTCTGATCTTGAAATAATTTTCCTGTTCTTATAGAGGCAACCCTTCTGGGGGGCCAAGCGGCTGTCAGGCCCTGACCGGAAGGAGGCTGAGAACCAGACAGTACCAACGTTGGAAGAGCTGCTGAAGGAAGCCGCAGTCCTTAACCTTTCCATCATGTTTGACTTGCGCCGCCCCCCACGAAATCACACATACCATGACACATTTGTGAACCAGACCTTGGAGACCGTGCTGAGTGCAAGGGTGCCCCAAGCCATGGTGATACTGCCAGGACCCCAAGTGCTCCCTCTTGCCCCTCTCCCCCCCCTGCCTTCCCGAGGCCACAGTGATCACCTCCCCCAGGGCCCCATCCCAACTCATATACCCCCTTCTGTGGTCGGACCTCTCTGCCCCTGCCTCCGCCCCTGGAATCCCCAAGCTCTCCCCAGCTTCACACCTATCTTCCCTGAACCACAGGTCCTTTGGCTACCGGATGAAGATCGGGCCAATGTCCAACAACGGGCACCCAGGATGCGCCAGATATATGGACAGCAGGGAAGCAACAGAACTGAGAGGCCCCAGTTTCTTAACCTCCCTTACCAAGACCTGCCACTGTTGGATATCAAGTGAGTGCCAGGGGAAAGGAGCCAAGGGGATCCCATGAAGCTTCATGGCAGGGTGGAGCCACCTCCGGGAGGCCAAAGGCTGTTCATTTATTCACGCATACAACAAATATTTATCAATATGTTTAACACTCGCTGTGTGTCAGGCACTCTTTGTTGCAGGCTTTGGGCACGCGTACTAGTGAAAGAGACAGATAATAAACCGAACAAATTACATGCGTATTGGATAGTGATAAGTGATATGAAAGTAATAAAATGGGGACATGAAGTAGAGCAGTTAGGGTTGGGAGTGAGTGCTCGCAAGGGGCTACATTAGGAAGAGTCATTAAAGAGCTGCTGTCTGGGCTGAGACGTGACCGGTCACGAGCTAATGAACAATGAGAAGAGCTGCAAGAGGGCCAGGAACAGCAGCCGAAGCAAGGGGAAGGTGAGGCTGGGGAGGTAGGCAGGAGCCAAGCTGGGTAGGACCTTGGAGGCCCCAAGGACGACTTTAGCTTTCCTTCTTCTCCAAAGAGGTAAGTAAGTGCAAGAGAGGACAGGTGAGGGGAGAGAGGCGAGAGAGTCCCAGATGTGAGCTGGGTCCCGGCAGCTGACCCAGCCAGTAAACAGGATGGACTGCAAAGCACACAGTTGCCAAGGTCTCTTGTAAGGTCCCTGCGGTCAGGTAGAGGAAAAAAAAAAAAAAACAACATGGCCTGAATGATAGCCCAGTAATTGCAAGTATTTCAAGGACCTTTCCCCGAACTGTCACCATGGAGGGACACACGACATTGGCCTTGGCCCTCGCTTTAGTCTTGTCCTAGTCAACCTCAACTGCTGATCATGTTTCCAAAAGACATGAATTGGTAATGAATACACTGGTGATGAAACCGAGGCCCCAAAAGGCCTAGGCGCACTAAGACGAGAGACCAAACGTACCAAGAGGAAACACAACAGGGATAGATGTAAAGACCTCTATTTGCAGTCCAAAGGAAGCTCAGTTGCACAAAGGCAAGAGAGGAGATACTGGCATTCAGCAGGAACATGTGCAGAGAGAGGCCAGGGCTTTGACTGAATAGTGTGCATAATGAGTCATCGGTGGCATGTGACATTGCCAACACTAACCCAACCCGTGCCCAGAAGCCAGGAGGAGTTTTGCTGTACTCAAAGCTGGTCCAAGCCCACCTGGGATACCATGTTCAGATGCAAGCCCCCACACTCCGAAAGGAACATTGAGAAACTGAAGCAAGGTCAGCTTAGACGAGGTTTGGATGGCGAAGGGCATGAGAAGCCAGGTCCCCAGGCCTTGGTTGAAGGAACTGGGGCTGTCAGGCGGCCTGGGGAAGGGGTGACTCGGGGACGTGCTCACCTGTTCCTCAGCCCTCCAAAGGGCTGTCCTGGGACAAAGAAGAGAGACACAGATGGCAAAGCTAGGATCTGGAGGTGGGACCCACCAGGAGGCAAAGTTCAGCCACGCAAAGAAAATCACTCTCGGTCGGGGGCTGCTATGTAAAGATGGAACTGATAGCTCCCTGGCAGCGACACTGTAGCTTCAAGCGTGGACGGGGGCTGCGTCCTGTGCCTCGTGCCCCATGACCCTGGAAGTTCCTGTTTCCCACCTCCACAGGGCACTACACCAGGATAATGTCTCAGTGAACCTATTTGTGGTGAACAAGCCCTGGCTCTTTTCCTTGCTCTGGTGCGCAGGGGTGGATTCGGTCACCACCAACGACTGCCAACTGCTGCAGCAGATGCGTTACCCCGTCTGGATTATCGTAAGGGCTCTGGGACTGTCACCCCACCCCTTCCTCCCCACGGCCCTGCTTCTCCTTAACCCTGGCCCTCTCTTCCTTACGTATCCCGCTGCCCGCCACCGCCCCCCGCCCCCGACAGGTGCCTTTTCCTCTTCCCGCAGCCCCCTCAAACCTACCTAATGATGTGGATCATCACCAACTGTGTCTCCACCCTGTTGCTTCTGTGGACCTTCCTCCTCCAAGGGTGAGTGCTTCACGTCTCAGCTTTCTGGGTCTTCATTCTCCCCCAGGGTCCCAGTGACAGTGACGGGGCTGATTCACACTCATGTATGCTGCCTGGAGCGTGGGGTTGGGTCTGTTTGGTTCCTTTGAGATTCCAAGACCCTCCCTTATACGCCAAATTGGCTTGAGCCTGGGAAAGGCAGTGTGGGGGAACGTGGGATCAGAAGGTCATGCCTGAAGCTGGCTGAACTCATGATGGGAAGCTTTTCTCCCTTTAGGAGATGTAAGAAGGAGAGAGAGAAAACTGGTAAGAACGTTCTCCCCTCACCTCATTTTTCTCCTCCTCTAGCCTGCCCTTCGGTCACTCCCTATATGTCCTCCCCTCTCCCCACCCCCTGCTCTAGGCTTAGAAACAGCAGTGCTGCTGACCAGGATCAACAATTTCATAATGGAGTGAATGCCCAACCCTGGACCCCCACCAACCAGAGTCTGAGGCCTGTCTGGATTGACTAACAACAAGGAAGGGAGAGTGGCTGAGTGGGGATGGGGTGGCGTAAACTTTGCCAACAGAAGGTTTTGAACTATGAGGGCCCTCTCCACACATGGTGGGCACGCGGCAAGCTTCCATGGATTCTGGCTCCCCTTAGGCTTTTGACCTGAGGTCGTTGGGAAGACAGTGAGGCATGGGCAGTTTCTCCCAAAATGAAACTAGAACAGAGGAAGTGGGAAGGAGGTTGCCGCGATGTTTCAGATCTGTGTGCACGTGCTCTTGTGTAGAAGGCACAGGGTGTGTCAGGGATGGACCAGCTTGGACCAGTGACTGGAGGAGATGACAGAAGGGCCTTTTCTGGAGAACTAAGACGATGGAAACACCAATCCCACTCCATTCACTGTCTCTCCTGATCCCTGCAATTTAACTGCTTTCCTGCCTAGATGCTGGGGGCTAAAGAGCCCATGTAGCCATTTAATTCTGTGCCTATAGGTGGCTTTTTGCTGTTCACAGCCTTTTCTTCAAGACAGGTTGGCTCCTCCTATGTTGTTAATCTGTTAACTCAATGAATTTAACTCCTGTTTGGTCGTGGTCTGATCTTTTCAGCGCGGGGTGGGGGGGCTTGGTGGGGATGCACCTACCATGCCGGTCCTATGTGACATGACACTGAGGGGTCATCACGGGGAGGTTCGGGGACTGGAGGTGGGAGAACCATCTGTGGGACAACGAAGGGCTGCAAGAGGGGAAGCAGGAGGGCAGCCACCGCGGGGGACCTTCTGGGTGGCCGAGGCATGCTGCGCAGAGTTGCGTTGTAGCTCCACCTTGTGGTCACCTGCCTCAAGAAGAACGCCGCGTCAGTCGTCACCGTGACGTATGAATGCCACCTGTTTTCCGTGCCGGTTGGGTACCTGTGTCCTTGACTCTAGACCCTGAGGGTATAATCCGATTTCCACAAGTTTGCGCCTCTCTGAGCTGCTGCGCGCAGGGTCTGGTTCCCAGGCCCTCCTTCCCCTGGAGGAACATGTTCCCCAGTGTGTTTGCTGCTCGTCAGGTCCTGGGCTAAAACACTTAAGGTGACCAGTGAGGAGCTGACCTAGGATGAGGAGTCCGGTAGAAGGGGGAGGGAGGGGCCGAGGCAAAACCCGGGACCGGAGCGGGCTCTGTGGCTGACTCTTCAGTCTCCCACCGCACCAACATTCACCCCGGTTCGTGTCTCCACACGAAGGGAAATCGAATTAAGAGGCTGGAGAGGTCAGAAGATTCGGTTCTCAATTCCCCTCCTCCCGCCAGACTGGGACCTGGAGCACCACCAGCCCCTCGGGACAAGACCCTACTCGATTGTAAAGGCAGCCTCCGGGAACTACAATTCCCAAGATACCCCTGACCACTTCCGGTCTCCGGATTGACGGAAGCGAGTTTGAATTTGTATTCCCGCCCCCTCCTCCTCCCGGGCCCCGCCCCTTCCCTTCTCACCGCCCTGCCCCCGCCATGCATACACATGCACTTACGTACACAGGCCGCCGTCCAAGCCAACATACCTGGCCTGCAGCTGGCGCGGTGGGAGGGGGCGCCGGCGCGCGATGGGCGGGGAGGAGGTGGGCGCTTCGGGAGGCCACGCCGCGGCCGCTGTCTGGTCCCAGTCTCCTCGGGCGTCCACGGCACCTTGTAGCGGTCAGGTCTCCTTCACACACTACCCTTTCAAGCTGCATTTCCTTAGTTTTCCCTGTTCCCGATCCGCCCCTCAATCTGACCGACTGCCGGCCTCAGCTCTGGGGCGCCCAGCCTGTCAGGTACCGCCAGGCTCTCGCGTCTCAGCGCGCACCTCCACCCCGCACCCCTCCTTTTCTGTCCCCTCCCAGGCGTCCAGCCTCGCAGCCCAGGAACCTCTTCCTCCCCTCCCCTAACGACCCAATCCTGACAATCTCCAGGCTGTCCAGCCACCGTGGCCTCAACTTCTCAGCTCCCAGGCTCTCAGCTGCAGTCCTGTAACCTCAGAGTCCAGACTCCTGGCCAGAATGCCAGGATCTAGTCCCAGGCCCTTGAGTCCTCGTCCTGAGCCTGCCACTGCCTGTCCTTACCGTCTTCCCAGGAGGACTGGACAGCTATGGCACACTTAACTTCTATGAGGCCCTGGACTGGAGAGTGGGACTGACGAGGGTGGAGGGCCTCAGGGAGCTGCTCATTGGGGTTGGGGTGCAGTTGCTCTCCGTTATTTTTAGCTGCTGACTCACAGCTCCTGGCATCCGGGTTTGGGGCTAGCAGGCTGGGCTAGGGGGCTATTAATAGAGCTGAGGCACAGCCCCGACCCAGTTCATTTTGGAAGCACAGGGAGCAAGGAGCCTCCCTCTTTTCACCATGCCAGGTGGAGATGTTGTGAACTGAGGCAGTGGCTGAACCAGTACCTCTCTGGCTATCAGTACCTCAGCTCAATATCTCTACCTTGGAACTCTAGAGGGAAGGCCCACGACAAGACTCCCGGGCACAGCTCTCCCCTCAGTTTGCCGTGCCTCGGGGCTCTGCCACAATGAACGTCCTGTTGTACTAGCTGAGACTGAAGACACTAGTCCCAAGTAGAACAGTGATTGTGGCTATAGCCTTGGCCTGCCTGGACCTACTCTTGGGCTAGAATACTAGGTTACTAGGAAGAAAAGCTGTGGATTTATGGTCCCCAAAGGCCCTCATAAGGATGGGGTGTTTCATCATGGTCCTAAGAGAGGGGGCATGGAGCGGAGAATTTGCTAGTCCCAAACTAGACACAGCACTAGAAAACAAGCTGAATTCTGTGTTTACCGCTTGTCGATTCTTTTTCTTTCCATCTTGTTGGGATCGGTCCCTACACACAGGGGTCAACAGACCTCAGGATCTCTCCCAGCTCCATGGACAAACCTAATTTGGGAAAGCCATGGAGAAACTTGGCTCCACCAAGATATGAATGATTTTTTACATACTATTTCTACAGAGACTTTTTATTTCAATGGGCTAACGTAGGAATTCCCAGGGTGCCTGGGTGGCTCAGTCCATTAAGTGTCTGCCTTTGGCTCAGGTCCTGATCTCAGGGTCCTGGGATCCAGCTCCTGGGACCCAGCCGGGGTCTGGCTCCCTGCTCAGCGGGGAGTCTGCTTCTCCTTCTCCCTCTGCCCCCCCCCCCATGCTCGCTCTCTCTTTCAAATAAATAAAAACAATATTTTAAAAAAATAAAGTAGAAATTCCCTAATCCATACATTGGGAATGGTGGGGAAATCTTGATACTTTACTGGACTACTCACCAAAATTATTCCCACCCACACCCAATTTGCTAGAATTGCCATTCACCAAGGATGCACACCCACAACAATGCCCGCTAACTTGTAAACCAGAAACTTCTGCCTTCAAGCGACCCAGATCTCCAGCTCCCAGGTGAGACCAGAGGGCTTTGGGGCAAGGCTGATTGTTTCTCCACACACAAAATCTACTTTGTACACAGCTCCACCTTCAAGAATGAGCCCAGATTATCAGACAGCACCTGCCCCAAAGGGGTCATTTTGCTGCGGCACCAGAGAGACGGTGGGTGGGATGAGAAATGGTCTCTTTCCTCCTCCCAGATCCCCTTGCCTACTCCTCCTCAAGGGGCTTCAGTCTCTGCGCAGGCCTCCCGGTTGCCTAGCAACCACAGCCGCCTGCAGGGGCGCGGGCCTGCTTTGGACCTGTAGGGGGCGCCTGTCTCCCTGGTGCCTCGGGCTGGAGCTCAAGCACTTGCGAGGGGGTGCCAAATGTCAAAGCGTCTCAGGGTTGACCAGGTCCTCCCAGCCCTCCTAACCCAGTCCAGTCTAAGTCTCTCTGGAATGAGTGGGGAGAAGCTCACTATGATTCTAAAGGGATTTTACTCATATTCATTAAAAATGAAAAGATGAAAGGGGGGGGGAGGGAAAGAGGGCGCGAGAGTGAGCGAGAACGAGAGCGAGAATCAGTCAGTAAGGATGGGGCACGGGGAAGGCATGTTTGACCCTCTGCATTCTCTCCAGGCTTCGCAATGTGTATGCCTCAATCAGAGCAGTTCAGAGGGCCCAGGCTATAGGGGACTTTTTTCCTGAGCCACTTTTAGGATGTGGGACAAAAGAGTCTAGCACTCTTTTTGTCAATATTGTCAAACTGCTGAGCATGTAAAAGACTTCAAGCTCCTGTGTTACCAGCCTAGCCTAGACTTGGTCATAAAGAAACATATTAATTCATTTGTTCATTCAACAATAATAACTAACCCTAACCTGTTGTGTACCAGGGAAGATGTGAAATGTTTTACCCTTAGCCCTCACCAAAACCCTATGATTATTTCCGTTTCACAAGTAAAGAGACTAAAGCTCAGAGCATGTTCAAGGTCACACGACTAGTGACTGTGTTGGGTATGACTGAGCAACCAGTGTGTGCCAGGGTCTAAGAATACAGAAGGCAAGACACCTCTCTCTTTTCACTACCTAATGAACACCTAATCACCCTTCAGGTCCAAACTAAAAATGTCATCTCCTTTGTGAAACTCTTCTTAAGTCCTCCCCCCACAAGGAGAGTCAATACCTTCCTTTTCTGTACACCCCTCGGAAATGGCCCTTCTCACGGGACTGTGATGATCTGCTTCCACATTTCCATTTCTCTAACTTTGAGCACCTCAGTGACAGGGCTATTTCCAGTGTTTACTATTCATCTCCATCTGGATGTCTAATAGACACCTCAAACTCAACATGTCCAAATCTGCACATCTGATCTCCCCCACCCCCACCCCCCAAAGAATGGCCACTCCTAAGGCTGTCCTCATCTCAGTCAATAGCAGTTTCACCTTTCCAGTGGCTCTGGCCAAAAAGCCTTGGAACCACACCTCATATCCATTCCGTCAGCAAATCCTAGTGACTCTCTCTTCAAAATATGGGTTCCTCTGAAACCTTTCATAAGCTGAAACGGCAAAAAAGCAATTACCATTAATGCGTATGGAAAAATTTTTGAGTGTTCCCAGACCCAAAAAATAACCTCTCTTAGGCTTTTCTGATACCTGAGGGCACATCTTGCTAACGAATGCACAAAATAAATGGAGATAAAGCACAGATGCTCACAGACACAGTTCAAAGCTATGGTGACTTGAAGCTGAGCTGCTGAGTGCAATTCCCCAGGAAGGAGCTTGGCCAGGCTGCTCTCGCTGCTGTGCCTGGGCCTTGCTGTCTCTATAACTGCTTGCTGCGAAACAAATGCTGAATGCTATTTTCACTTTTTTTTTTACCTTTTTTTTTTTTAAATAAAAGCAAAAATCCTTTTTGGATTTCTTTCAGTTGGCGAAAACAGGTACTGATGCTGGTCTTTCTTAAAAGCAAAGTGGTGTAATGCAAACTTTTGGAAAGTGGAGGATACCCACATGTCCAGAATCCAGCCAGTTCTCGTCGCTTCCAGCACAACCGCCCTGGTCCACACCACCATCATCTTTCACCTGAATCACTGCAGAAGTGTCCTAACTGGTCTCACTGCTTCCATCCTTGTCCTCTATGGCCTCTTCTCCCCACAAAGGCCAGAGTGAGCTTGCTAAACCCAAGTCAGATCATGTGAGTTCTCAAAACCCTCCAATGGCTCCCCATGTCTCTCAGGGTAAAGCCAAAAATCCTTATAATGGCCTACAGGCCCTATACAATCTGATTCCCTATGAAATCTCTGATCTCATCTCCTGGTACTCTTCCCCTACCTCATTCTGCTCTGGCCACTTAGTCCTCCTTGCTGTTCCTTGAACAAGCCACGCGTACTCCTTCCCCAGGACCTCTGCACTGGCTGTTCCCTCCCTAGCTCTACTCTTCGGTATGGCTCACTTCCTCACTTCCCTCAAGCCTTTGCTCAAATGTCACCTTCTCAGTGAGGCCTACCCTGACCAACCTATTTAACACAGCCTCTATTCTATTTTCCAGTTTCCAATAAAAACAGGGTATAGAGGAATGAAGTAAACGACACCATGTGGAAAGAAAAAAAAGAAATCCAGAAGGTAGGATAATCTGCAAAATAAGTGACTCGTACTCTTCAAAACATCAATGTCATTAATTAAAAACAAAAGGTGAGAGACTTCTAGTTCTGGACCCAATTTGAGTAGATAAACTTCTCCCTATTCCTCCTGTAGCTACAACTAAAATCCTGGGCATTATATATAAATCAAACATAAGAGGACTCTGAAAGAAGGAGAAAAGAACAGACTTATAAGGCACCCCGGTGACCTGAACTCAAGTCACCGAGGTCCCTAGGTTTCTCGTTGCCTCATATATCCCAGACTGGTGCTGGAGAAACCAGCAGGCTGGACGTGCCAATGGGCACAGACCAAAGAAAGCCCCAATAAATGCCTGCTCTCTCTAGCCAAAAGACCAGGAAACGGGCAGCTTAGCCAGACAGAAAAGGCTTAAACAAGAACCACTCTGCTATAACCAAACATCACAGAAAAGAACCACAGCCCCGCCCATGCCAGTAAAGGCCAAGTAGAAACCCAGACTTCTACTCTCACCAGGCTCCCCCAACACCAACATGCTCTGGGGTGGTGTCAGAAAAGGCTGAATAGGGAGCCTGGACTTCCATCCCCACAGGGTAACATGGCTTCCTCTCCCTGCTGGATGATATCAGAGTGTCAGAGGAGGCCTAGTGGAGACTCAGGACTTTGCTGCTGCTCTCCCTCTCCTCCCCTCCCAGTTCACTGCTCTACCATTTTTGCCCCTACCTGTAGCCCCCACCCATGGTCAGTGGAAGCCACCTGGGGAGCAGGAAAGAGGCACTTCAACTCCTCCCAGCCAGAGAGGTATCAGTGGACATCTAGTGGGGAACTGGAACTCCCACCCCTGCCCAGCAGCAGGGAGGAGCCTCTGCCTCAGGTATCAACTGATGCCACCGGGGGAAACTTGAACTTCTTCTTTTTTTTTTTTTTTAAGATTTTACTTATTTATGTATTTGACAGAGAGAGAGACAGCCAGTGAGAGAGGGAACACAAGCAGGGGGAGTGGGAGAGGAAGAAGCAGGCTCATAGCAGAGGAGCCTGATGTGGGGCTTGATCCTAGGACTCCGGGATCACGCCCTGAGCCGAAGGCAGACACCTAATGACTGAGCCACCCAGGCGCCCCAGAACTTGAACTTCTGAGCCACCCAGGCACCCCAGAACTTGAACTTCTGTCCCTACCTGACAGTAACCAGGCAGTGGCCCCTTCCACTGATGGCAACAGTGTCAGAAGAAGCCTACCAAAAACAAGATTAAATAAGATCCAGAGTCTCATAACATAATATCCAAAAATGTGTAGGATGTAATAAAAAAAAATTACTTATCATACCAGGAACCAGGACAGCCTCAACTTGAATGAGAAATAATCCTCAGGCACCAACACCAACGTGACAGAGAGCTTTCAGTGATCTGACAAGGATTCTAGAACAGTCAACATAAAAAATGCTTCAGTGAGCAATTACAAACAAGGTTGAAACAAATTTAAAAAAAAAAGTCTTGGCAAAGAAATAGGAGATACAATCAAGAATCACATAGAAATTTCAGAATCAAAGAATACAAAAACCAAACTAAAAAACTCAGTGTGTGGACTTATCAACAGGATGGGGAGGACAGAGGAGAGAACCAGTGAGCTTGAAAATAGAACATTAAAAATTACCCAATCTGGGGGCACCTGGGTGGCACAGCGGTTAAGCGTCTGCCTTCAGCTCAGGGCGTGATCCTGGCATTATGGGATCGAGCCCCACGTCAGGCTCCTCCGCTGTGAGCCTGCTTCTTCCTCTCCCACTCCCCCTGCTTGTGTTCCCTCTCTCGCTGGCTGTCTCTATCTCTGTCGAATAAATAAATAAAATCTTAAAAAAAAAAAAAGAAATAACCCAGTCTGGTGGTACCTGGGTGACTCAGTCAGCTAAGCGTCTGACTCTTGATTTCAGTTCAGGTTGTGATCTCAAGGTCGAGGTCATGAGATTGTGCCCCATGGTGGGCTCTGTGCTTGGTGGGGAGTCTGACTGAGATTCTCTCTCTCTCTCCTTCTGCCCCTCCCCTGTGCTCTCTCTCTCTCTCTGATAAATAAATAAATCTTTAAAAACAAAAGAAATTACCCAATCTGAACAACAATGGGAAAATAGAATTTTTAAAAAATGAACAGTGTTTCAGAGACATGTGGTGACTATCCCCTAAGACCTAACATGCACATCACTGGAGTACCAGAATGAGAAGAGAAAGAAGGTGAGGCTGAAAAAGCCGTCCAGAAATAATGACTGAAGATTTCCCAAATTTGGCAAAAGATAAAACCTACAAATTCAAGAAGCTGAACAAAACCCAAACAGGATAAACTCAAAGAAACCCATGCCAAGATACGTCATAACCAAACTTTTGAAAAACAAGACAGAGAAAATCTTGAAAACAGCACAAAAGAAACAACACCTTACCTACAGAGGAAAAACAATTCAAGTGTGGGTGGATTTCTCATCAGAAACCATGAAGGCCAGAAGAAAGTGGCACAACATATTTTAAGCACTGAAAGAAAAGAACTGCCAACCCTGAATGCTTTACCTAGTAAAATACCTTTTGGAAATGAGGGGGAAGTCAAGAGACCCTCAGAAAAAGGGAAGTTGACAGACTACATCACAAGCAGACCCACCCTAAAAGTATGGTTAAAGGCAGTTCTCAAAACAGAAAGAAAATGATAAAAGAAGAAATCTTGGAACATCAAGAAAGAAGAAAGAATTGAATGAGTAAAAATGGAAGTATGTGCAATAGACTTTCCTTATCTTAAGGTGTCTGAATTATGTTTGATACTTGAAGCAATAAATATAACATTGTCTGATGTGGAGCTCGATATATGTGGAGGAAATATTTAAGACAACTGTACAATACTATACTATAAATGGGACATGGTAGAGGTATTTAAAGGGAGCTGAGGTTTCAATACTTCCCTCGACCTGATGAAATGCTGAGAGTTAGATCCCTGTGGTGACAAAACAATTCTGTATCTTTGTTGCAGTGGTTGTTATTGGAATCTCCACATGTGGTAAAATGGCACAGAATTATACCTGCATTGTACCAATGTCAATTTCCTAGTTTTGATATTGTACTGTAATTACGTAAGATGTAATCATTGAGGGAAACTAGGTGAAGGGTACATGGGCCCTCTCTGTGCTGTGCAACTTCCTTGTAAATCTATAATTATGTCAAAAATTTTTAAAAAATTTTTAAGATTGGGGCTGTTCTAGATTAAAAGTGGTTAAAGACACAAAGGCGATGCAGGAGCCTTGACTAGATTTTGATGTTAAAAACGTAAAAGGCGGATTTGGAGAAATTTGAATATGGACTAGACATTAGATGCTGTTGGATGATATGAAATTATTGTTAATTTTCTTAGATGTCATAATAATATCGTGGTCATGTAGGAGAATATAAGATGGATGCTGAAGTATTAGGGGCAAAAGTGGGATGAAATCTGCAACTTACATTTGAATGGTTCAGAAAACAATGTAGCTACATGATCGATCAATAGAGCAAATATAACAAGACAATACCAGTTGCTGAGTCTATGATAAAGATATATAGATGCTCATTGTACTATTCTGTCAACATTTCTGTATGTTTGTGAATTTTCATTTAAAAAAAAAGTTGGAGAGAATACATGGAAGATTGATACATTATAAAGCAAGTGTAGCAAAATGTTAATAAGCATCC
This sequence comes from Ursus arctos, assembly GCF_023065955.2. Taxonomy (NCBI): domain Eukaryota; kingdom Metazoa; phylum Chordata; class Mammalia; order Carnivora; family Ursidae; genus Ursus; species Ursus arctos. The sequence goes on from NC_079873.1 coordinate 56,300,824, forward strand.
AGGTGGTGTTTGTTCCCTGTAACTTTTTTTCAACTTTCCGCACGTTCGAAAATTTTCCTATTAAAATGTAGAGGTAAAAAACTTGAAGAAAGATGATTACAACCTGGTGTCCTCCCCTGGCATTCCCAACACCTCCTTCTCTGATCGACTTTTCTTTCTTTCCCCACAGTACCGTATAATACTATACTAAATATGGGACACAGTAAAGATATTTAAAGGGGGGGTGAGGTTTCTATACTTCCCTCAACCTGATAAAACGTCGTTCTGTTTGTTGCTATATCCCCAAATCCTAGAACAGTGTCCACACATAGCAAGTGCTAGATGAATGTTTGTTAAGAATAAATTTCCATATCCCTAGGTCCTAGGTCAAGGTCTTGCATAGAGTAGGTGTGCAGGAACGTTCATTGAATTGAACTGAGATCTACATTCTACAGGAGAACTTAGAATGGGCCTATGGTACCAGGGTGGTTCAGAGCATGGACATAGCCGGGATCTGCATCCTCATTCTGTCCCTTCCAGCTGTATTAATATCTCCAAGCCTCGATTTCTCGACTGGTAAAATTAAGATAAGCCTAGTAGCACCTTGGTAGGGGTTTTGTTTGCATGTAAAGCACGTAGGACTTTGTAAAGACTCGATAATTGGTGGCTAAGGACAAAATAAGAACAGCAAAGAAGATAGTCTCCCCTGCATGCCATCCTGCCTCTGTCCCCCAACAGGCTGAGCCAGGGAGGCTAAAGAGATGTCCTTGGACAAATATTCCCAAGTTCTTCTCCGGGTCCCCTGGGATGGTTTCTCTCACTGCAGATCTCTTCTTACCTTTCCTTCTGCCCTGGGCTCTCTCTCCTTTTGGCATCCTGAAGCTCTTTCTCCCATCATAACAGTGCAGGAGTGGGGAGAAGGACAGGAGCCCGTGGGCCAGGGACAAGAGCTTAGAGCTCTCCTTTCCTCCTGTTCTAGGCTTGAGTCCCTCACTGTGATGGAAGCAGGTCAAGTGTGAGATTGCGGTCATTTCAGGCCTAGAGGTTGAAAGAACAATAGTCCTGAGGAGGAGGCACTGACAGGAGAGTAGCCACATATGCTGCCCCCTTCCTCGGTCCCCTGTTAAGAAAGATCACCTTCCCTGCCCTGTTCCAACGTCCCTTTGGTCCGTTCTGCTGCTTCAAGTCTTTACTTCTGCTAGCCCCAGCTCACAGCAAGCCCAGGGACCCATTGAGCATCTCCCTGCAACTCCCTCTTGGAAGTGGGGTGGGGCGGAGTGGGAGGAGGACAGGCTGAAATTGGAGATGTGGGGGCACTAGATCGGGGGCCGAGCTCACCCGTGGCCCAAATCCCCCGTCCCCGCTTTAGGGTTGGCGGTACCCCAGATATCTGGGGAGCTGGGGCTGAGCCTGGGGGCGCCACTGCCTCTGTTCCTTTAAGGAGCCGCTGTTTAGCATTCCTGCCGCTGCCGCTGCCGCTGCCTGACTCTGCACGCTGATTGGCTGGAATCAACTGAGAAGGGAGCCAGGGAGAGATGCTCTTGACTCCACTCAGATCCATCCTGGGGACCAGTGCAGGAGCGGTCCTCTCAGCACCCAGCCTCTGCCCAGGCTCCCGCTTCTTCTTTGCCGCTGGGCCTCGGCCCAGGAGCCACGACGGGCGACACGGAGCCGCCAGTGCTGGAGGGGGAGCCGTGGGTGCGGGGCAGCGTAGGGGCAGAAGCCCCGGGACGCCCGCCCGGCCCCAGGCCCCGCTCCGCCCGGGCGCCCCCACGGGTGCCCCCCCCTTCCTGGTCCGAGCAGTGTGAGTGTGCCCGGGAGCCCAGCGGCGGCGGCGGTGTGGAAACCGGCGTGGGCTGGGGGGTCCGGGCGGCGGGGGGCAGTGCCATGCACAAGCACCAGCACTGCTGTAAGTGCCCCGAGTGCTATGAGGTGACCCGCCTGGCTGCCCTTCGGCGCCTCGAGCCTCCTGGCTATGGGGACTGGCAGGTGCCCGACCCCTATGGGCCAGGTGGGGGCAATGGAGCCAGCGCGGGCTATGGGGGCTACAGCTCGCAGACCCTGCCCTCACAGGCGGGGGCTACCCCCACCCCCCGCACCAAGGCCAAGCTCATCCCCACCGGCCGGGATGTGGGGCCAGTGCCCCCTAAGCCAGTCCCGGGCAAGAGCACCCCCAAACTCAACGGCAGTGGCCCCAGCTGGTGGCCTGAGTGCACCTGTACCAACCGGGACTGGTATGAGCAGGTATGGACCAGCAGTGGGGGGGGGGGGGACGGCGGGGCACCCCAGGGGGGCTGGAGACTGGAGGCTTAGAGGCCTGGGGGGGTGCAGCAGGGGTTCCTGGAGGCTTCCAGCCAGTGGAACCTGAGCCCTAGCATTTCACCTGGGCCAAGAGAGGCGGTTGGAAATGTATGCTTCTCTGTGTGTGTCTGTTTGGGGGTCTCCATTTGGAGGGGATTGGGAGGAGCTGTGTGTGTCAGGAGGTGAAGGTATGGCGGAGGGGCACATTTTCCTGTGGGGGGAACTGGGTTTGTCTCAGTGCGGGGGTTTAGCAGCGTCTCTGTGTCTGGCAGGGGGCGGGAGGTTCTGCGGGGGCTGTGTGTGGTGTGTGTCTCCACAGGAGGGGAGGAGGGGGCATGGTGCTCTGCGTAGGGGGGACATATGTGTGTGTGTGTGGATGTATGTTAAGGTGTGTGGAGGAAGGCAGTGGAGCTCCTGTGAATCTCTGTCGAGGGGGCCCATGTGCCCGGCTGGCTGAGCTTCATCCCTCAATGCCATGAGTCCCTTTCCGTCCCAGTCCCTTTGTGTGTGAATGTGCACATGGACATGTGGGGACGTCTCTCTGAATGTGGAGGTGTCTCTGTAGATGAGGCTGCAGGGAGAGCTGTGTTCGCCTGTGTGTGTGGCTACATGTATATATGTGTGAACATGTGGCTCAAGTGTGTGCATGTGTGTGCCTCTGTGTGTGTGTGTGTGTGTGTGTGTGCGGTGTCCCTGGTGAGAGGCGCTTGACAGGCAAGGGAGGGGAGGGGGAGGAGGCAAGAGACACGTCCCAAGCAAGGCTGAGAGGCTGCTGAGAAGGACAGACTCTTTTGTCCAAGCAGCTCTGAAGTGTGTGTGTGTGCTGGGGGGGGGGCCAATGTAGGGATTGGGGGGGGGGGGCTGAAGCAAGCTTCTTTGCTCTAGAGCAGGCATGGTGCCTGGAGCCAAGCAAGGGGCAGCTGCCCTGGTGCAGGACTGGCCCCAGTGGGGCATGTACCCCTTGGGTACCTCCAGATGTGAGAGAACTTGGCCCCCAAGCCCTGACTTGGCACAGCTTGGGAACCCCTGGGTGCTGGGCACAACTCCGGCTTCCACTCCCAGTCTAAACTGCCAGCTTAGAAAATGGAAGGAGCATCTGTGGGAGAAGCAGCAAAATGGAGGCTGGGCCGGCAGAGCCAGGTCCTTGGCATGCACAGCGGAGGGCCTGTCTGGTTATTTGGCTCTGCAACCCCCAGGTTAGGAAGAGAGAAGAAGGAGGCTTTGCTGTCGAGGGCAGGTGCTGCCTACCCCAAGCTGGTGACCGTTCTGGCCGCCTCTGTCTTCCTCTGGGGATAGAATGTGCCCTCACTCAGAAGCCAAGGTGGGGACCCTCCTAGGGAGAGGAGTCCTCAGTTCTGGCCTTCTGTCTGTCCACACTCACTGCTTCCCATGGCCCTTGCCTTGGCTCCTTGCCCTCTCCAGTGAGTCCCCCTCTTTCTTTTTCCCCTGTACCCTGGAGCCCTACCCTGGCAGGCACTCTCTCATGCTTATCCTGTTCAACCGGCAGACAGGTGCCAGTCCCAAAGCTGGGCCAGTTGCTCAAGGTTTCTTTGCCAGGGCTTATCCCCAGATGGCCCCCGGTCCTGGAAGCAGGGTCCCTGAGTGGGGCAGTGGGAGGCTGGAGCCTCCAGTTCTCACTGGAGCTGGCCTTGAAGCATGGCTTATCACATGTGGACACACATGGTACTCCAGATGCATGCGAGAGCTGCAAGGGTGTCCTTTTGCCTGCGTGTCTGTTGCATGTTACTTCAGGCAGCTGTTTTGGTTTCGGGGCTCTGAAAAGCCATCAGTTCTTCCCCATGGGGTCAGGGACCAGAGTGGGGCTGCAGCTGGGGTCCTCCCACCAACTCCTAGGGCTGCAGGGCATAAAGTCCTGGGGTCAGGCCCTGAAAAGGTGGAGGCATGACTAGCCAGCCCGGCCCCAACCCCCCGGCTGCCCTCTGTGTTTCTCCAAGCCAAAGCTGCAATGGAGGGGGGAGCAGAGCTGAGCATGTGAAGGAGCCCCCACCCTAGGTTTGCAGCTCCCTTCAGAGGAGGACACCTGGGGCCAGAGAAAGATGGAGGAGAGGTGCTGGGGTACCTGGGGAGAGGGGCAAGGGAGTTCCTCCATTCTTAGGGATGAGAGTGGGAGCCAGGGAGCAGGGACTACTTGTCTGCCCACAATCACATTTTCACTTGACAATGGCCACAAGTATGTCTTGTCTGGGAGGCCAGTTCTGTGGGTTGGTCAGAACAATTCCTCCCATGGCTACTGTATACTGAAGGCCAGGGACTCTGCTGCCAGTCAGTCATGGGTTATCAGCTTCTCCCTCCTGGGGAACCTTGTCCGCTCTGCTCCCATCCCACCCCTGGCTTCGCCTCTGACTCCCATCCAGATCCTACCCTAGCTTTTTCTGCAGGGAAACACAAAGGGTTCAGGATCAAAAGCCCCTTGGTAGGAAATGGATTCGGACTTTGACTCCTTCCACCCATTTGAAGAATTGGGTTCCTGGGGACACAGAGGAGATATAGAATGAGGGTTCCTGGGGCTATTCTGAAGGGTGCACCTTTCCTTTTCTCATGAGCTCTGCTGGGGAAGGGGGTGAGTGGCCAAAACCTCAGTTGCCTTGGCAGCTTGATTTAAACAGAAGAGCACCTGGAGATCCAGATTCTAACCCCTGCTGTGCCACTAACTCCCAGTGCTCTCTGAGGTACAACCTGTGTCCTCTCTGGGCCTCAGTGTCACACCATCTGTCACATGAGGGAGGTTGGACAAGATGGTGTCTGCTGTCCTACCAGTTCTGACATGGTGGGAGTCTGTGATCCCTAAGTCAGGGAGGGCTACGGTTCAGAAGGGGAATAGGTCCCCATTGAGGCCACTGGGTGTGCCCCCATGGATGCTAGGTGTGGTGTGGTGCCCACCGCGTTCCATTTCTGCCACCCCCTTAGGCCAACACTGCACCCCTCCTAAGCGAACTCCGAGGCCCTGGAGCCCAGCCTCTCAGCGAGTGCACCACTGGCTGGCTCAGTCCCAGACAATTGATCTGGGCTAAATGGGTTCGGTCTGATGTGGCTGGAAGCGGGGGGAGGGGTGTGGCCTCCTCAGGGTCAGCCTGTCCCCATCTGTGGCCAAGAGGTGTTCTGGGGTCAATTCAGAGTCCTATTCTTTGGGGGGTGGGGGAGGAGCAGGTTGACCAGGGGGCAGATGGTGGAGGGGGAGGGCAGGGAGCACTCAGGGAACTGTCCGCGTCCGTCTCCCCCTAGGTGAATGGCAGCGATGGCATGTTCAAGTATGAGGAAATAGTACTTGAGCGGGTAAGTCTGCCAGTGGGTCAGGATGAAAGGGGAGAGGGGAGGGTTCAGACCAGGAAAAGGAAGGGCTCTCCCAGGGAAAGGGGGGAGCACCTGCATTTGAGAAGACGGGGGAAACAGTGGCCCTCCCTCGGAGGCCACATACTGCATCAATCAATCAACCAACTAACAAATATTAATTGACCTTGCTCACTGAGGCCTGGGGAATTGGGGAGGGGATGGCTTTGCTGAGGCTTCTATGCTGGAACGGTGGGCACAGGCTGGGAAGCTGTGTGCCGGCCTGGGGCTGCCGTGGCCCCTTCGGAGGCCTGGAGAACCCGCTTCTAGGGGGATGGGGGAAGGGGCCTCCCTCATGCCCTCTGAGTGAGCAGACTGTGCCCCTCTGCCCCCTTCTGCAGGGCAATTCTGGCCTGGGCTTCAGCATTGCAGGTGGCATCGACAACCCCCATGTCCCCGATGACCCTGGCATCTTCATTACCAAGATTATCCCTGGTGGAGCAGCTGCCATGGACGGGAGGCTGGGGTGAGGTGGCCTGGAAGCAGCGCCTGGGGGTAGCAGGGGCAGGATGAAGGTAGGGGAAGAGGGCTGCCCAGCAGGATGACCCTTTTATTAGATCTCAGAGGGGGCAGGGGAGGGATGGGGAGGGAAGCAAGAAGAGGTGGGAGAGGGGGTGGAGGGGCGGTGGCAGGGTGTCATGCCTCTTGGGCTTCCTCCGCAGGGTGAATGACTGTGTGCTGAGGGTGAATGAGGTGGACGTGTCGGAGGTGGTTCACAGCCGGGCCGTGGAGGCGCTGAAGGAGGCGGGCCCTGTGGTGCGGTTGGTGGTGCGGAGGAGACAGCCCCCGCCCGAGACCATCATGGAGGTCAACCTGCTCAAAGGGCCCAAAGGTGCGGCCCTCTGGGTTCCTGTGCTTTGGCCAGAGGCCCCTGGTTGGCTCTGTAGGAAATGGAAGGGAACAGCCTTACTCCTTGCCTGATTCCCAGCTCTAGCTCACGGGCTTCTTTTTTTACCTCCCATCGCACTCCCCCTTACTGACCTAGGGATGGCTTGGGGGCAGGGGAGCTTCCATGGGGCCAGTGGGTTGGCTGCGGTGGGGAGCTGGCTCTGGGATTGACTGAGCGCTCTAACTTCTCCTTGTGGCCCTCTCCCCCTCCCTTTGGGCTCCCCCCCCAGGCCTGGGTTTCAGCATTGCCGGGGGGATTGGCAACCAGCACATCCCGGGAGACAACAGCATCTATATCACCAAGATCATCGAGGGGGGTGCTGCTCAGAAGGATGGGCGCCTACAGATCGGGGACCGGCTGCTGGCGGTGAGACAGCCTTTGGGGATGCCCAAATGGTAGGGTAGGGTGGGGAGGTGGGGCTCTAGTAGCCTCTCCCTCCACCGGCACCTCACTCAGGGCCCAGCACTGTGGGGGGATTTCAAAAGCAGCAGCATCCGAGTTGTGCGCCCTCAGACACCAAGGCCCTAGTTCTCGTCGTGGCTGGGGTTTCCTCGCCGCTCTACTGCCCTCTTGATGCTTCTCCACTTCTTGCAGCGCTATACTCGGCCTCCGTTAGAGGAATTTCACTGAAAGGCCACCCTTGGGGGTTCCCCGGGGAAGCCCTCCCTTTTCCCAAGGGCCAGCCCTAAGGCCTCTCCTCTTCTAGGTGAACAACACCAATCTGCAGGATGTGAGGCACGAGGAAGCCGTGGCTTCACTGAAGAACACATCTGATATGGTCTATCTGAAGGTGGCCAAGCCAGGCAGCGTCCACCTCAACGACATGTATGCGCCTCCTGACTATGCCAGCAGTACGTACCGTCTGCCCTGTCCCTGGCCTGAAGCTCCTGCCCCCCGCTTTCTGGAGGGGAAAGAATTCAAACCCCTTGTTCAGAGAGGGAGAGACAGAGAGAGAGAACACACTAGTGCTCAGGAGAACTGAGTCCAGATGCCAGCTCCGTCCCTTAGAGCTGGGTGCCCTTGGACGAGTCCCTTTCACCTGTCTTCAGTTTCCTCTTCGGCCAAGAGGAGCTAATGATGTGTGTGCTGCCTTCCTCACAGGACTGCCGCAAGGATCAAATGAGATCATGGACGAGGAAGCCCTTGGAAAACCGTATTAGGCTATAGAGATGTGAGGGATTATTATTAGTCACACCTCTAGTCATGCCTTTCTTTGTAGACTGCTTGACTTTAGCTCTTTCTAAGACTCACAGGAGTGAGCCCAGGATTCAGAAAGGGACTGTGGAGGAGGAACCCGGGGGTGGGGGTGGGGCTGGGGAGAGGGGAGGAGAGGCCTGAGGAATCAGCCTCCCCTGGTGGCTTTGGCATCTGAGGAGGGGGTGTGGAGCACAGTCCTTGGGAGGGGGGGGGTAGGGACCTACATGGAGTGGTCTCTTAACTCTTCTCTCCTTTTCTTGCTTTCAGCTTTCACCGCCTTGGCTGACAACCACATAAGCCATAATTCCAGCCTGGGTTATCTTGGGGCCGTGGAGAGCAAGGTCAGCTACTCTGCTCCTCCTCAGGTTCCCCCTGCTCGCTACTCTCCTATCCCCAGGCACATGCTGGCTGAGGAGGACTTCACCAGGTAAAAACGCCCCTCCACCCCTTTATCCTACCTAGGGACGAACAGGATTAGGAATCGGTTTCTGGCTAGCCACAGGTCTCCTTGCAGTATGGCCAAGAAGAGGAGAAAGCCCTCCTCACTTCTCTTTGGGGTCTGAGGCCCTCTCTCAGCCCTTAGGGCCCTAGGGAGGGACGGAGGGAGCTGCAGGGACAAGTTCCACCATCAGGGGGAGTGCCAAGTGTGCGGCCCCATCCGAAAGAACCGAGTCAAGGGTGGGGTGGAGCGTGGAGGGGGCTGAGGAGGTGGAAGCGGCGGGGGTTTTCTTCCCCGAGACAGTTGCTAAACCCCTCTGCGGCAGTCGTTCTAAATTAGAGAAAAAAGCCGTTGAGCCGGTGGGGTTGGCGGGACGCTGGGAGGCTGGCGGGCCCGGTGGCCTCCCAGGGAACGGTCCCGCCCCGCTCTGGCGGCGGTGGCGGCGGCGGCGGCGGCGGCGGCGGCGGGCCGTGGAACTGGTCCGGCCGGCCGGGGTTCCGGGGGACAGGTTTGCTGCGGGGTGGGGCCCTGGAGGCTGCTGGGCCGGCTGCAGGGGAGCCGGAAGGGTAGGCGGCCGGTGTCGGGGGCGGGTGGAGAGAGCTGGAGGAGCCATGGAGAGGGCACGCAAGTTCTCGGGCTCCGGCTTGGCCCTGGGCTTGGGCCCGGCCTCGGCCTCGGCCTGGAGGAGGGCTTCGCAGAGGTGGGCCTGGCCTCTCCGCTCCCTGCGGCCTGGAGGGGATGCCAGGTAGGAGGAGAGGAGGGATTTGAGCAAGAGCATCTGGGACTCAGGGAGGGAGCCTCGCACCCAAGACTGGGAGCAACAAAGGAGGAGTCTTGGACTTGGGACTATTCTGATGAAAGATGCTTCAAGTGAAGGCGGTGGGCCAGGAAAAGTGTGCTGGGAGTCGGGTTGTATGGATACACACGAGCGGCTGTAGCTCTTGCCTGATGACACTGACCATTTCCAGAGGGATGCCTTAGACATAACATGGTTAGTTGCAGCTGGGAGTTTCCATGTGTTAACTCTCTTAAGTTAGGCTCCTAAGCTCCTTCGGGGGACCTGGGATTTCTTTACCTGTCTCCCACATCACCTGGCAAGGGCGCATGGTAGTAGCTGGTGACCACAACCGTCTTTGGGGGAGGTGGGAGGGGTCGTAGCTGGTGGGTGGAATTTCCAGATTGGAGGAGCAAGTGTAGGTACATTTTGTGGATGGATGTGCGATCGACCCTGGGCTGATTTCCAGTGCCCCGAACTGGTTCCCCTTATTGTGGCCCAGGTCCAGCACGCCGGTGGTAGGATAGGAGAATCTGGGGAGAAAGAGGATGAGTGAATGGGCTCTGGGGTAATGGTCTCTAGACAGGGTAGGGGTGTGCTGAACTGCGAGAGTAGGGCACTGTCCACTGAGAAGCTGACTCCAAGCCTTCAGGAAGAAGGGAGGGAAGAGGAACTGAAACTTGGCACCTGCAGAAAACAGCAGCCAAGCAGGTTTCAGGAGAGAAAGGAAGCAACAGGGTATCGTACATAAGGGACCGAAGTCATTCTACAGCAGGATGGGCCTTGTTCTAGGCTGGCCCTCAGAGGAACAACAGTTTATATCCACCTTGTCTACTTCTCTCCCACCAGAGAGCCCCGCAAGATCATCCTGCACAAGGGCTCCACAGGCTTGGGCTTCAACATCGTAGGAGGAGAGGATGGGGAAGGCATTTTTGTCTCCTTCATCCTGGCAGGAGGCCCAGCTGACCTGAGTGGGGAGCTGCGCAGGGGAGACCGGATCCTATCGGTGAGGAGACAAAGGAGAGGTGGGAGGATGGGAGCCATGCCAATCTAAAAGGGAGGAGGGGAGATCTTGCTTCCTCCAAGGAATGCTTCTTGAGATGGGGGAAGGCTGAGCTGGAGAGAACTTACATTCTCTTTAGAGATGGCCTTAGGGAGTGCCAGGGACTGAGCCCAGACTCATCCTTGAGGAGGAAATAGAATGTGTGTTGGATCTTAACCCTGGTTGGCATTTGACCCCCACAAAGATAATTATTACACTAGAGAAGTCATATTCTTTAGGTCGCGTCTTAGGGGCAAGGATGGGCTATTGAGAAATGCATCTGAGTAGGCATAGGGATGGGCTACCCTTCTCCCTCTCCTAACTGCTATGACAGAAGACTGCCTTTCTTGCTTTGGGGATGGCTCATATCTCCCCTCTTTGGACAGGTGAATGGCGTGAACCTGAGGAATGCAACTCACGAGCAGGCTGCGGCTGCTCTGAAACGGGCTGGCCAGTCAGTCACCATTGTGGCCCAGTACAGACCTGAAGGTAGGAGATGGAAGGTCGGACAAGATGATTTGGGGAGTTTGAACCTGTGTCGGCTTTTTGCCATCATAGGTACCAAAGCCACTTGATCAGGTCCCTTCTACCTTAGTGCAGTGACCCCTTCCTCTCTTGTTTTCCTTCTGGACAGGGGTAGGTTTGGGCCCCTTTGGGGCATCTGTCTAAGGCTGTGCTCAGAGCTTGCTGATCAGGGCTGCAGTGCAGCAGAAGGCCAGTAGTGGGCGGCAGCCTACGGAAGGAAGCACCGAGATGGGGCGACTGGAAAAAGGGGAGGGGGAGAGGGGTGGGGGCGCAGGGCTCAGATGCTTAGAGACGCAAATGTGTGCGGTGGAACAGGAGGAGAGTAGCTCTCGGTTGGAAGGACCGCAGAAGAGATCCGACCTCTTAAGGAATCTTGGTCCAAACCCCTATGACCCCCACTTCCTTCCTCTCATCAGGGTGACTGTAAAAGAGCCATAAACGCACTGCAAAGGTGATGCTAGGCCGTCGGGGTAGGCAGTCGGGAGCGGACCCCCTCCCCCTACGGGGGCCTTCTTTGTGTTCTCAGGGAGCGGGCCCCTGGCTGGGGCGAAGGGGCGGGGCTGGGTATGCAAATGAAGGCGTTTGATTGGCTGGGGCCAGCCAAGGCCCAGGTGCGGAGGTGAGCTGCCGGATGGCGCGCCCCAGTCGGCCGGCCGGCGGTGTGGCCATTGGCGGGCCGAGCGCGGCCTCCAGCCTCACGCCCCGCCCCGTGACCCAGGCGGAGGGCGGCGGGCGCCCCTCCTCCCCCCCCCTCGCGCGCCTCAGGCGTCTCCTCCTCCTCCCTCCCCTCCCCCTTTCCCTCCCTCTCCCTCCTCCCCTCCTCCCGCGCGCCCCGCTTTGTGTCCGTGGTCTCCCGCGCGGGACGGAGGGGCTGGCCGGAGCTGGCGCTTTCTCGGCACTAGACCTGGACTCCGACCCGGCGCCAGGTGAGGTGGGGCGGAGAGGGTCAGGCCCCCTCGCAGTACCCCCCTGGCCTCTCTACGGTTCTGTTCTCAAACTCTCTCCTTTCCAACACTGCGCCCCCAACTATGCGCTCTCCCCGGAATCCCTTCGCCTCAAGCCCCCAGCCCCGGCTGGTGCGCAGCTCGGGAGTCCCTCCTGAGAGCCCCTCTCGGCCCCAGGGGAGCGCCGCCCGGGGCTGAGCGCCCGCTCTCCCGCCACTGGGCCCTGTGTGGCCTTCACCTCTTTGCCATCACCTCTCCCCACTCACGAACTGTGCCCCTTTTGGCCCCAGGACCTCTGCCCTCCCCTCAGGCTCCTGCCTGCCGGCCGCCGCGTCCCCGCAGCCCCCTAATCCCTTTCCTCAGAGGGATTTTCTAACCGGCCCCCTCCCCCACACGCATTAATCGGCCAAACCCGGCCACCTCTGGGAACACCCGAGACAGGCTTGGTAGTCTCAGGACCCCACCCCCACCCCCACCCCCGCTTTTGTTCGCGAGGGTTTTCAGACCGCTCGCGACTTCTTTCGCCTCTCCCTCCTCTTTGTCAGCCCGGCCTTTGTCCCTTGGGGCTGCAGCGCCTGGACTCCTTGGACACCTAGGCCCCGTGGGCCGGTTACCAAGGTGGAGGAGAGGGACGTCTCCCGGGCAGGTGCTCTGGTTCCGTGATGGGAAGGGGAGAGGCCGGGAGCCCTGTCGCCGAGCTGTGAGGGATCAAAAGCGCCTACCTTTGTCCTTTCCGCCCTCCCCCACCCCCCAGTCTTGTTCTGTGCCTCGAGGCGAGGGCCTGAAGGGGAAGAAGAGAGGGGCCGGCCGCCTTCTGCTCCAGGCTTTTGTGATGGGGGCAGAAGTGCGGGGAGGTAACTCACAGGAGAACTCGTCGGTCTGAGGTCAAGGGAAAGAGGGATGCAAATGGACACTTGGAGTAATTTCTCTCCATGTTTGGTGTTCCGTTCATGACAAGAAGCACACCTTAGGATGGTTGGTTGGTTGGTTGGTTGGGTTTTTTTATTTCTGCGTGTGCTCTTTGCTTCTCAGTGGAGAGCTATCCATCTGATTTTTATTAGCAACCAGTATTTATCATGTCATGCCCACAACTTAGACAACGGTAGGTTCTGCAAAGAAAATGGTTTCTCTTGCATATTTGGGTGTGTGCGTGTGTGTATAGGAGAAATTGATGTGTTTCTTTCGGTTTTGCTCTGTGTTGTTGGGCACATGGAAACAATACTGTGAATTTGTCTGGTGGTAGTATGTTGGAAACTGGTGACTACATATTTCTATGAGTTTTGTTGGGAGAATGTAACTGGTTTGCCTAAAAAGCTGCAAGTTGTCCAGGATAAAGGGATTCATTCTTGCCAACGTGTATTGCTCTCTGAGCATATTTCTGAGGGTTTATAATGTATGTTGAGGTGCTGTCATATGTTAGGTCTCTGTACCACTGGCTAAACAAAGCCTTTCATAGGATTTAATTGAACCAGTGGTGGTAAGGCTCTGCCACTCCAGTCTTGTTTCTTTCTTTGCTTTGGTAAATCCAGCAGGGCCCCAACATGCAAAAAGCTTTTTCTGTTGTTGTTCCTTTCGAAAATGGACGCTCAGAGACAGGTCCAGAGGGACTATCAAGCATTCGGTGTTGGGCTCTGAATTTTCTTTGATAAAGTCATAGCTTTTAAAAATAAGGACTCCATGTTGATCATTTTATGACTATATTAAATACTGTTCTTTGGAAAATTGTATTCTATGGCCATTTACAAAATGAATAATCCAAATATGTGTCTGTTGGCCAAAATGGTAGAGACTTTGCATGTTACGGAACACGTAAGTGTTCATTGTTTGTGTTATTTTTACATAGAATGTGGGACCTGGAAAGGTTTGCGTACTCCATCCCGTCTTTGTGCAAACTGGAACAGCGACAGGAGAGCAAGGACGTGACTTGCCTAAGGTCATGAAGGGAAAGTTGCAGGGGGTCAGCAATTGGTTTAGGTCTGAGGTCCACCAGTTGGGACAAAACGTGCCTGGGAATACCTGAGAGACCTAAGACCTAGCTGGAGTGGAGGAGCAACAGGAAAGGAACTGGGGAAATAAAGAAGAGAGACTAGGGAAAGAGAGATGTATGGGCAGGGGTAGAAGAGTAAGCTCCATAGTTGCCACTGAGCTCCACTGCCAAGCCAGTGCAGCCTTTAGCTAGATACCATTTAGCATGAGAGCTTAAAAAATAGCTTTGACTAATTAGAACAGAGTAAGAATAATTTTTCTTTTTTAATGGCTTAATTGAGATATAATTCATTTACCATACAATGCACCCATTTAGGTGTACAATTCATTGGCTTTTAGTGTATCGCAGAGTTGTATATCCAGCAGAGTTACATATCCAGCGTCACAGTCAATTTTAGAAGTTTCATTACCCCTCCCCTTTTAATACATAGAGAGGGTTTAAGCATTGGAAGGGTGTTAAGTGTTGGATAGTTGCTTCCTGGTCTATCTCCCCTGGGCACTTAGGGCCTGGATGGCAGCTTGATGGGAATGCTTAACCTTGGGATTCTTTCATATATTTGGTTTATTCAGTGTGGATTAAACGCATAATGAAAATAGAAACCATGTCTATCTATTTGAACTTTGTATTGTGCCTAGCATGGGTGCTTTACAAGTATTTTTATGATGAAGCTTTGGAAAATATTAAAATAGAAATAGAAGTGCTAAATGATAAGGTACCACAGTGAGAGATGCTATTTAATAGTTTCACTCTTGATTGTTCCAAACTGTTGTGGACACAGCTATCCTACCTATTAGCTAAAAATAGTTCTTGGGCATGTATAATCCTGCTTAAAATTCAAATTGAAAATTTAAACAACGGGCTCTTGGCAAAGGCTCTCTCCCAATCTATTCTAAAATGAAAAATATTTTTCTGTGATTTGTGAAATTGCTCCACCAAGGGAAGTATGGGCTTCATGTTATAACATTTTAATTTAGAAACTAGCTCCTACATTTTCCCCCCTAGTTACTTTGTTTCAGCCTCCGTTTATAAGCTGAGCTGGTATTTTTCTGGAAAACCCCTTTGTTTTTAGAGTAGAAGCTGAGCCCCAAATCAGGAGGTGAGCCAGAAATTGGTCACTAAGGTAGCTAAACTGGCAATTGATCTTCTGTGACCAGAAATTTTCACCTGGCATGGAAATCTGGACAGGCTGGGGGTAAGGGAGTGATAGAGGATCTGTTTTCCATACTTATTTTAAAGTGCTGAATAAGCACACTTTAACCATGGGAATGCCTTTAGGTAAGGCCTAAAAGAATTAAGGATCAGTGATGATAAAAACTTGAAAGCATAAAAGTAATATTTTCCCCATTACATTCAATAACCATCCCATCTCCCCCTGTTGGAGAATTGAAGGTACAACCATAGCTGCTACCCTATCAGCATGATCTCTCTTGAGAGCAAGAGGTGAAGGTTTATCAAGGCAAAGAATTCAACTCCTGAAACTCCTTTTGCTATCCTAAAAGAAGGCTGATATAGGGAAGGCAGAAAATGAAGTCCTGTTAACAGCATTTCTGCACTGAACAGTTTAAAGGCAGCTCCTTTTGTATTCATGCTCGTGTCCCCACCACATAGACTAGAGCCTGTTCCATGGTTTGTTCTACTGAATAGTGAGTATCTCTGTGTTCCAGCTGGTTTTGTAAGTATCAGTCTTCAGGATATCCCTGTGGGATAGGTGGTACCATCCCCATTTTACAGATGAGGAAGGGGGCTCAGAAAGGTTGAGTGATTTGCTCAACGTCCCACAGCTAGTAAAGGACAGAATCAAAGTCTGAAGTCAGATTTCCTGAGAACTTCAGGTCCAGGGCTTTTGCCTCTCGGCCACAACTCCCTCCCATCACAGCAGAGAAGCTGTGAGCCCCTCCTTCCTACCCAGATATATCTAGACACAGCAAAAGATAGTGCTCTGAAACTCTTCAGGTAAAACAAATGGGGTAAAACCAACTGCCAAATGTCAGCTTTTTAGTCTTGATGATCCCAAACTCCTGTACCAAAAGAGGAAGTAACCAGGGAGTAGAGGGGCTGCTGGAAGCCTGAGGGAGACCCTACAGACTCCTACAAAAGAAAAGTGGACTTTGGAAGACTACTACAAAATGATGTTGTGGGGGAACCCAGGAGGAACGGATAGATGGGAGCTGGTTTGCTTTGACTATAATAGCAAATGTGTGCAGGCTTCGGAATATTAATTCAATAAGTAGGCATTTCTCATTTCTTCAGGTGAAATGGAGTATCTGTCATTCATTTTTTATGACCTTATAGTTCACTCATTTAAGGGTGCAATTCAGTAGTGTTAAGAATATTCACAGAGTTGTACAGGCATCACCGCAATCAATTTTAGAACATTTTCACCAACCCAGAAAGAAAACTGTACCCTTTAGGCGTAACCACTCCCCTGCTCAAACTCTCCATCCCCCTGAGTACTAGGTAACCACTAAACTACTTCCTGTCTCTTACGGATTTGCCTATTCTGGACATTTCATATAAATGGATTCATATAATATATGGTCTTTTGTGACTGGCTACTTTCACTTAACATACTGTTTTCAAGGTTCATCCGTGTTGTAGCATGTACCAGGACTTCATTTCTGTTTCTGGCTGAATAATATTCTATTATATGCATACAACATATTTTGTTTATCCATTCATCAGTTGACAGATATTGGGTTGTTTCCACTTTGAGTCTATTATGAATAATGCTGTATGAGCATCCATATACAAATTTTTGCATGGACACATGTTTCCATTTCTTTTGGGTATGTATACTTCCTGGATCATATGGCAACTCTATGTTTCACCTTTTTAGGACTGGCTAGGCTGTTTTCCATAGCAGCTACACCAACCTCACATTCCAACCAGCAGTGAGGGTTCTACTTTCTCCACATCCTCACCAACCCTTGTTAGTGTCAGTCTTTTTGATTCTAGCCATCCTGGTAAGTCTGAAGTAATATTTTGGGGTTTTCATTTGCATTTCCCTAGCAGCTAGTGACATGGAGCATCTTTTCATGTGCTTATTATTTCCCATTCATTTTTGCTTTGCTCCATCCCCTGATTGGATTCTCACCCTATTTCTTTTCTAAATTGACTTGAGACCAGAGCAGGCCAACTATGTTATTGCTCAGGTGATTAGAGGGAACCAGGAGGATAAGGGCCTACCTTTCACTCTTATCGCGGAGTGCTGGAGGGGCTGAAGACTTGGCTGTAGATAATTTTAGCTAGGAATGCTGACCTGATAAAAGTGATAGGGCCCACCCCCCAAAAAAAACAAAACAAAAACCACACACACACACACACAGATTATTCACATACCCTACAATTCACTCATTTAAAGCATACACTTCAGTGTTTTTTTAGAATGTTCACAGTGGTGCAACTGTCACCACAATTAAGTTTAGAACATTTTCCTCACCTCAAAAAGGAGCCCTGTCCCATTAGCAGTCACTCCCCATTTCCTCC
The DNA here is from genome assembly GCF_023065955.2 of Ursus arctos. NCBI lineage: Eukaryota > Metazoa > Chordata > Mammalia > Carnivora > Ursidae > Ursus > Ursus arctos. Next base: position 56,317,736 of record NC_079873.1, read on the forward strand.
AACTTCTCCCCTCCCCTAGCCCTTGGCATCCACTAATCGACTTTCTGTTTCTATAAAGTTACTTTTTCTGGCTGGTTCATATGAATGGAATCATACCATATGTAGTCTTTTGTGTCTGGCTTCTTTCATTTAGCATGATGTTATCTAGGTTCATCCATGTTGTAGCATGTATCAGTACTTTGTTCCTTTTTTATGGATGAATAATATTCCATCCTGTGGCTTTATCACATTTTATTTATGTATTCATCAGCTTATGAATATTTGAGTTGTTTCTGCCTTTTGACTATTACAAATACTCCTGTGAACATTCATAGACAAGTTTTTGTGTGGTCATGTTTTCAACTCTCTTGGAGATACATACAAACACACACATACACACACATCGGTGGGAATGGAATTGCTGGGTCATAAGGTAACATGTAACATTTTGAAGAAACTGCCAAACTTTTTCTCAAAGTGGCTGTACCCTTTTAAGCCAGCCCTAAAGTTTGTAAACTTAGGAGAAAAACTTAGAAGAGAAAAAAATGTTAGCTTTCTTTCCAGTTTTGCCTACTGGGCTGAACTTTATATACAGGTGTGTGTGTTTGTGCTGGAGTTTTCTATCTTCCATGTAGCCCAGGGACATGGTAGCTAGAGTTGGCAAAGCATTCTGCACCTAGCTAGGCAGGGGCTTGCTTTTCCTTGTTAGATGGTTTGAGACAAAATCCTATAAGACATCAGTTTTCCTGATAGGGTAGAATGACTATAGTGATATATAGGAATGAGAATGAATTATTTATTTAGTTATAGCTCTTCGAGATTTCCTTTTAATTCAGTGTATTGCTTGTTGAAATCTTGACCCTGTTATTTACACTATTGATTTATTTAAAGCTTTAGCCTTATATTCTATGATAGGGAAATTGTTTTATTGTTTTGAAGAGAATTAGGAGAAGTAGAATAATTTGGGCCTGTCATTGTCACTGAAAAAATACAGTTTTTGCTCCCTTATGTTAAGAATATATATAAATAATGTGTGTGTGTGTATATATTATATATACATATATATGCACATATATATATAAATATACACATATATATTTTTTGTGTGTGTGTATGTGTGTGTGTAAATGCTAAGTCATTAAATACTATGGGAATCATCTTGGAGGAGGAACCAAGGTCCTGGGTTCTAGTTCTTTTTGTGGGGGAGGGGCGGGGGGGAGAGAGAGAGAGGATCTTCCCTGAGCGAGGAGCCTGACGTGGGGCTCAATCTCACAACCCTGAGATCATGACCTGAGCTGAAATCAAGAGTTGGACGCTGAACCGACTGAGCCCACTCGGGTGTCCTAGTTCTTACTTTAAGTTTAGCTGAATGATCTTATGCTAGTCAATCTCTTTGAGCCTCAGTTTTCTGATCTGTAAAATGAGGGGACTGTGCAAAATGATCTCTAATGTTTCTTCTACCTCAAATTTTGTGTCAGATAAATGGAATTGAGTTGCAAATTCAATTTACAGTTCTATTTGTACCTAGACTGTTATCGAATCGCAAAGTCTTGAGCTAATAACCGTCTTGCTTTAACAAGGGTCTTTTGTCTTCCCCTCTTCTTTCCTGTGATAAGGCTTTCATTCTCTTGAAATGGACCTTTGTTTACTTTTCATTGAATTTGGATATCTTTAAAAAAGCAAAGGCCGTAGAGATGTGGGGATTTTTCCACTTGATGAAATTAAGTGATAATAATTCGAATAGACCAAAAGAGGAAAATTAATATACTTTGTATAAATATGTACATTAAAGGTCTGATTTACATACACGTTCTTCAGATTTTCATAAAGGAGGAAGAATTTTGCAAATCTTGGGTTAAATTCCAGACTAGATTATTTTTTTAAAGATTTATTTATTTTAGAGAGAGAGAGTGCGTGAGTGCATGTGCATGCATGCAAGTGGAGGGAGGGGCAGAGGGAGAGAATCTTCCAGCAGACTTCCCACTGAGCACGGAGCCCATACATGGGGCTTGATCCCATGACCCATGAGATCATGACCTGAGCAGAAACCAAGAGTCAGATGCTTAACTGACTGAACCACCCAGGTGCCCCCAGACTAGATTATTAAGAGTTGTTTTGGAAACACTCAGAAAAAAAATGATGAGCACAGGAACCAGTATTGGTTTACCAGGTTCAAACAAGTCATGTCAGAGTGGCCAAATTGCCTTGAGGGGACAGGGTCACTGGACCAGTAGATCAGGGAAATATGGTAGATGTGGTGTATCTAGATTTTGGCAAGGAAATGGCAAGTCTTCTTTGGTGTACTCTTGGATAAGATGGTGGTGAGGTGATAATAGTGATAATATGTCTAAGGGGATTTGTCTGCAACTGATTGAAAGATCAGTCCCAGAGGAAAATGATGAATGAGCCAGGAGCAGTGTGGAGGGGGGGATTCTAGTGGGTGCGTGTGTCCTGGCTTTGTCCTTGGGCCTGTCCTATTCAGTGTGCCTCCCCACTCTCCTCAAATTATATTTATTTTTGTATTGCATTTAGATTTATAGCAAATTGGAAAATACAGAAAAATACAAAGTAAAAAAAAAATCAAACTTCCTGTAAAACTACCTCCAGAAATAACCAGTTTGTGTCTGTATGTGTATGTATGTGTTGGGTGTTATTTCCCTCCAAACTTTTTATATATCATATAATATGTATGTATCTCTTTCAAGACTAGCATCATTGATTTAAACAGTTTTGTATCCTTTCTTTTAACTTGTCATGAATATCTTACTAAAATGCTTTTTAATAGTTAAATGATATTTCATCATGTGTGTGCCATAATCCATATGACTATTCCCTTTTTGGTGGACATTAGGTTGTTTCCAGTTTTTTGTCTAATAAATAACACTGATGGATATCCTTGTATGAGGCTTTTTGTGAATCTGATATTGCTTCTTCAGAATGAATTCCTTGGTGTGGAATTATTGGTGCAAAGGGTATGAACATATTTAAGACTTGATATATTTTGCCAAATTGGTCTCCACCTCCACCAACAGTATAGAGGGTGTGTAGTTTGAGATCTTGGTAACATGGAGCATTATTTTTTTAAAATCTCTGCAAATTTGATAGGTAAAAAAATGTTATTTAACTCATGCTTTAATTTTTATTTCTTTTTTTAATAACAATTGAACATGAGTGTATGTGTGCATGTATATGTTCACTGGTCATTTTTGTGTGTGTGAATTGCCTGTTCATACCTTTTCTCCATTTTGCTATTGAGGTGTGTTCATAAGTTCTTATCGATGTGTAAAAGCTTAAATGTAGTTAGAATATTAATTCTTTGTTATGTATATTACAAAGGTTTTTCCCAGTTTGTAGTTTGCTTTTTTACTTTATTTTGATGTGCAGATATTTTATGTTTTTATGTAGTCAAGTCTATCAGTGTTTTCTTTTGTACCTTTAACAAGTAAATGTTCACTTTTGTTTTATTCTAGTTATTTACTGTTTTTGTTTTCACACTTAAAACCTTAACCTACCTGAAATTTATTTATGATGTAGGGTAGGATAGTACCTTATTTGTGCTCCAAATGTTTAATGAATTACCTCAGTACCATTTATTAAATATAAATAATCCACCATTTCCCTACTGTTTTGAAGTGCCACCTTTATTACGCGCGTGTGCGCGCACACACACACACACACACACACACACAGACGCACGTGCGCGCGATTTGGATTTTGGTATCTTATTCTGTTCTGTAATATTTTAGTCTGGGATTATCAGTTACTGAAAAATGACCACAAATGACCACAGATGACCACAGTAACAAGAAGAGTCTTTCTCTAGGTCCCATTTTCTGGGTTCCTCCCACAGAAACTTGACTCAAAAGATTCAGTTGATACCCCAGTAAAGATTGTCAGTGGATTTGTGATCCTGTCGGAGTGACTACTATGAAGAACATTTGACTCTAGACTCCCAGTTGAGCTGGTAAAATGTAGAAATCAGTTATACTAACTCAAGTTAGCAAGCTTAGTCATAGAATGCTGTGTTTTAATCACTGTGTTGCAGCATCTCAGTTAAGTGGAAAAGATTGTTATGAACAAGATTGCCTGCTACCTTGAGAGTAGGGAAAGGTATATTTTGTCTTCATTCTCATGTTTTCTGGATGAGGTGTTTTGTCTTGGGGTTGTTCTTACGTACAATTTAGCTTATGGGTTGAAGGAGCTAAAGGCTTTGTTAATCGTGCATTTGAATATGCCGTATGGAGTTCCTCTGAAACAGAGAAAAGGCCCTAGTTGAGGCTTTTACCCTGATCTGCTGGGTTAGCTGGGATAGGTGAGAAGGACCAATGGCAAGGTCCTGTGAATAACTTTTTCTTTGCTTGATGTGAGATCAAAGCATTTATCATTGCACTCATTTCAGACCAGGCGGCTGAATGTAATGAAACCTTTATATACGACAGCACTTTTGCTCAGTAGCTCTTCTTGCATCCTCACTAAGCTCTTTGGGGGACAGAAACATCCAGTCAGGGGCGCCTGGATGGCGCAGTCGTTAAGCGTCTGCCTTCGGCTCAGGGCGTGATCCCGGCGTTATGGGATCGAGCCCCACATCAGGCTCCTCCGCTGGGAGCCTGCTTCTTCCTCTCCCACTCCCCCTGCTTGTGTTCCCTCTCTCGCTGGCTGTCTCTATCTCTGTCAAATAAATAAATAAAGTCTTAAAAAAAAAAAAGAAAAAGAAAGAAAGAAACATCCAGTCAATAGGGATAAATTGGAATCTTTTATGGTATGCTGATCTGGCATGTCTTGTTTTCTGTTTTATTTCCAGTATCAGGATGCTATCCAGAACCCTGGCTATGTGTGTGTATGGCTGAGGAAGCACATTGTGGCAGTGCAGGAACCAGAACAATGACACTGAGGTTTCTGTTCTGGGTTAGTCATAGTTCCAAGCCCATTGTTCTAAAACTAGAGCTGAACTTATTTTTCTTCAAGCAATATTTGCTCATATTGAGGCCTGTTTGCCACTTTTCTGCCCTCTCACATAGCCTTAAGAATTTTTTTTTTTTTTTGCAATTTCTACTCATTGATTTGGTATTATTTTTTGACCCAGAGAACTTAGGATTATTTGCAGATGTGAAGATTTTCCTCTTCTGGATCATATTTAAAAATTAAAATTAGACTTGTCCTAGGTTTGATTCCTTATGGGCCTCATTGATTTGGTCATAAAATCACAATTATGTCAAAATTAGAAGGGACCTGAGGAACTGTCTAGTTTTAGAGGTCTTAGATTCTTTAGATAGTAGACCCCATAATTAAAAACTAACCCAAGTAATAAGCTTCATATTATTTTTCTAGAGACCAGTTTGTGATTCCTAGAAACATGCTCTTTGGCTATTCATATACTTACCTCCACACCGACAGATATCTTCTCGATGGACTTATTTTACTTTCAGCTTCATCTATTTTTTCCTTTCTTTCCCTCGCTCCCTCCATCCCTCCCTCCTCCCTTTTTCTTTCTTTCTTCTTTTCTTTTCTTCTCTTTCTTTCTTTCTTTCTTTCCTTCCTTCCTTCCTTCCTTCCTTCCTTCCTTCCTTCCTTCCTTCCTTCTCTCTCTCTCTCTCTCTTTCTTTCTTCTTTAAGGAACAGCTCCATCCATTTCTTTCGAAAACATGAACTGTGTTGTTGGGACAGATGCTTGTAATTTAGACACATCCTGAGGGTCTGCGCTCCAAAGGCAACTATACAAACCTAAAACACTATTCATTCACATCAAAATCTGTGACTCTCTCATGAGGTTGTCACTTCATTTCCACCACAGTTCTGTACATTTTCACAGTGGGTGATTCCCTTGAGCTCAGGGCAGCTCAGCTAGTGGCAAACAAGAGCTGTATGAGTTTGAGATTTGAACACCTGTACTTCTGTAAGAACAAATGAGCCTTTGGGCAGCTATTGGCTTATTTGGAGTTTATAGCTAATCAATACACGTGCGGTTATCCAGCCCTGTCTTCCCTGCTCGGTATTTGTGCAGGGACTCAGGGTCAGGAAGTTACACTTTTTTTGTACTTTTTTTTTTGCATCTTCCCATTGTTGCTACCTGTCGCAATATGTGTGTCTGAAGTCTGTCATCCAGTTGTCTCCCTGGCTTTGTGTCATTTCCAAATTTGATAGGCATGGCTTTTATTTTATTTCGTAGCATTTCCTTTTTTATATCTTCGTTCAAATCATTGGTAGTCTATACCATGTACAGAATAAGTACCCTTTGTTGCTACCATTTGTTTCCTCTCTACAACATTTTCCTACCCATTATCAAATAGGCCCAAATAAACTTGCTATGGGTGAAGAAACTGAGCCCCTTTCGGCTTTTCCAAATTAATGACAAATGTCATTTTTTTATTCAGAAAAGACAGGTCTTTATTTTTAGAGTCGGGGAAGGCAGAGGGAGAAGGAGAGAGAGAATCTTATGCAGGCTCCATGCCCGGCATGAAGCCCGACACAGGGCTCAATCTCACCACCCTGAGATCGTGACCTGAGCTGAAATCAAGAGTCGGATGCTTAACTGACTGAGTCCCCCAGGCGCCCCTGAGAAGACAGTTTTGTCGTTCAGAAGGTTGATGGATTTGAGAGCAAAGTCTTATTAGAGGGGAGACGGGTTTGGAGGCTTGGATGTGTGTGCAGTTCGTATTAGTGAGCCTTGTAGTTTCAGTCCTCTTTGATGCTTTATTAGACTATTAAGTAGATCTCGAAACCTCTGACATGTCAGTGTTTGCATAAATGGTTTGTGGTTTTGTTGGTCAGTTTTTAGCATTTTGGGGTGGGCGGACGGAGAAAGTTTTGTATGTTTTCTTAATTAGTTCCTGAGGAGCCAGAACTTGAGAATTAGTGTCCAGGTTTGTCCTGTCAGATCTTTATCATGAGTTAACACGTTCAATAAAAGTTTGTTGACTCAACAAGGGTGCTGATTGCCAAACTTCGAGAAGGAAAAAAAAAAACCACATCAAGGAGCTTATAATTTTGTAAAGGAAATGACATCACCACAAATTCTGGGCACTAGATTTTAAAAGGGAGAAGTAGTACAGGGTCTGGAAACCATGTTAGATGAAGCATACATAAGGAAGTAACAATATTTAGCCTGGAGAAGGGATAGCTTATTTTGAGGACATGATGACTATTTTCTATTATGGCTGATATTATCCCATTTTTTCCTGGTCTTTCAGGAAAAAACTCAGAAGTTGCCTTTGAGCCCTTCATCCAATCAGATGTCAATTTTCTCTCTTCCAAGTCCAACATATTTCTTGATTCCTGTGCATTTTTTGTTTTTTTTTGTTTTTGTTTTTGTTTTAAAGATTTTATTTATTTATTCAACAGAGATAGAGACAGTCAGCGAGAGAGGGAACACAAGCAGGGGGAGTGGGAGAGGAAGAAGCAGGCTCCTAGCGGAGGAGCCTGATGTGGGGCTCGATCCCGTAATGCCGGGATCACGCCCTGAGCCGAAGGCAGACGCTTAACCGCTGTGCCACCCAGGCGCCCCATCCTGTGCGTTTTTTGTATTCTCAATTGCCCCCCTGCTATGTGAGGCCTTTCAAGTCGTTGTCTCCACCAGTAGAAGAGGTTCTTGGTCTCTGTTATCTTTCTCTCTGTCCTCCATTCTACATTACTTTCCCAGAATAATCTTCCCCCCAAACCTAGTTCTGATTTTATCATGTCCCTATTTAAACACTTAACAGTGGTTCCCCTAGCCTAGTAAGAAAGTCTTATCTCAAACTCTTACAGTCTGGTCCCCAATCTTCCATCACCGCTGCCTTCCCCTGTTCACACTGTACCTTCTATTCAGGCTTATTCAGTATTCTGGGAACCTGCGCTAGGCTTTCCCAGTTCTTTGACCTTCTTTAAACTGTTCCTTCATACTATTATGAAGAAGAGATCCATCATGTTTTATATGTTGTTTTAAACACCAAAATTAGGACCAGCTTGAAAAAGAGATGACCCTTAAACCAAGAATTTTCTCTTGAATACTGTTGTCTAGTCTAATAATGAAGGAATAGAGAGCTTCCCAACATTGGGCATACTTTAGCAGAGAGGCTGAGGGCTGGCTGGTTTGGCTGATGTAAAAACCGGGGCTACTTTTACTAGGGGCTGTAGGAGCTAGACAAAAAGAGAAAGCATGGTCCTCTGCTGTTAAACTTAAATCTATATGTGAGGCACCAACCATACTTTATCTCCCCTCAGTAGCCCACATGATACACACACACCCCTGATTAAGTCATTCATTTACTTAGAATCTTTCAATAACTTCTTTTCATCACTCTTAGGATAGTCAAGAGAAAATGAAGGGGCAAAATCAATAGTAAGGCAACAACAATGAAGTCAGAAAACGGTGAATTGAGGAAGCAATTAGGAACAAATATTAGCAAAGCTTGAGGAAACACTGATTGTGTGCAGGGGAAAGGGGGTTTTGTTTACAGTAACAGGGAGGTCATCGAGTAGGGGGGGCAGAGTGGTCAAGTCTAGAGGTAGATATTTCCGGAGTGTCCATAGAGCATCATATAGGTGGTAGGACAAGTCCTTTGAACCAGCAACTCCACCCACACCAGAGGCTGACCTTTTCTGTGATTATGCAGAGGGAATATTTGAGGTTCCTCTTTGTCTTTGTCTATTCCAGATTACAGTCTTGCCTTTACTTTTAGAAAACCAAAAGGTTCATTGAAGTGTTTTTTTCCCCAAACAAAAGATCAATCTGTCCTCAAAGGTAAATTCTGCCTCCACTTCTTCAGAACTGGAAAAGCTGCTGGAAGCTTTAAGAATAGCAATTTGTCCTCAACCGCCAATCATAGAGGTTTCAGAAGGTTGGGGTTCAATTTGAACCCAATCAAATGTGCCAATCAAATGTTTTTGTGTGCATATAATTTGACCCTGCAGTTTCACTTCGGGCAATCTATTCTATAGAAATGCCCATACAAATATACAGTGCAGCATTGGTGGTAATATTAAAAATTGTAAACAATTTAAATGTACATCATTTGGGATATGACTGAATAAATTATGGTCTAGCCATAGTATGAAATACTATGCAGCTATTAGAAAGAATGAGATAGAGCCCTATATACTGACATGGATGGGTTTCCATGACCTGTTAGAGGGTGAAAAAAGTAGATTTATGTGACTCTGTATGACTTGTGAATATATGTTTATATAAACAATATATACATGGAAGTAAGTCTGGAAGAATACATGCTAGAAATACTAACTGGTTACTTTTGGGTAGTGAGATGGGGGAAGTGATACAGGAATGTCTAAAGGAAAAAGTTAAAGATTTTTTTAAAATCATGTGCTACTTTTATTTTAAAAAAGTATAAATTCATCAGCTTTCTTTGCAGGCACATTGGACAGAGGCCTCTAGCACTTTCCTTTCCTGTAGGATTTGCAACTGTATTGGCAATTTTTTTTTTTTTGAGAGTTTTCCAGCCCTCTGGCACTACCTTCCTTTGGATACATTGTGCAGGATACTTACCTTACCTTTTCCCTCAACTAATAAAACAGAACTCATAAGTCAAGGCCAGCAGTTTCAAACTTTATTGGACATCAAAATCACCTTGATGCTTGGTAAAAATGCAGATTCCTGGGCCTGCTCAGTAGATTCTGAGTCAATGTTTCTGGGGTTGGATCCAAAATCCTGCTCTTTCAGAGGCACCCCAGGTGGTCAGTGAGAAACCCTGTTTCAGGGAATGACGTCTGATTGTGCCCCCACCCCCTCATTTCTCTCTCCATGATTAGCAAAGGGAACCAGGGAGCAATGACTCACCGTGCATATCTTTGTGGGTCACAAATGGTTGGGTTCATCTGAATGGGAAAAAATGAATAAAACATAGTTTAGTAGACTTAAGAGTTAAGTAATAAGTGTTGTTTCTTTAAAGTAGCCTATTTGAAATGGGCCCTTTGGGTTAGAGGCTGGTCTGGTAGGCAGTGACCAGGCAGTGACCGGCCTAGGAGATGCCTTCCAGCGATGGCTTCCTTAGTTATAAGTGGAAGGGGAGGAGGGACCATGAGGTCTTAGAATTCAGTTGCATTTTAAGTGAAGCTTGTGTCCTTGGAAAATGATGCTTCTAGTATTAAGATGAGGTACTATCTATCTTAAGACGATTTTAAATGTTTTTTGATAGATTTATTATTTTTCTTTGTTATAAACAAAGTCTGTTAATCAGATGCCCACTGTGGGTTATGAACATCACACAAGGGTGTTTAAAAACCGTATACCCCAATTACTCCCAACAGTTAACCTTGGGAATAAAAGTAAATGGTAATACTTCTTAACTACCTTCCTAAGCCCTCAGTGAAGCTGGCAGCCATCAGTTAAATAAACCATTGGGTTTATTATTTTGAGAACAGAAGCATCGACTTGGGCACAGTTTTCTAATTTGCTCCTCATTTACCCAACAATCATTTATTCAGAGGCTACTCTGTGCCTAGTGGACATTGGATAATTCCACAAATAAAAGCCAGAGACGTATGAGCAGCTGGAACTCTAAGGGGATCATCTGAATGGGAAAAAATGAATAAAACACAATTTAATAGACTTGAAAGCTTAGTAGCACATAGAAAACAGAAAGTGGATTCCTTAAAGCAACAGCCTTGTTCTCTTTCTGTAGTCTATTTTAAGTGGGCCCTCTGGCCCAGCATTATCAACCTTGGATTAGGAGCTTTGAGGAAATAGTGGTTTGGTGGTTGTTTTTTAAAGGATTTTTTAAGAAACGTAGTTACTAAGCAACTGCCATGACCTGCTGCTAAGTTGAAGTTCAGCGGGCAAGTCAGTTCCGAAGAAGGGAATATATAAACAAGTTGCGAGAGGGGGGAAATGGCTTAGGGATAGATTTGGTATATTTTTTTTCTGGGTTCAATGCATATTTCTGTGTTATACTTTATCTTCCCCAAGAGAGGGCTGCCTGGTCAGAATCTCTTTGTCTCACCTACTTCTCCTCCTAGCCCGTGAGTGAGGAGGAGGACCAGAAAGGAGCCAACGAGAGGGCCAGGGTGGAGGGCTGAGCCCTGGAGTAGGGCCAGTTCCCTGGGCAGGTGGAGAGGTGGATAGCCCTGCACTCTAGGGCAGTGCAGGGCTTCTGTGACAGACCAGTCACCACCCTCTACATTTCGATCGTGACACCTCATTGATATTGATGAGTTGCCTTGTAAACCTCAGAACGGGGACACTGTCCAGCTGCTGTCTTTTTCGCCCAACACTTAATGGGTGAGTCAGTGATTTAACTGCTTCCTGCAGGATTTCAGGGACGGGAGTAAGTAATGAGGACAAATCACCGTAACACCAGTGCGTGATGAATGAAAGAACACATGAATTTAACCAGTTGGCTTTGTTGGTACCAGAGTGAACAAAAATAAACTTTGTCATGGATATTTGTGTGAGTTAAAACTCCATTCCCTCCCCTTAAGGCTTTTTAGCATTTCCCTTTATACCCAGCTGAAGGTCAGGTTGCTTTGCTGAGGGAAGGGGAGTGTCAGGTGTTGGAACAGGTGTTTTGTTTTCTGCCTGTAGAGTCATACAGACTAGATGGGGACGCTTCTTGCCAGCCCTCTGTGGTGCATGAAAATGCTTTTGTGGAATTCTTTTTCCCTGGAAATATGTTTGTTTTTTAAAGCAGTTCCACAACCTTCAACCCTTACTATCAATTTTGTCTTCCTCTGAAATCTTGTCATAATGAGGTATGCCTATTTTCTCCCATTTCCACAGCCTGTGCGTTAGGTATATCCCATTTTATGCAGCAGTTACAGACCTTAAAAATTGTTGTGTTGGGGGGGGATACATGTGAATATCATATTTTAAATGTACAAGGAGAATGTCACAGCAAAGCATCCCTATTTAAAAAAGCCTTTTGTAATAATTGTACAGCTAGAATTAGTGTTCCTCTATCAGGTTTTCTTAAGTTGGGTGTAAACGTGTAGTTGCCTTTCCAGAGCGATAAGGCTGTTTCAAGGCTCTTGTGATGGTGGTAGTGGGGTATAAAGCTGGCACATGGACTTACAACCCCACGGACTAGATGATTTTGAAGGAGAAAGGTGACAGCAGACTTCTTGGTTTGGGAGAATTTCTGTTTGTTACTGAAGCCAAAGACCCTGTTTGTTAAAAGGGAAATAACTGGGGAGAGCTTTGTGATCTTATCTGATTGTGAGGTTTGTTTTTACCTTTGTGTACTGGGTTCCAATCTCCCCCTCCAAAAAAAAAAAGTCATCTGGAAACAAATCGTCTTCCTTGCCTAACAACGATATAATGGCCTCAGGTCCTTTCCAGCCCCTCCACCCTATGTCTCAGGGCCATCTGTTCTCTGTAATCCACTTTTTTGGGAAAGTCTCCTTTCCCATCTGCTCTCCTTGGGCCTTAGTGCCTGCTCTAAAGATTTATGAAGGCTGCACTGGAACCTCTTTCCAGTTGTTGTTGTTTTTTTTTTAAGGATCAGTAAGATTTCAAGGCAGATAAAAGCTTTTTCCATTTGATATGTCCAAATGTTACTCCTTTTCCAGGTGTGTTTCTTCCTTCTATTGGCCGGTGAATGGAAAGACGTCTGTCTCTCTGTGCTTGGAGGAGGGACTCTGCTTATCAAAGCAAAGATCGACTGTGCTGGCTCTGGCTGCTTTGAAGCCCAGTGTCCTTCTGGCTCTTTAGCCACTGGCACACAGGCTTGGTGCAGCTCCTTGGGTTCATTTTTTCCCTGTCTGCTCCCTTGTCTCCCTGACAGAATACAGTCGCTTTGAATCGAAGATACATGACTTGCGAGAACAAATGATGAACAGCAGCATGAGCTCTGGGTCTGGGTCCCTCCGAACAAGTGAGAAGAGGTCTTTGTATGTCAGGTAAGTCACACTTCTGAGCACCAGGCCTTGTGCTGCGTGAGGAGAGCTCTGTGCCAACACAGCGCTTCGTGTTTAACTAGTGGGATAGGGAGTGTGTACTCCCAGTACTAAAGCAACATTTTGCACTGTATGCTCAGGTTGTGTACTTTATGGTCAGTGTCTCTCCCTTCTGTGAGCTGGCTTCTTCCTCTTTGCTCATGAATGACTCAGTACGAGAAAATTTCAGTTTGCTCTGATTGTAAAAGACTGCTGGGTGATTGTTGCTAGTCAGCATTCAAACAGCACTCAAATGTTCAGAGTACTTTGCTTGCAATCTGTGATTTGAGGGGAAAACTTGGCATCCCCCCCCTCCACATATGCATAGTAGACATCAGCATTTGTATCTGAGAATATCAACTATTGCTGTGTTCTGGTACAGGGTCTCTTGTAAGAGACCAAAGAACTGATAGGTTGCTGCTTCTGGGTCTTTTTTTAAAACGGTGTTTTCTTCTTCCCTGCTGCCGTGTCTGAATCATGGAACACGGGATGGGATGGTGTATGGTCCCCAGGAAGGGTGGGTGGAGGGAACGGATATATAACATTGACTGTATTGCTGCTGAAAGCTGTTCTGAGATACTGTGCAAGGTTGAGCTTTTGACCGGTGAGGCACATTATAATACTTTGGCAGGTCAAAGTACAAACCTCTTGGAGAGTTGAACTGCTTAGTGAACACTATGGCCTCCTTGGAGAAGTAGGGATAGTTTTCTTCTTCCTGCCCTAGCTTCTTGGCAAAACTCCAAACAGTGTGCTGCAAGTACATTGTATCTCTCCAAGGTTAAAATCCTTAGAGTAAGAGGTGGTGGGATTACTCCCCTGAGCCAGAGGTAGCTCTGTGTGTGTGTGTGTGTGTGTGTGTGTGTGTGTGTGTGTGTGTGTTTAATGCTTAGGTGTGGGGTGTGTTAAACCCTTGGGTTGAACTTTCTCTAGTGGTCTCTGATACCTGCTGGGGGGTTAGGAGGGAAGGCTACATTTGCTAATTGCCTGGCAATGAGACAACTGCTCTGTCTTTGGGGTTTGACTTGAGGATAGCCAGTGGATATAAATGGTAATTGCAGTTCGGCTCCCAGTGCTTGATTTTCTTTTCCCTCACCTGGTAGTCCTTGGCCCGACTGCAGGGAGTGGAGCTGAGGGAGCCCAGCTTTGAGCGTGAAGCCCACTAGACCCTTCATGGTTCTTTTTTGAAAAATGAACCCTCAACTTGACTCCTTGTTTGTTGAGGGCAGCTTTCTTGACTTGTGCTGTGCTCACCTCCTGCGGTGAAGGGAGGAGAGCTAGAGGAAGGCTGGACTAGTCACTGGTGATCTTTTCAGTCTCCTGTTTTCCATCACTGAGCCTTGCTTGTCTGTAGCCTAGATACCGGGGCACTGATGGGGGAAGCAGAAATGTGCTGTTGCCCCCAGCAAAAGGGTAATACTTAAGTGACGTGGTCAGGATTGTTCCGTTCCCGTGCTGCCAGCCCCCGCAGATGTGGCACTCCAGTGTGCGTGGGAAGCTGCTCTTTAGGCAAGACAGTTTCTTTGGAGAGTTTTATTTTTAGATTTCCTCTCTCCACCTATCCTGTACTAGAGCTCTCCCTGCCTGGGTAGGGGAAGTGGGGCATTAACTCCTGACCTGGAAGACCTAAAAGACCTGGAACACCCTCTTCTCTGGCCCTGGGGAAAGGGATACATTGCGTCTGACTCTGGGGAGGAGGGTGGACACTGCACTCTGTTTCTAGGGAATCAGTTTATATGGTTTATGTAATCTGCCCTTAACCTTATCTAGATAACATCGGTGTCCTCTGAGGAAAGTAAGTATGCTTTAGAATAATGAACATTTGTGATCACTAGACTTAGGCAAGGAAAGTATTTTATGGGGCTAAAGCAGTGAGCTGAGGTCTTTCGCTAAGGTAACCCCCTCTACCAGAGCCTGGCTTGCTCTGTTTCCTTTCATGCCTGTTTGGCATTCTTTCATTCTGCACTTTGTTCCTTTTCGTTAGCATGTAAACATACTCAAGTTTCTTCCATTCTTAAGAAGAAGAGAAAAAAAATTCCCTTGATACCAATAGTCCCTTAAACTGTTGTCTCTCTTCTGTTCACCACATGTGCCAAATTATGTGCCAGGAAACACTAGTTCCCTGAGACATTAATAAGTATTGTGTGCAAAATCAGTGGTTCAGTAGGGTGGGCAAATGCAGTATTAAACACAGGAAAATAGAGTTCTTTATTGTGGTTCACATCCAGGAGGGACTGTACTAGACAGAGTTTCACCAAAAGATAGAAGCCTGGGAGCCTTATTTGGAGAAGCCCATCTTAAATTCAGGTTGGGAAATGTTGGAGTCATCTGTACTTGCTCCTGCTATGTCTTCAAATCACCTCTCTTTCAGTAGGAAAGGAAGTGTGCATCTGCTTTTCAGCATGGTGGTGTGGTTCCAAGCAATTCCGGAAGGCTCCGGAGGAGCAGAAGCCCAACTCTGTCAGGGATCCACGGTGACCTCTTAGTCATCAAATTCAATGACTGGTTCACTGATTCTCTGCCATTGGTCTGACCTCTTCACCACGAATTCCCTGCTTGCTTCTTTAAAGTCTTTTTCCTACCTTGCTAACCATTCCTCGATATGTTTCATTAGCTCTGCCCCCTGAATGGCAATTTCATTTATTTTCACAGATTCTAATCCCGTTGTTGTATAAATGACATCCCTGATCTCTTTAGTGAACCCCAGACCTGCATTATCAACTACTTGCTGGACATGTGCATGAAACTGCACTCCCAGTGCCTCAAACAAGCAGTGTGTTCAAAACTGACCCCCCCACACACCTGCTGCTCCTCAATTTCCTTATCTAAGTTAATTGCATCACCCTATCATGTGGAAAAGGGATTAGATTTGTTACCCAAGGCAGATCTCATCTCCACAGAGGGAAGAAAGAGCTGATGATTAAGACTGTCTGAAAATGGAATGGACTGCTTCCGGAGATAGTAAATTTGATCTTTTGTCACTGGAGGTGTTTCAGAAGAGGCTGGGCACCCATTTGCCAGGCTGTTGCAAGAGGGGCTTGAAGCTAAAGCAACAATCTGGACATAATCTAATCTGAAGTTTTCAGTAGTTCCGAGATGTCTTCAGGATGAAGGGAAACAAACAGTCAGGGCACATCTATGCATTAGGGCCTTTGTGATCCTCTTTAAATTGTGATTATAATCCTTTAATGCTGCAATGTAGACCTTATTCTCATTTTACAGATGAGAAAACAGAGACTCCAGTTAGACAACCAAGAAATTTCAAAACTGGAATTTCAACCCGGTTGTTCTGACCGTTGAGCGTGGTTCTTTCAACATTTCTCAAACTTGCTGATAGAAATCAGCCGGCATACTAGGAGAAATACAGATCCCCAGGCTCCTCTTTTATCGTTTTGGATTCACTGGGTTTGGGGAAATGTATTTTTTTTTTTAACAAGCAATCAGAGTGCTCAGGAATAACCACTTGTTTGTCACCATAGCTATTTATTTCTGGTTCACTTGAACAACTAAACATGACACAGGAGCTCCTACTATGTGGAAAGCAGGAAGGTGCTTTGAATTGGGGCTACGAACTGGGGCATGGTTTTGGATGCTGGTCCTGCTCTCCAGCAGCTTGCCGTCTGCACAGAAGACACTGAGCAGCAGGTGGTTAAAGTGAAGGAGCCCTTTTCAGTTGGGGTTTCACCTCTGATTCTTTTAGATGTTGTTTCCCCTCTGATATGCTTCTTCTCCCTTTCCTTCTCCTGACTGTCTGTTATTCTCTGGTGTGCAGGGGTTGCCAAGCAAATAACACTCTCTTACAGCACCACTGAGGCTCTCGCAGGTGGAGCCCTAGGGAGCTACAGTTGTAGTAACGAGAGAGGGGAGATGGGATTTGTGGAGCCGGGAGCAGAGGAAAGAAGGAAAGATTACAGTGTTTGGAAAATGTGACTTGGCTTTAAGATCACTAGTGACTTAATGGAAAGACCTTCCCCAGCCTTCACCATGCTAGCCTCATCTCTTCAATGGTGGAGGTAGGATGAGCAGAGCCCGTCTTCCTGCCCACTCTAGGGCTTTTGCTCTGCTAGTGAATTTGCCTTCCACTCTGAAAAGTCCACAAAAGTGTGCCTCTCTTGAGCCTCTTGCTCAGGATCAGGGTGGTGGGGTGTTTAATTCAGGCCATTCTGCTGTGAAGGGAGTACAAAAAGACACAGTGTAGGTGAGTTTCAGGGACTCTCAAGTTCTAAACTTGGGTGTTCTTTTGTTTGTTTATTTCTTGAATGAATGAATAAATGAATGAACGAACAAACAAAACAACTAGTCCTCCGAAGGTTGCCAAGAGGCTTGAGAGCGTATTTATAGAAATAGCTTTTGCAAGTCTGGGTTAGGCTGGGTGCATTCTTCACAGCCACAGGACAGTATCAGGCGGGCCTTTGGTGAGTCCTGGCATCCCGGCTGGCCATCTACCATCCCAGTCTTCTTCCCACTCAAGGAAGGAAATCATGTTGGGGCATCTGTAGTCTCTATTCCAGAAACTGTGTCAGAAATATTGGCTTGATCATCAAAGAAGGCTGGAGAAAGCTCCTTCTCGTCACCAAGCAGACATTAATTGTGCAACTGTCCTGTGCTTATAGCCCAGGGTGGTGCTTAGGAGAGCCTGACTTTGTCTTGTTCGTTAACGAGTTTCAGTAGTGGATTAAAATGCCACTGAGGTGATTCTGGCAGGCTTCACTATCTGACAGAATTGGGGGGGTGACAAGAATATACATCTTAAAAAGCAATAGCAATTTCTGTCGTGTTCAGGGCTACCAGAGGACGCGGCAGAGTTTCCTGTGTCCGTGATTCTTGAACTGCCTATTGCTAGAGCATATTTCCCTAACAGCAGTCCTGGACCTGTGCTCATAATCCCCTCAGCTGACCCTACAGGTGTTGTGACCCCAAATGTTCACATATTGCGGGGCAATTGGTCCTTGACCGCCCGTCTAACGTCATAACTGACCTTTAAGGCCTGAGACTTTGAAGTAGACTAAAAACAGTGCCCTTCCTTGTTCTCCATGTTCCCTTCTGCACAGAGTACCACGAAGACCTGACTCGCTGTCAGCTGCACTTGTGGCTCTTTGATGACCCATCTTGTGTCGACCTGAGTACTCTAGTGTGGGCTTTTAGGCTGCTTTTTGGAAGCTGCTAGCAATTTTAGCTCTCGCAGTAAGGTCAAGAGCTGATGAGTGACTATTGCCTTATGGCTCTCGGAGCATGCTTCACATGGACCAGGCAAAAGAGGGACTGCTCAATTTTCAAATAATATGTGCCTTTTATCTGGTACTTTCTGTAGCTCAGACTGCTGTAACAAAGTACCATAGATTGGGTGGCTTAAACAACAGGCAGTTATTTCTCCCAGTTCTGGACACTTGAAAGTCTAAAAAGTAGGTGCCGGCGGATTCAGGTTCTGGTGAGCAACACCCCCCCAACTTTCCTGGCTCGTAGATGGCCACCGTCTTGCCGTGTCCTCACCTGGCCTTTCCTGGGTGCATGCAAGGACAGAGGGAGAAAGAGAGAAATCTCTCCTTGTCTCTTCCTCTTCTCATAGGAGAACTATCTCCTTCATGACCTTATACGAACCAAATTACCTCCCTAAGGCTCCATCTCCAAATACCATCACCTGAAAGGTTAGGACCTCAATGTATGAATTTTGGCAGAACACGAACATTCAGCCCACAACACTGACCAAAGGAAGGAAGCAGTGTCTTAGACCCCAACTGGCATGGGAGGGAAATGCAGTGGGAGGACTCTGAGGGATAGCAACTGGAGAGTAACTGGGAGGGTGTTTTGTGACCCACTCCCCCAGCCTGATCTCCTCCACCGTTCATGAGCATCAGACACGGCCTTAGTTCGCAAAGGGCTTCCCCTTTGGTGATATACTATGAAAGATTTTAAAACTGCGAGAGTTAAATAGCCGTAAGTAGAAAACATTAAGAAAGGTCATTGCTAAATACATAGTATGAATTTGGAAGAAAGAAATTTGGAGTGGACAGGGTCACGGAGAAGGGTGGGACTTGGGTTGAGCCTGGCGGGTGTTGCCCATGAGGGTGAGAAGGGGGCCGGCAGAGCCCCCCCCACCTCCCCAGGCCGCACAGATGGCTGGAGCCAACGGCAGAGGGGTGGGCGCGCAACTAGGTGAGTGCAGCAGAAGCAGCCACTTGTCTTTGAGGCTGAAGTGCTGAAGTGCTCTTGTTTATTTTGCTTGGAGAAACCTGTCCAGCCGGTTTCCTTGGTGGTTGCCATTTTCTTTGCATTCCTGTTCACCAAGACACTGAGGTGGCTGTGCCAGGTGCTTCTGATTTCTCTGGATCTTTTAGACCCAAACCTCACAATTTAGGATCTGAACTGCAGAGACTTTGGCCTGGTAATCTGTTTACTTTGAGCTGATTATCTTGCTGCTTTCCTGTCCGGCAGTGAGGTCCCAGCTGAAGGGAAGATTAGGCAAAGTCCCCCAGAGCACGTGTATTATGTGGGCAGGTGCACGCAGCTCTTAGGGGATACTGTTTGAAAGGTCACCACTTACACAACATATCTTTCAAGACCTTTGGCAGTGCTTTCTCCTTAGGAAGATAGGCAGCAGCACTTAAAGCTGCCGTGCTGAAGCTTAGCTCGGGAACTCCAACCTGCAGACCCTGGGAAGTGAGCATCTGCTTTTCCTGCTGGTGTGACTTGGCTCCGGAAGGCTGCTTCGTTGCCCACTTTCACTTTGTTTTTACATGCCACATTTTCTTTGGGCCAGTCTTTACCCTGCTTTTAAGAGAAGTCGGTGTTTTTCTGGCCTGGCCATAATGTTTGAGAAGTTGCAGGAAAACCCAGGATCTGGCTTTCCCTTGCTTCACAGAGAGCGTGGCCATAACCAAGGAGGAACATATTCAGGGTTGAAGAACAATCTTTTATGTAGACCACTTACTGTGATCTTAGGCTGTAGATGATAGTATTTCCATAAGCTTTGTTCTCTCCTGGCATAGTGTTTCCCTCTGAACTGACCAGTCCTCAACTCAGAGGCTTTCTTGAAATTCTTTTTATCTAGACCCAGAAAGAATAAAGGGTTTCTGAGGTGCCTAGTCTCCCAACACACCATCTTGTCAATAAACTCACGTACACGGGGTGGGACCAAGGTACCAGAGTGGTTAAATGTGATTCTAGGTGTCTGGAGACAAATAGGTATTGGCTTTCTTTTTTTCTGCTCACTCTTTTTGAGTCAGAGGTTGGAAAGTTTTGTTGCTATGTCATCTGGGCCTTCCATGTATAGGATTTCAGTTTCAGGACAGTGGTTAAAGTCCTGTTTAAAAGGGGTGGTATGGTATCTGCCTTGACTTTCTCTAGTGCTTGCCCTAAGGATAAAAAGGGGTGGGTGGGAGGATATATCCATGTTGTGGAGAAAGGTTTTCCTTAATCCTCTTACCAGTTCCCACCTGAGGCATTTGTAACAAGCAGTCAGTTCCTGTCACTTTTAGATTCTAGGCTGTTCCTAAGACAGATCATCACTGCTAGATGGCCACAGTTTAGCATGCTTCTTAAAGATCTCACATAGGCAGTCGATACTTTTTCAAAATAAAATTTAAAAAAAAAATTTTTAAAGATTATTTATTTTAGAGAGAGAGAGATGGGATGGTGAGAGGGGCAGAGGGAGAGAGAATCTCAAGCAGACTCTGCACTGGGTGCAGAGCCCGACACAGGGCTGGATCTCACGACCCTGAGATCATGACCTGAGCTGAAATCGAGAGTCGAATGCTTCACTAGCTGTGCCACCCAGCTGCCCCCAAAATTCATTAAGGTCTAAGTTACGTACTTTTTTCTGATTCCATAAAATATACATCATTTGAAAGGTGGTTTCAGTTTACTACACAGCCTGTTCTCTTTTAGTTTTTTTTCTTTTCTTTTCTTTCTTTTTTTTTCTTTTCTTTCCTTTCTTTCTTTCTTTCTTTCTTTCTTTCTTTCTTTCTTTCTTTCTTTCTTTCTTTCTTTCTCTCTTTCTCTTTCTCTTTCTCTTTCTTTTCTTTCTTCTCTATGCCCAACGTGGGGCTTCAGACTCACGACCCTGAGATGAAGAGTCATGTGCTCTACTGACTGAGCCAGCCAGGCGCCCCTTGTTCTCTTTTAATTGTACCTTCCACATGAAAGTTTAGCCTGGTAATGATAAAAAAAAGCTGAGACCTTGAAGTCGGTCTCACAGCGCCTACTAAGTGAATGCCAGACTCCTTAGCTGGACTGCAGACTGAGCGCCTTGCACTGCAGCCAAATATGGGTCCTGCTGACCCCACCACACACCCTGTGTCGCTTGCCTCTAAGCCTTTGCTCATGTTGTTCTTTCTAGCCAGAAGGGCGTCTCCCCACCTCTCTCTTGAAATCCCGAACCTTCACTGAGGCCCAGTTCAAAAGTCAACCCTTCCTCATAGCTTCCCCAAGTTAGGTGTGACCTATGCTCCCTCTGAAAGCTTTTAGGCCTGGGCTTATCTCTCCTTCGTGCCTCTCACTACCACATACTTGGCCAGCACACTCTGTAAGGCCAGGACTTAATCTTGCTTTTGTGTCTCCCACCTATCAAACACAGCGCCCCACACAAAGTAGACAAAGTGAATGTTTGAATAATGGAAGAAAGGTATTTTTTAGACATAGCCAAGTGGGGAGTTAGCTTTTTTTTTTTTTTCCTGTTTGTAATGTGACTGTGACTTAGACCTCATGAAATGTTTCTGAGAATTAAGAGCCCCAGTGTGAGAGTCACCCACCGTACAACTCTAGGCGCCTCTGGGCCTGCTTTCTATCATTTCTGAGGAACTTTTCTAGCTCATAGTCAAATAAAGTTTTGTCGGGAAAAGAGAGAAAGTGGATTTAGAGAAAATCCACATTGTGGATTTGGAAAATAAATCACCGTCATGATAGTGGAGGGACTGGTGAGGGAATTGGGCATGTTTGACCTGGTAGAGAAGACTTAGGGAAGACTTGAGCTCATGAAATGCTGGAGCTAGAAAGAAACTTAGAGACCTCTGAGGCTCCGATGTCCTGCAAAGCTCTTTTTCCATTTGTAGTTCTGACTGATAGAAAAAGAAATTCTTGTTCATTCATTTTACATTCTCAATTGAGAATGACGTTACGGTTCAGAATTTCAAATTCATTTTCTTTTATTTCAAATTCAAATGTGCTGCCGTGTCTTTAACAAAATCATAGTTTAAAAACATACTTTATTCTGTTGTTCAGTGTTCCTCATCCACAAATTCATCAAACAAAATCCAGATAGACTTGGGGACCATTTTTTATTGGGAAACAGCCCCCCCCCCCTTTTTTTTTGCCTTGTTTGCCAGGGAACTTAGAGCCAAACATGTTCCTTACCGGAAGTAAATGACTCAGGCCAGGTGCTTTCTTTCCTTTTTTTTTTTTTTCCCTTAAACACCCAGAAGAGTGCCTGAGCATATTAGATGCTCAAAAATACTTGCTTAATTAATGAATATCCTTAAGAATAGAATATTGTATCATCTTTAAAAATAGTAGTTTGGATGAATAGTCCATGACATGGGAAATATTAATGATACAATTTCAAGTGACAACTAATGTTCCCAAATTTTACATATACACCATGTTTCCGTCTCAGTGAAATCTGTTTTTTGTGTACTTATTACATAATATTATACAGTATCACAACAATATGAAGAACGGTTCTGAGTTATATTAAATGTGATTTTTCTGTTTTTAGACTTTATGGTTTTCAAATAATCTATAATGAGCTTTTATAAATTTAAATTTTAATGAAATTCATGCATATGAATACTATAAAATCTCAAATACTACAATATCTTCTGCAAAAAAATACATCATTTTCCTATTCTCCTCTTTTCTGGCTCTACAGAGGAAACTGCTTTCAAATATTTTGGCTGTAACAAAAAGAAACAGTAAAGCTAAATAGACCTCTGTGTTAAATAAGTTACAAAATAATAGGGATGTTAGAAAAATAACCCGATAGGGGCACCTGGGTGGCACAGCGGTTAAGCGTCTGCCTTCAGCTCAGGGCGTGATCCCAGCGTTCTGGGATCGAGTCCCACATCAGGCTCCTCCGTTATGAGTCTGCTTCTTCCTCTCCCACTCCCCCTGCTTGTGTTCCCTCTCTCGCTGGCTGTCTCTGTCAAATAAATAAATAAAATCTTTAAAAAAAAAAAAAAAAGAAAGAAAAATAACCCGATAAAAAAATTAAGTGTTTCTGGCAGGAAAGAAACCATAGCGAAACCTTCTAGGAAAGGGAAGGTAGTTATTTATGGACACTATTTACATAATAATGTAAAATTAAATATCATTTATCCCCCCAAAATGTGATATAACTAAATTGGGAGGACAATGGCAAAAGGATAGGTGAGTGCTATCGAAAACCAGTATCTCAGGGCGCCTTGGTGGCTCAGTTGGTTAGGTTAAGCAACTGCCTTTGGCTCAGGTCGTGATCTCAGGGTCCTGGGATCGAGCCCAGCGTCAGGGTCCCTGCTCAGTGGCGAGTCTGCTTCTCCCTCTCCCTCTGTGATCTCTCTCGCTCTCTCAAATAAATAAATAAAATTTTTTTAAAAAGAAAAAAGAAAACCAATATCTAGTGTCTAAAATGTAAAAAAAAAAAAAAAGTAATCAACAAGTAGCAAGAAGCAGCAGTGGTTTCGAAATGTGTTAGAAAAGAGAAAGAAACAGCACAAATATTTGAAAGCAGTTTCTTTTTATGTTGACTTTATTTTTGAAAGTAAAGTTGTAAAAGGCCCCTGTGCCTGTGGGTAAAAGCAAAGCAGACGGCGCCGCCGGCCGTGTGCAGTGCTCACTGCTGGCTTTCTCAGTGACTGGGATCCACACTTACTTTGTTGTTACTTAGCTCGTGGTACGTGTGTCTTAATATGGTAAGGTATCTGAAATTCCTCTTGGAAGTGACCTGGCATATTAGTTTCATTTCAATCTCAGATGTTTAAAAAAATGACCAATAATTGGCTTCCTGACATCCAGAAAACATGTTTATATCAACTTGATCATATGTGCTCCAGCTTCTTACTGCTGTTGGCAAAGGTCAGATACGGTTCTGTGGGGTGCTAGAATATATATTGGATTGTCCCTGGATTGTCACCAGTAAGCTCTCCCTTCCAGTGTTTACAACCTCATCCTAATCTCTCCTAATTCATTTTAATATCTCCCTTCTTCCCTCCCCAAACTAATTTGTGCTTAATCCAAGTTCTGTTCTTTTCCTTACTACATTTGTTTTAATCTTTGAAGCCCAGAATGACATTTAGTGTTTCTCATTGTCACTTAGAATAAGGTCTTCACCGTGCACGTCTTCGTAGGAACATCTGACAAAATGCCTCCCTTGCTTTAGGAAACTGAGTTTCAAATGCAGGGCAAATGCATTCAGATTTGATCCTGTCACACGGAGCCGGGAAAGACGCTCTTGGGTTGAGAGCCTTGATCTGCTGGTCCGGCCTCTCTCCTTACTGCTTTGAGTGCATACACTGAGGGAGATAAAGGGCTTTATGTCAGAGTTTGGGTATTTTCACTTTCAAATAATCTGATACTGCTTTCTCAAGAATTCTGTTTCAAGAAGTTTAAAAAGTAGACGGGTAGTTCACTCTGCCCAGTTTTACTACCTTCTGTATTGCATTTGGGCCTGCACATGGGGAAATAGTGGGTTTTACTTCGCAGCTTCCAGCTGAGCCACAGACCACCGAACTACAGGTAGAAGTCTAAATCTTGGAACTAGTTCTTGGAAACGCACCGGGCTGTGTGTACAAAGGTGTTGACAGAGAATATAAAAAAGAGAGCCTAGATGGCGAGTAGAAAAATACAAACTTCTCACTGAAATCACCCATTCGCAGTGACTCTATGAGCAGAGATCCAGTGGATGAGAAAAGTAGACACTTCCGTGCAGGTGAGTTTATCCCGTGAAGCTGGGAGCTCCGGTGTGAAGCCCCAGCGTCACCAGAGCCGGACTCAGCCGTGGATGGTGAAGGATTTGAGCTTGTAGTTTGGGTTTAAATTTGCCTTCAGTCCACCCCACCCCACTCCACACGATGATCCCATTACATATGAGGGTGGATTGATGTTCCTAAAGGCTGTCTTGACTTGTCACTTCCCTGCTCAAATCTTCAGGGGCCACTGGATCAGGTATATTCAGGGCCTTCCAAAACTTGCCATGGACCTTTATTTCCAACCACATTTCCTAGGATTCCAGCTACAGCCAAGTTGGGCTCCTCCTTTTTCTCAAGCCTGGATGGTACAGCTCCTTTCCCGCCTTTCCCCACCTTCTCCTTTATCACTCTACTCTGCATGTCTTGTCAGAGGACCTGGCATCCATCCTAGGTCAGGCAGGCGTGTGATGTGGGTCACCTTATTCTTCCTCCCTGAGCCTCCCTCTCCCTCTGTGTAAGAGTCAGAGACTAAACTAGGAGGTTTCTTTGCAGGGTCCTTTTCAACTTTATCGTCGTGTGGGTGAATGTCAGCCTTAGCTTTTTCCTTCGTTGTCCCAGGACACGGGGTCCTTTTCTCTTTTGTGTCTCTGCAGCATTTACCATTCATTGTTTGACACCGTAGTTAACATTTTTATGTCCTGCCTTCAACTACTTTTTGAGGATATGTTTGTAAACCGAGGACGCCCTTTGGTAGAGCTAACTTGTTTCCCTGGGATGTGGGGGAGGGGGGGACTGTTGTGTGTTCTGCTCTGGACTTCTACCTTGTGTCTAGATAGAATCTTTGAGTCATTGGGACTCATGAAAGATTTTTCTCTTATTCCCCTTTTTGGGAGAATGGGATATTTCTTTGAGAAGAGGCACATATCTGTAACATCGAGACCAGAGGAAGGATGCAGTCTCCTGGGGAATTCCCTCTGGTCTGATCTGAGGCTTCTGGGTCTGTGCTGACTCTTTGGGTGGGCCTTCCTCTGCCATCCTTTCAAGAGTGCCAGGCTCCTGGTGTTCAGGGTTAGGATGATGACTTCATTTCGCTGTGTGTTTCAGGGCCCTGTTTGATTATGATCGAACTCGGGACAGCTGCCTGCCAAGCCAGGGGCTCAGCTTCTCCTATGGTGACATTCTGCACGTCATTAATGCATCTGATGATGAGTGGTGGCAGGCGAGACTGGTGACCCCGCATGGAGAAAGCGAGCAAATCGGCGTGATCCCCAGTAAGAAGAGGTGAGTGGTCATGATCTTGAGGCCTTCTTTGCCCTTTTGCTGGTATTGCTTTCTTTTGTACCTGTTATGCTCTGAGTTGCTTGAGAGCAGTGGATGTGTTGTATCATTCCTTTTCGGTAGAGTTGGTGCTCAAGACACAGTTATGACTCCGGGAGCCAAAGGTGGCTGCGGAGACCAAGCACTGGCAGTTAGTAACACGACTCCTTTCTGATTCCAAAACAGGGTGGAAAAGAAAGAAAGAGCTCGATTGAAAACCGTGAAGTTCCATGCCAGGACAGGGATGATTGAGTCGAACAGGGTAAGTGGGGATCCCCAAGGAAGTCAGCCAATATGTGAAGAGGAGTAAGAAGCTTGGAGTCTGTCTGCTGGATAAGACAACTGGGGAGCACAACAGAATCTCTTTTTCAGGGGGCTGACTCTGTCCTATCAGAACACTGACTGCTTTTCAGAAAGCAGAGAGAGGGCACTGAAACTCTGTGTCCAGTCTGTACTCCTTCCCCCTTCCCCCTGGGTTACTGGCTCTGGAAGATGTGTTGGAGTTGCACTGTCTGGAAAGGCTGACTTGTTCCGGGTACATGAAGCCATCTGTGGGTATCTCCCTGGTCGCAGACCCTGTCAGAGCTGTGGGGACCCTGAACAGAACCTGGCCTTGTTACCCAGCGAGGAAGGCCAGCCTCAGAGCTCCGACCACCTCCCCTCAGACCAATGAGGCATGAGAGCTCAGTCATTCACCCCTTTTCTTCTGTGAGCTTCGCAGGCCAAAGAACTTCTGGAGCGGTAGAGGGAAGCGAAACACGGAGTAGATGACTCTGTGTGTATCAGTGGCACCTTAGGGCATGTGTCCAGGAGGCTACGGTGACCTTTGTCCTTTAGAAAGTGCCAGTGAGTGCTGTGAGTCTGGATTAAGTAGACACCTCTAACATCCCTACAACATTTTCCTGTAAACATAATTTTCCTCTTACATCAACTTTCATTTAATCTCATAGACTCCATTTGTGAGAAATGGTCTTTTATTTAGCTCACCATTGTCTCCATTTTAGTTTTTCTTGCATGCTTTAAAATCCATTGTTCTGTTTTTTTTTCTTCTGTCCTTCCCCTCCATCTTCATGTTCTTTCACAGTCGATCAAAACGAAACGTAAAAAGAGTTTCCGCCTCTCTCGAAAGTTTCCATTTTACAAGAGCAAAGAAAACATGGCCCAGGAGAGCAGCATACAGGAACGTAAGTAGCAGCAGGGTACAGAGAGCAGACTGTCCACAGCCCCGCCCTCTCTTCCTCATTTGCACCTCCCCTTATGAGAAGATGCGGAAAGCGTGTGTGTGTGTGTGTGTGTGTGTGTGTGTGTGTGTGTGTGTCTGTCCGTCCGTCCGTCCATGCGTGCATGTGTGTGTGTGCGTGTGCATATTTGCTTATTTGCAGTCAGTGTAGAAATTGGTCTGCACAGGGAGACGTTGGGTCTCTCTTATCCAGCTGCTCACTCCGAAAGAAAGTTGAAGGCTCTAAGGACCAACTGGTTCCAAGGCTGGCCTACCAGGGCATCCCTGGCACTGGCATTGGGGGTGCCAGGCCAAGCTCTGCTGTGGTAGTGATCAGTTCTCAGCCATAGCGTCAGGTTTAGAAGAATGGTTTCTCAAGAGAACCAGGTCTAGGGACTCAGCGTTGCTCTCCTGGCTTCTTCCTCCTGTGTTTTCTTTCCCTTAACTTCATTCATCTGTGTTAAGAGAAGAGCCTTTTCTTCCCTGGACACCTGGAGTTGGACCTGCTTCTTGAATTACGTGCATGTGCATATGTCCACATGGCTCCAACAGACTCACTGTCATTCCAGATACAGAGCCAGCCTTCAAAATAAAATTCTTCCTGCTTAAGGAAATGACGTAGAAGGGGGATTACTCAACATGGGCTAAATAAAGATTTATTAAACAACAGTAAATGGTAGAAAAGGCCATAAGCTGACTTTTAAGAACCAACGTAATCCTGAGAAATATTCATATTCTACCATATGCCTCGGAAATTAACTGCTCTGACCCTCACCTTAAACACCAGGTCAAGCTGGTAAAACACTTCTCATATGGCTCATGGTGGATTGTAAGCCTCTCCTCTGCTGCCTCTTAAGGAAGGGCCTTGGGGTCCTGGACTGTTGGGACTGGCAGGAGACTGACTTTGTCTAGGCCAGCCTGATTCATGGTCATGGTCTATGTAGGTCATTGCTGTCTGTAGTGGTAGCTAGTCAATCCAAGGGTGCCTTCATCCAAATGGAGGTTATGGGTCATAATCCTGAGTAGCCCAGTAAGAAGCAGGAGCTGCAGTTGGTTCTGCTCATGAGTGGTGGGAGACGGTCTGAAGGGAGGTCACCACAGTTCCCTGGATCAGCCTCAGAACCTCCATGCTCGATCTTACCTGGGGAGGGTTCGCTGTTGGGTGGCCCAGCTGAGGGGTGGGGGCTTCCTGTTGGGTGAGAGTTGAAACCACTTAGTGCTTATCCTCCAGAAGCTGAGCTCATCCCCTGTGGTCTGCACAACTCAGGTCAGCTTTGAAGGCCACACCTGACACTGCACAAAGCTTTCCCTGAAGGGTCGGGACAGAGTGAGTCAGTATTAGGTGAAGGCTCCCTGGGATGATGATAATTCTGCCTGCTCTGTGGTGCACCCTCAGAGGGAAGTGGTGATTACAAGGGCCGAGCAGAGACCTGGGCTCTATAAGTACAAATTCAGCCAAAACAGGTACTCGAAGCCTTGGAGAGTCTACCTGTTCTGTCCTGTTGGGGCTGTAGACTGTAGACCACCTCAGAAAGATAGTCCGCTCCAAAGCCCTCTGGCAGCAAGTTGGGCAGTATGAAGCACCCGTATCTTATCTGATCTGGGGTGTTCTTTCTGTAGCAAAATTCTTAACCTCACTATAATTATAGGTCTTCATAGTATTTCATACTTCTGTCACTAATGCTCACCTGGCTCTGTATTCTTCCTTCCCCTTGTCTTTTTTCTCTATTTTCTCTTTTGTCCCAATTCTTTCCCTCCCTCCCTCCCCCCTCCCTCCCTCCCTCCCTCCCTCCCTCCCCTCCTCCCCTCTCTCTTTGTCCTTGCTGTCTGTGAAATCAGGACTTCCCTGGGTTAAGTGACGATTATTATGGAGCAAAGAACCTGAGTAAGTCAAACTTACACACCACTAACTGTATTTCTGGCATGAGTGGAGATGCTGGGGTTGGGGGTATAGGGAACGTGGGTGAGGGCAAAGGGTGAGGGGAGGACAAAGTTGTGAGGACTCTGACACCACAGCAGGAGGAGGAACAAGTGGCTCTGAATGTCACACTTTTGCTCTGGATCCCTGGTACCCTAATAAAAGCCTATCATTCACGTCTGTGTTTTCCTTTTGTACCTTGAAGGGGTGGGGAGCCATCTTGGCGCCCCGCCTTAGAAATGAGGTGGGCAAGAAGTACTTCTCCAGGGGTGACCACTCAGCTCATCTCTAGCCTATTGTTGAGGTGAGGGGTGCCCGATGGTTGGCTTCTTCTCCTAACGACACAGCACCAAAGAATTGGGCTTAAGAATGAGCTGTTTTGGTCTCTCTAACTAGGGGCAAGAGTACTGTGAAGCCCTTTACCCATCATGCATCTGGGACATCCCAGCAGGTCCAGGGGCCTCGGCAAACAGCCTTGGGCTAGCTTTCCATGGAGCATCTCTAGGGGGCTGAGCTGGTAGGGGGGTCTCAGCGGCATTTATGGACCATCTATACATATGTATCTAGCGCCTTAGCTCAGGAAAACTCTGACCTGTCCTCTCTGGAAAATAATTTTAGAGTGGAAAATGAAGGGACCGAGAGGACGGCATCTTAGCGTCCCCTCTGTGCACAGTGGGGCACGTACATGGCTGTGCTGGGCAGGTTCTGTCAGCGTATACTCTCCTTCAATAAGTGATAAAGGTGTGAAGGTAAAGGAGCTTCCGGGGGGATTGCTCAAGAACTAGCCTTGGGTGACAGCTCATGCAGTCCTTCCTACGGGGCCACAGCATATCGCAGTCTGGAACAGTGTCATCTTGGCTGAAACGAGCAGTGTCTCTGTCCATCATTTGTTATGTTCATGTTTCATCTTCATTTGCCTGTTGTCTTGGGAGCACTGGCCTTTGTTTGGGCCAAACTGCCCCTTGTGCCTCCTTTGAGCGTGGCGGCTGTGCCCACACTCAGACGTGGGCAAGTCCCAGTGGTCTGAGACAGGACGGTTGTCTTGGCCTCCCAGTGTTCTGTGTTTGTCGTCTCCGTATTTTGACGCGTCTGTCTTACTGTGGATGGAGGAGCATCCTCCCGCCCCACTGAGGCCAAGCTAGGAGGAGGAGGAGGCTAGATGATAGTGGTGGCAGAAGGGCTGCTGGTCCCACCGAACAGTCAGAGCCTCATTCCCTGGTGACAGCTCAACTTACCAGTGCTTAACCTCTTAGTTCTGGAGCACTGCACAACTCTGTACTTCGGGGGCTCTGTCTGGGGGAGGGAATTCAGGAGCAGCCTGGTCCCCGGACTCCTTGCTACTGTCACTGCCTGTCCTTTCCTGTTGTTAGCCTTGGGAGATGCATTTTGAGATAGGATTTGGAAACCATCCAAGTCAGTTCTTTTGATTCAGATGAAGAGGATGCTGCTGAAGAATGGAAGGCTTGTAGTGTATAGGGAGGGACTCGGCCAACCGAGAGGGCTCTGGGGACAAGTATGAGGTGGCCGGGGGCTCAGGACTGGAGCTCTGCCTTCCAGTTGGTAGCCTGGATGTGGCAGGCCTCCTGCGGCCTGACTTGGCAGCTCAGTGTCTTGCCTCCTGGAGGATCTGAGTTTTGTGCCGCGTGTGACCTCTCAGTGGTGTGTTCTGAATCGGAGTCTCTTTCTTGTTGGCTTGCAGAGGGAGTGACATCCAACACCAGTGACAGCGAAAGCAGTTCCAGTAAGTGTGTGTCGTTCTCCCCCATGTCGTGTAGCGCCACCATGTGTCCCAGCCATCCTCATTCCAGCGTTGCATGGCTGCCATTTCTGTTCAGAGGCTAGTGCTTCGTTTAGCCATGTACACTTTGAGATCCTGGAAATGCTGTGGCCATTTTGTCCTGATGGGGTGGGGCTTAGGCCATGAATTAAAGGAGAGTATAAGGCCTGCACTCTGGCCAGGACCTGACCTAAAGCCGTCCCTGGGGCCCTGGAAAGGGTGAGCTGCCAGTGAGTAAATCCCTGCCATGGGCATCCTGGGCTGTAAATGCTGCCAGTTTTACAGATTTGCTTAGAGACCAAAAGACAAATGGCTCCTGTGGGATGTTGTCCTGAATTGCCTTTCCAGGGCTGTAGGACCTCCCAGGTTAAGGCTCGGTGTCTTTGTCTTCTTGCTGGGTTAAGCGATCTGGTAACTGCCCAGTTTTCCTGCAGAGATCCCGTAACCAAGCCAGAGAAGCCACAGTTGGATCCCCACAAACTTTGGGAGCACTGGCCTCTCAGGAGCTGTGGCTGGAGGTCTTGCACAATCTGCCCACGAGTCTCAGGCTCAGAGGAAGCCTGTGAGCAGGCATCCTGGGGCTTGATGCAAATACTGCTGCCTTCCCCAGCCCTGCTGTCAGCCCCTAGGGGACTTCCAGGCACCCCGAACCAAGTGGCTTGGTGGCTATTTTAGGGGAAG
Source organism: Ursus arctos (assembly GCF_023065955.2). Lineage (NCBI taxonomy): Eukaryota > Metazoa > Chordata > Mammalia > Carnivora > Ursidae > Ursus > Ursus arctos. The sequence goes on from NC_079873.1 coordinate 56,349,364, forward strand.
TTCATCACTGTTAGGATGTATGGAGCTCTACCATGAGGAGAGTGCAGGGCTCAGCGTTGCTCTTAAAGGGGACTGGGGACCTTAGCCCAGCCTTGAGCCACTTATCTGGATATTTCTTCCAGCGCAGGGGGGATAAGTAGACCCTTAAAAGGGCAAAGTTAGCCTGCATGAGTGCCCTGACTCCCCTGCCTGCAGATTAGGGGACATGGGCAGTATTTCTCGATCAGTTGAAGCTTCCCTGTGGTTCTTACCAGAGCAAGAGGGTAATTGAGCACAGTTGACTGTTACCTATAAGAGCAGTTCCTGAGAAATGGAGGTGGTTTTTGGTGGAGGCTTCATGGCTTCTGGGTCATGTCCCTTTGGTCAGCTGTATTTTGCTGAACAAGAGGACTCCTGACTCCTGTCCCAGGGGTGGTGAAGGGCTTCCTGTGCTTTCTTGCCAGTGGGTAGCAGACAGGCCCATAGGGCAGATGGTAGCAAGTACCACCTGACAAGGCTGTTTTCTGGCAGAGGTGGGGCTGAGGTGAATGTTGTAGGGGAACCAGGACACAGGGAGGCAAATTACAAAGTGCTAACGTGTCCCCTTTTTTGTTGCAGAAGGACAAGAGGATGCAATTTTGTCATATGAGCCAGTGACACGGCAAGAAAGTAAGCCCCCTTCGGAGAGTCTTGCCTTCAAGCTAGTCTCGTGGTCATGGGGCCCAACACAGTGGTTGGCTATGTCAGCGGAGGGAAGACAGTTGGGGGGTGGGAAGGCGTGGCTCGTCGCACATCCAGCCCCTGGGCACCTCCTTCTCTTCTACGTCTTCCTGTCTTCCTCGTGTTATAGAAAAGGGGGAAGGAAGCCCAGTGTGCACCCCTCACCATACCTTTGTTGCTGCCAGGGTGCCTTCCAGAGGATAGGACCGGTTGACAAAGAGGGCAAGGGCCAGTCTCAGTGGGTGTGACCGTTGCCAAAAGAGAGGTCCTGGTCCGGTCCCTCCCTATAGTGGTTCCTCAGAAAAAAACCTTGCTTAGCTGCTGGTGCCCATGCAGAGATTTCTCCTGAATCTGTTGGAAGGGGAGATGCTTCTGATTTCAGACTTGCCTTGGACTTAGATATTTTCAAATTAAAGGCTGTCTGATGTCTTTGTAGTTAAAAGCCAGGGAATGGCCACGGACACTCAGCCCTGTCTGAGTGGTGGCTCCAGAGCTTCGGTGTTCTAGGCAGACTTGGAGGTGGAAGAGGCCATCTGGTGGGAGGCCTCGCTCACAACCTCCATGCTCTCTTTCTCCAGTTCACTATGCAAGGCCTGTGATCATCCTGGGCCCAATGAAGGACAGAGTCAATGATGACCTGATCTCGGAGTTCCCGCATAAATTTGGATCCTGTGTGCCACGTAAGAGCCCAGGAAGACTTTGGAAGGGAGGCCTTAGTGTCCTGGGAACGATTGCTCTGATGTGCTATGGAAAGGGTCTGGGGCCAGGTACTAGGGTTCTCTGGGAACAGGGTCTAACACGCTGGAAGAGATTAGGCAGCAGATTTTCCCACAAGGCTAATGGGGTTGGGAGGCCTAATTAGTCAGGCTGACCTGCTTCCTCCCCTAGAGAGAAGTTTTGAGTGGTGATGGTCAGGAAGGATTGGAGTAATGGGGGGCCCGGTCCAAGTGCTGTTGGCACGGCCCCATGCGCAGCTGGTTAGGTTCACTGGCTCCTGTGCCACATTTGGCATCTTCTGCCAGGTTCTGGCCCAGGAAACCCTACCTTTCTGGTCCAGTTTAAACTAAAGCAAATAGCTCCGTGTGTGTGAGCCCTGGTAGTTACAAGAGAAGTAGGCAAGACACACTTCTTTCCAGCTACTCTCCCCCCTACTCACCTGGAATATATTGGAGTGGCCTCGGGGCCCAGGTGAGAGAGAAACAGGTCATCTCTTTTGGCCTGGGGCAGGTCATTGTCCGTGAGCATTTCCTTTCTTCCCTCAGATACCACTCGACCTCGGCGTGATAATGAGGTGGATGGCCAAGACTACCACTTTGTGGTCTCCCGAGAACAGATGGAGAAGGATATTCAGGACAACAAGTTCATCGAAGCAGGCCAATTTAACGATAATCTGTATGGGACCAGCATCCAGTCAGTGCGGGCAGTTGCAGAGAGGGTAAGAAGAGAGAGGGCCCTGCTAAATATAACCCTCAAAGGAAAAACCGAAATGTCCCTGCTGACATCCCATTAGGGTCTGCCTCCTCCGGGCACGGGGCCTACCAAAGGCACGCCGGCTCTGCGTGTCCCCAGCCCCTGGATGGAGGTGGCTGTGTCTCCTCCATGCAACCCACCCCAGCGTGTCACCGACATGAATAGGGACCCCTCTGCAGATGTGGCCTTCTCTGGCTAATAGGAGCAAAAGGTGGGGCCTGGGTGCCTTAGTGGTAGAATCTTCCAGAACTCTTTGGGTGGCCCTGGGTTCCCCCCCAGGCAGATGTTTGGGTTGCCACTGGGTAAGTGCTTGGGGCTGGGTAGATGGGGACTGGGTGGGCTGGTAACAAGTCTTTGCCTTTTCAGGGCAAGCACTGCATCTTAGATGTGTCTGGCAATGCTATCAAGAGGCTGCAGCAAGCACAACTTTACCCCATTGCCATCTTCATCAAGCCCAAGTCCATTGAAGCACTTATGTAAGTATTCGCGAGTCTCGGACACTCCCAGCTAGGAGAGGGCCCTGGAAGGGAACAAGGAAATAAACTGATTTGTTGGGCAGGGTAAGACCCTGTGGAAGCTCCAGGGCAAGTCTGTACCCCAGCTGGTCCCTGAGGGCTCCTTCTGATTTGAGTGCCCGCGCCTGTATTGCGGTTGCACTTCTAAACCTGGCAGGTTCGGGGAAGATGTTGAGCCGTGGGCCACTGCTGCTCTTGGAGGGCAGCTGAGCAGATTTTCAGGGAGCCTGGGAGCAATCCTTTACGTTAATCAAAGCATAGGATCCGGGGGCTACCTGGGTGGCTCAGTCAGTTGAGCATCCGACTCTTGGTTTCGGCTCAGGTCATCGTCCCAGGGTCCCAGGGTCAGGAGATCGAGCCCTACTTCAGGCTCCTCGCTCAGTGGGGAGTCTGCTGGAGAGTCTCCGTCTGCCCCTCCCCCCGCCTGTGTGCTCTCCAAAATAAATAAATAAATCTTTAAAACAAAAGATTCTCTCTCCCTCTGCCCCTGCCCTCCCCTCCCCGCCCCAGCTCATGCGCTCTCTCTCTTAAAAAAAACAAACACATAAAATCCAGTCTGGGGGGCGCCTGGGTGGCTCAGTTGGTTAAGCGATTGCCTTTGGCTCAGGTCATGATCCTGGAGTCCTGGGATGGGGACCTACATCAGGCTCCCTGCTCAGCGGGGTGTCTGCTTCTCCCTCTGCCCCTCCCCTCCTCATGCTTTCTCTCTCAAATAAATAAAATCTTTAAAAAAAAATCCAGTTTGGTACCATTTTTCTTCTCTGTCTTTGGCAGGGAAATGAACCGACGGCAGACATACGAACAAGCAAATAAGATCTATGACAAAGCCATGAAACTGGAGCAGGAGTTTGGAGAGTACTTCACAGGTAAAAAGCCCTGCTGCCCAGCTCGGGTAACGCGGGACCAGCCCAACACCTGTAAGTGTCTCCAAAAGGCTTAGGTACCCAGCACAGAGTTTCTGGAAGCTTTGGAGGTCAGACCTTTGCAAACTACTTAAGTTCCTTCCATCCAGCTGGAGGAGTTTAGCCCGTGTGAAGTACCGACCACCACCACCGACTGCTGCCTTGGATCGCTTTGTTCGTCTTGTCTCCCTTTGTTCGTCTTGTCTCCATGTCCCTACCAGATGGGAGGCTCCCTGTGTTACTTGGCTTCTCTCCCTCCCAGCTCCTCCCCCCAGTGGAGTCCTCGGTTTTGCGTGTTTTAGGTGCCGAATCCATGTTCGTTGGTGATGATGATCCCTCAGTGGGGTGTTCAAGTTGTCTATCACTGTGTGCGTGTGTGCACACGCGTGCTTGTATATGTGGCCACCTATTTTAGAAGTTCGGTTCCTAAAAGGCTGTTACGGTTTCTCAGTAACATGTTGCTTACCTTTAAAGTACAATCACAGGGAGGCGGGGGGGGGGGTGCGCTAGATGGGGGATGGGCAGTTAAGGGGGGCACTTGTTGGGATGAGCACTGGGTGTTGTATGTAAGTAACGAATCACTCAATTCTCCTGAAGCCAGTATTACCCTATAGGTTCAGTAACTAGAATTTGAAGAAAATAAAAATAAAGCACAGTGACATTTATGTGCAGGTTGGTGCTGAGTAAACCCCAGCTGGCGGTGCCACCAGGTGAAGTAGGGAAAGGATGCGTAGCCATACTCTCAGACCTTGGGTTTCGGAGCTCCCTTTACTGTTAAATCCATGTCCTCGTTTTCTGGGCTGACCTCTGACATAGAGCAGGTGTGATGGCCCCAAGAGCACTGCCGCGTGCTAGAAACCATTTCTTTTAGTTCTTTCTTTGGATTTTCCAAGTCTTCCACTAAGGCTGTTTACAGTGACCAGCTGCTGGCCTCATGGCTGCCAAGAACAACATGAGCTGCGAGGTCTGGCATCTAATGGGTGCTCAATAAACATTTTTTGAACAGTCCATTTTCTCGTTCATTGCCACTTAGTCTCACTGTCTCGTCAAGTTGACATTGAGCCGTAGGCTTAGAGCACCTGCCGGTTTCCCTCGTTGCCCTAGGCTCACAGAGCCTGCGTCTGAGCGGGCATCTCTGCAGGGCCGAGCTGTGGGGGTGGGGGGGGGCTGGGGCAGGCTGGACTGCGGGGTTGGGGGTACTGTGGAGCACATTCATAATTCTGTTTTCCTCTTCCTCTTCACCTTAGCCATTGTACAGGGCGACTCACTGGAAGAGATTTATAACAAGATCAAACAAATCATCGAGGACCAGTCTGGGCACTACATTTGGGTCCCATCCCCTGAGAAACTCTGAAGAATCCCCACCAAGCACTCTCTTGTGAACAGAAGACATCAAGTCCCTCTTCCCTCCTCCCTCTTCAGTCCTGTCCCCACCAGGAGAACAAATGACTACTGTTCTTGTCCCCTTTTTTAGATATGTCCCAAAAATTGAGTTTTCTAGTCCTGTTCTGTTTTTTTAAATTTTCATTTTGTTTTAGTTTATTTTTTGGGATGATGCCATCTCACTCATCACGTGACTGTGCCCATTCCTGCATGGACCTTTCCCAAGCACTAGCACAGGTGCAAATCCATCAGAGTCATTGTTTTCATAAGAACCAAGCAGAAGCGAAGAGACGAGAGGAGGACTGCTGGAAAGCCAGGCTCTGGACAGCTGCACGGCGTGTGACGCGAGCTCGGTGTGCCGCGTGCCGAGATGCTCCCGGGCATTTCTGCCTCTCATGCTGCTGTCACGCAGCCCTGAACGGTGCAACGTATGGCGACAGAAAGTATCTTATTTATATATAGATATATATATGTAATTTATATAAAATATATAGAAATTATTATATATATATATTATACACTCTCATATAATATATATATATTCACACACATTTGGACTAGAAAATCTATGGAGACTTCATCAACGGTACTGTGTTATTAGAGAAATGCTTTAATTTTCATATTCCAATCAGATGGCATCTTATATCCCAACTGGTTGGGGAGGGATCGAAAGTGGTAGTAAGTGCTGTACCAAGGGCACTCGCGTTTGGTCATTCTCTTGAAAGCTGACGTTTTCTCTAGGACAGGGTCAGCGAGCGGGCCTTTTCTCTGGGGGCACGAGGGCTGGAGACGTGACCTCAAAGCAGCTGCTGCCCGGGAGGCGCAGTCGGTCCCGTGTGCGGAAAGCGAGAGAATGGCTAGCAGTGCTCCGGATTACATTGCCTATTGTTTTCTGCCACCTGATGTGTCTGCATGAGAGGTTTCCTTTTTGTTCATTTTTAAGCTGCTGTTAAACCAAAACCATGTTGTGCTACCGTGTCAGCCTTTTCATTATTCCAAATTTTACTTTTACTATTTAAGTGAATGCGTAGAATCCAATTTGACAAGTGTTTTAAAGGCTCATGACGTTGTGGAGGAGCCGGGCCTGGTGATTGAGCAGGTGCGCCCGGCGTGGCCGTCCAGGCAGTGGAGGGGAAGCGGGGGCTGCTGGGAACCGAGAACGGGAGCTCGGGCTCTGCGCTGCAGCGTGTCCCTTTGCTCACGGGCCAGGCACGTGCCCGACTCCCCTGAGGCCCCTCCGTGGGGCCCACCAATGTGGACAGGGGGTCACTTGCCTCCCGGCCCTGCGTGGGGACCGTGGGACCGCACTGGGCTTGGCTGGCCATGTGATGAGAAGTTGGCTTTGGGTTTTCTCCGCAGCTGCTCCATACGCCTACCCCAGAGCCCGCACCAACAGCTGGTAGCTTACTGTTGCTTCATGAGGAGAGCAGACACTAAGGCTGTCCACGTGACCCTACAGCTAAGATTCCCTTGCTGGTGAGACGTGAAACCATGTTGGTTTTTCCCAGAGTCAGAAGGCAGTGACTGTGGTCGGGGGAGTGCTTTCTCGGACCACAAGTGCAGGTGGCAGGTGTGGCTCGGGCCCCGCCCCGCCCCCAGCGGGCTCTTCTGAAGCCACCGTGCCTCCCTCGTCCCCGATGGGTGTGACACTGGGGAGAAGAGCGGGGATATGCCTGGCCCTGAGCTTGAGTCCGTCGTTTCCCAGCCCGTGGCGTGACCGGTGTGAACGACGCCACGTCGAAGACGCTGGGACTGCTACCAGCCAAATTTAGGAAACCTGTTAACAGTTCTCCTACCAGCATACTGAGGCTAACTGGACAGTGTGGGGCCCAGAATGAGGGGAAGGAAAGGGCAGCAGCTTTACCCGGGCAGTACACTGGATTGAAGGCAGAGGGATGCTGTGATGGCCGGTGGTGACTCTGGTGAGGAGGGGGGGTGAGCGGGGAGTGTTGATTTCTCTGATGTTAAGTGATGTGCTCTGAGTGATGCTCAACCCTCTGCCCCTCCCAGGGAAGGAAATCAAGACTCAAAGTAAGCATGACACTAGTTGGTTTACCAGTGTTCCTTCCAAGGAGACATATATTTTTTAATAAATGATAGTTGCAATGAACTGTGGCTCAGAGACCTTCTTCATGGGGTCGAGAAGGGAGGGTGGGGGCACCGCTGCGGGAAAAAGTCTCAAACCTTTGGGGTCCAAAAGACTCTTTACTCAGGGGTCTGGGGTGGCTCAGTCAGTGAAGCGTCCGACTCTTGATTTCGGCTCGGTTCGTGATCTTGGGGTCGGGAGATCGGGCCCCACGTCCAGCTCCACGCTCAGCGCCGAGTCTGCTTGTCCCTCTGCCTCTCTGCTTCTCCCTCCTCTCCCCTCCTCCGATTGCCCTCGCCCGCACGCACTCTCTCAAAAATAAATAAAATCTGCAGAAGAGGGACCCTGGGCAGCTCAGTCAGGTAACTGGCTGCCTTCAGCTCAGGTCAGGATTCCCAGCGTCCTGGGATCAAGGCGCACACCGGACTCACCGGGAAGCCTGCTGCTCCCTCTCCCTCTGCTGAGCAGCCCCTGCTTCTCTCTTGCTCACACTCTCTCTCTCAAATAAATAAAATCTTTTAAAAAAAGATCCTCAAAAGACTCTACCTCGTGACCATCCGCTGACTTGAGTCGGGTGTTCTTCTGGACGGTTCCAGACCACTGTGGTTGTACTCAGTCCTCTGAGAAAGCTATATGCTTGGTCTTCCACTACGGCCCCCAAACGCTGCCTCACAGCACTGACTAGGTGGCAAGATGCTGACATTTTCCCAAAAGGCACACAAGACGGGAGACGCCTGCAAAGACATTTGTTAAGGAGAAAGCAGGGGCCAAGCTAGCAGCGGGGAGCTGAGCGATAAATCCAGCAAGAAAAAGCTGGCCTACTGGCTCCCGGTGGTGTTTCCAGAAACCACTGAGAGCTCAGGGAAAAGCGAGGGGAGAGACGGGTGCAGGGTAGGCCCCAGGTGGCCGAGCAGGTGGCAGGCCCCCTGAAGAGAGGAGCGCTGAGCCCCGAGAGCAGGCACGCGTGACCCGGCTGATGGCCCTGCAACTTCCGTGCTGTGGAACAGCCTGAGTAGCCCCCTGCCAGGATTCCGGGCAAGAGCGATCGCTGATCAGAAGCCCTGACGTGTGTGGGCTGAGCCACAGGAAGGAGGCTACTCCTTACCTGTCTGTGGCCCTTTACCGTTTGCAGGATGCTTCCTTTGACACGTTCTCTCATTTGCCAGAAGGCAGGCCAACAAAAGGGAGTCCCCCAAAATGCTCCTTGAGGGCTTAAGGGAATCCAGCTCCCCAGTGCAAAGGGAACAAAGACCCGGCGCTGTCACCCCGCCCTGCTGAGGCTCAGTCTGTCTTGACAGCTGCTCTTCCTCCTAGGGGAGGCTCAGCTGAAGAAAATTCAGCCCCAGGGGGAAGAAACTGAGCAACTCAGAAACACCCAAGGGTCCCCAAGCTCTGCTGTGACCAGATGGCTAGAGCCCTTCTCCCCCGGGGAGTCAGGGCCGGGATCGCGCCCCAGTTCCGCTGCTGCTGACAACCCAGCGAACCCCGTCTCACTTTCTTCATCTCTGACGGACCTTACTTACATGAAAACCTTCGTCAGCTAAGACTCACGATGCCAAAAACGATTGGTCCAGATACAGATGATCAACCTTCTCTTGAGGCGGAAGTGCTGCTAGAAATTACTGAATGAAGGCAAAAGCTTTGTCCGAAAGTCATGCTCCAGGACGAAGCTGCTAGGGATGCACAGGAAAGGGGGAGCCGAGCAGCGGGACTGGGGAGAGCCAGGAGATCAAGGGTCAAGCAAGAAAGGATGGGACTGAAGGGACAACGGGCTCGAGCAGAAATTCCACAGGGACAGTGCATGCCTGGTGCCAACCCCTGGAAGCCCAAGGGGTCAGAAACCCTTGTAGACATGAGATGAGTGGGTCCAAAACAGGAGGGTCGAAGCTGGGGAGAAGCGCGCCACGCCGTCGGCGCGGCGGCGGGATCTGTCCGGTGTCAGCATTCCCAAGCTCCGCCCTCAGGATTTCAAGGTCCGGGTTCCATGAATCCTTTGATCTGGTCAGTGCCCTGGCACCTCTAGGACGTTCTGTCACCACACAGATAACTTCCCCAAGGTCGAGTTCCCCACGTGGAAAAGCCCCTCCCCCATCACTTACAATAAAGAGCAGCACGGCCTCCCGCGATCCGCGATCCGCGTTCCTCCCCTGTGAACAGGGTCTGGGCCCCGTGCGCCCCGCCGGGGACCCGCCGCGAGGCCCCGACCAGCTCCTCCTTCGCGGAGCCGAGCCCACAGTCACGGTGCGATACCCACCGGGGGCTTTCACGGCAAGACAAACGAACTCCCTGCGTGTCTTGTCCCTGCCCCGCCACCGGCACGACAACCGGAAGTGTTTGGTGTCCTTCGAAGGACCGGGAGGTGGGTGGCCCGAGAGCAAGGATTCGGACCCGCTTGCTCGCCGTGAAGGGCAGCGGCCAGAGGATGTTCTCCTGACCGGCCTTGCCGTCCCCACAGCCATCCTCCACGTAGCCCACAGAACTGGCCACTGATGCTCTCCACCTCCTATGGGGCCCTGCTGCTTACAGGGGAAAGTTCAGGGTCCTTAGCATGGCCCTTCTGCCACCAGGCCTTGGCCCTTCTCCCCTGCCTCACCTTTTGCCACGTCCACCCGCTCCATGCCCCCAACACCACAGCCCCATGTTTTCGCTCACACTTCTGTCCATTGCTGCCCCCCCATCTTGCTTACCCGGAAGACTCCTTGCAATATATATTTTTTTTAATTTATTTATTTTGACAGAGATAGACAGCGAGCGAGAGAGGGAACACAAGCAGGGGGAGTGGGAGAGGAAGAAGCAGGCTCCCAGCGGAGGAGCCCGATGTGGGACTTGATCCCGGAACGCCGGGATCACGCCCTGAGCTGAAGGCAGTTGCCTAACGACTGCGCTACCCAGGCACCCTCCTTGCAATATTTTTAAGACTCAGTTCAAGAGTTCTCCTCCCGGGGCACCTGGGTGGCTCAGTCGGTGAAGCGTCCGCCTTCGGCTCAGGTCATCATCTTGGGGTCCTGGGATCGAGCCCCGCATTGGGTTCCCTGCTCAGCGGGGAGTCTGCTTCTCCCTCTGCCTCTGCCCCACCCCCCACTTATGAGCCCTCTCTCTGTCTCTCTCAGATAGATAGAATGATAGATGATAGAGTTCCCCTCCTATGCTGCCTTTCCTTTTTTTTTTTTTTTTTTTTTTTTTTTTTTTTTTTTTTTAAAGATTTTATTTATTTATTCGACAGAGATAGAGACAGCCAGCGAGAGAGGGAACACAAGCAGGGGGAGTGGGAGAGGAAGAAGCAGGCTCCTAGCGGAGGAGCCTGATGTGGGACTCGATCCCATAACGCCGGGATCACGCCCTGAGCCGAAGGCAGACGCTTAACCGCTGCGCCACCCAGGCGCCCCTATGCTGCCTTTCCTGAAGCACCTCCTCTTCCCTCCTGCCCCTTAGGTCGTCTTGACTATCCCTTCCTTGGTGTTGGTAGACCCTGTACCAGAACTTTCCTCATCCTAACACCTGACCTTCATTTCGTACTTCCTACGAGACAGGCACTGTGCTAAGGGCTTTACCCGTTTCCCTTCATTTAGTGCCCAAAACCGCCCTATGAGGTGGGTGCTCATGTTCTCTCCTTTTCCAGAAGAGGGAACGGAGGCACAAGGAAGCCACACAGCTAGTCGCCAGCAGAGCTGAGTCAAACACGGGCTGCCCGGCTGCGGTAGTTGTGCCCCGAAGCCCCACACCGCGCCACCTCGCACCCCGCTGCGCTCGGAACATTCTGTTGCCCTTATCTCTTCTGGTCTTCCTGCCCCGACTCCTCTCTGAGGGCACACTGTGTGTTCGTCACATACATCTCTGCAGCTCGGAGCCCAACATCCAACACGAAGTAGGTGCGCAGCGAAAGACAAGGGATGCGCCCGTCTTTGGCTCCACCTTGGTGGGAAGAGATCTGACCAGGCCCAAACCTGCAGTGAATACGAATTTTCTGTTCTGTTTGGGGACAGCTTCCGTTCTGAGGTGCCTGCAACTTCCTCTGGGATCTTGCTCCATCGATTATGACCCCTTTTCATCTCCAACCACTTCCTCTCCTTTAGCTCCTTCCCCTTCTTTTCACTCTGCTGTCTTCTCACCAAGCACTGAACAGCCTCCCTGCTCTGCTGCCACTTACCAGCTGCGTGTTCATTCCACACGCTTGCTGAGTGGCGGAAGGCTGGCGAGGTCAGCCACCGCCTCCCAAGCGCGACGTTCAAAGACCCCCTTCTGAGCCTTGACGTCGTAGACGGATGAAGATGCCATGTCCCCGCTCTCACCATCGATGTCACTTCTCTCTGGAACACTCGGGCTTCTCCTTGACTTCTTCATTCACTCTTCTCCCGCCTCCTAAGCACCCCTATTCTCTAGTCACCTAGGCCCGAAACCTGATTTCTCTCCTTTGCTCATCATATCCAACCTCTTACCAAATCGTGTTGATTCTTTACAGTATCTGTTCAATTTGGTCCTTTGGTTTCATCGTCACTGCCCCTACCCTCGTGATAGCAAGAGCCGCAGCTTGGCGAGTGCTAGTGACAGGTGCTATGCATGATGCTAAAAATACAATGGCAGGTCAAAGAAGAACGGTCCATGCTCCCAAGGACCTCATAGTCTAGTTGGGGGAGGGTGACAAACAAGTCAGTGACTTAAGTATATAAGGAAACATTACGCTAAATGCTATGAAGGACATACGCGGGCGGGATGCAGCAACAGAGGATAATGTAATGAGAGGACCTGCTTAAGAGAAGGTGCCCCAGGAAGGCTCCCCGGAGGAGGTGACGTTCAGGTTGAGACTTGTAAGATCAGTAGGATCAGACTGGTGGAGGAGCGGCTGTGAGATGTGGTGGAAGGAAGGATTTACCACCCTCCACTGGCCCCAGGATTATGTCCCGATGTTTCTCTAGCCACGAGCCTAGACTCTCGGCCTTTTTACCCATCAGCTGGGCTGTTGTCTGGAGTGCGTCCAGCCCCCACGTCTCTGAAACCCTTCAGGCTCCAGCTCAAACGCCATTCTCCATGACGATGTCACGGGTCGCTCCAGAACAGCTTCCCCTTGCTGTCTTTGGCGCCACCCTAGCAGGTTCGGCGGAACTCACCCTGTTCTTCGTTGCGTGGTAGCTAGCCGCCCATTATGTCTTCTCCAGCTAGACAAAAAGCTCTGGAAGGCTGGCGTTGCGCGTCTGGTATCTTGGTATCCCTCGCAGCAGCTAGTATGTGCCAGGTGCTCAGTAAATGACTGCGGAGTGAACTTCCTCTTTCTGGACCTCGTTATCTTAATGTAAAACAGGAGGACATTGTACAGAGCGGCTCTAAGGCCTCTCCTATGAGCCGTGATAGAGAATTCGAAAGGCCGTGCACTGTGAATCCACAAAAAGAAAGTTCGTGCCGTTTGCGAATTTTCGGTTCAAAAAACCCCAAAGGGACAGCAGTGCAGCTGCCAGAGGTTTAAACACAGCTGCCAAAGAGCATGGCGCATGAGCACATCAGGTTTCTGCCGCTTAACCATCCCCCACGGACAGAGGCCAGGTGCCTGCTGTGCGAGGGCAAGGGATCCAGAAGAGGTGCGTGGACTAGGACAGGGGACACATCCCTTTCCCCGCTGGGAAGAGGGGTAGAATTCCAGGAGAGCTGGAAAATGGGACCTGTTGTCTCCGAACAGGGTGCAGGTTCTGATTACTTACAGCTGGACAAAGACATGGGGCTAGGGAAAGGGGAGCGTGCACGCACCCAACGGGCCGCTTGATGCCCTCGGGAGGAGGGTTCCGGTGCCCCAGCAGTGGCAGACAGCAGGACCTGGCGGGACTTCTGGGTGACAGCTATTTGAGCGCAGTGTGAGGGAGGTGTGAGGGGTGGCTGCCCGTGAGGGCGCGAGGACTCCAGCCGGGAGGTACGGACACTGTCCCAGTGACCGGCCCCAAAGACCTACCAGCTCTGTCTCGCGGTTGGAGCAATTCAGTGTCTTTGTGTTTTTGTTACACTAAGTGCAAGCTTTCCAACTTTCGACTTTTCTTGAGGAAGTAAAAAGGTTTGTGAACAACCTCTCTCTTCTGGCTTATCAGAGAGGTTGAGGTATTCCCAGGCAGACTGAGGGGGAGGGAAGGAAAAAGGGAGAGAGAGAGAGAGAGAGAGAGAGGGAAAGAAAGCAAGAAAGAGAGAAAGAGAAAGAAGAATGAAAGAGAGAGAAAGGGAGGGAAGAATGAGAGAAAGAAAAGAGAAGAAAGAAAGAAAAAAGGGGGAAAGAAAGAAAGAGAAGAAAGAAAGAAAGAAAGAAAGAAGAAAGAGAAAGAGAAAGAATGAAAGAGAGAGAAAGAGAAGAATGAAAGAGAGAGAAAGAAAAGAGAAGAAAGAAAAGAAAAAAGAAAGAAAAGAAAGAGAGAAAGAGAAAGAAGAATGAGAGAGAAGAAAGAAAGAGAAGATAGAGAGAGAGAAGAATGAGAGAAAGAAAAGAGAAGAAAGAAAAAAGGGAAAAAGAAAGAATGAGAAGAAAAGAAAGAGAAAGAATGAAAGAGAGAAGAGAGAGAAGAAAGAGAGAAGAATGAGAGAAAGAAAAAAGAAGAAAGAAAGAAAAAAGGGAAAAAGAAAGAAAGAGAAGAAAGAAAGAAAGAAAGAAAGAAAGAAAGAAAGAAAGAAAGAAAGAAAAGAAAAGGAAGGAAGAAAGGACAGACCAGGAGGTAAAGATTCAAAGATCCTAAAATGGTCAACAGGGAAACCTCCTTGCTGTTAAGGAGAGGAATGTCAAAGGAGGAGACAACGGGCAACTAGGGTCCACCCTGGTCAGAAGTGAATTGGAAATTCTGGAGAAGAGATGACAAACAATAGGGAAGGTAGAGGGGAATAAAATCCACAGTCAAGACTCCGAGGAGCCGAAGACAGTAAAACGAAAAAGAAGTTAAGAACTGGAGTTGCCCCAGAATAGGCAGGAAACCTTTCCTTTTTATTTTTTCAAGATTTTAAAAAATGTTTGTTTATTTGATAGAGACAGCATGAGCAGGGGGGGAGGGGCAGAGAGAGAAGCAGGCTCCCCGCTGAGCAGGGAGCCCGGGGAGGCCAGGCTCGACCCAGGACCCTGGGATCATGACCTGAGCCGAAGGCAGACGCTTCACCGGCTGAGAACCTCGGCAGGAGGCGGGACACACAGATCTCCCGGAGCAGGACAGGACGGCACAAGGCAGTCAAGACCGAGCAGGTGCAGGGAAACACGGAACCCTACCCGAGGGCAAACACTCAAAAGCACTTATTATGTAGCAGGCATCACTCTAAGAGTTTTGCGTGTTTATTTACTCATCTGCTCTTTACAACGACTCGATGACTATGGTTCCAGGCATTTTACAATGAGGAAACTGGGGCACGGAGAGGGTGAGGGATTTGCCCAGGGTCATACAGAGCTAGTAAGCGCAAGAGCAAGGATTCGGTTCCAGGCTGCGTGCCGCTGTGCTACGCGGCCTCGCCGAGTTCATACCGCCTCGCATCTCGGTTTGTTCCGCAGTCCGGCTTTGCCCTCAGCACTGCACAGAAGCCGCGCTCTCAAAAGTCTGTGTGGCTGCCAAGCTACCAGATTTCCTACCTTCATGGGCCGCAAACTCATCACCCGGTCTGCCCTCTTTGACACTGTTACACATTCTCCTGCCCGGAACTGAGACCTCGGCATCATCCGGGATTATGAACACTATGACTTATAGGGGCCCTCGCGTTCACCATCACTGTTTTCGCGGCTATTGCTCCACTTCAAGTCTTCGTTATTTTCTTTTTTTTTTTTAAAAAGATTGATTTATTTGTCAAAAAAAGAGCGAGTACAAGCAGGGGAAGCGGCAGAAGGCGAGGAAGAAGCAGACTCCGCGCTGAGCAGGGAGCCCCAATGCGGGGCTCGATCCCAGGACCTTGAGATCATGACCTGAGCTGAAGGCTTTACCGACTAAGCCACCCAGGCGTCCCAATTTTTCGTTATTTTCATTCAACAAACACATAATGCTATGCATCAGGCCCTAGGGATACAGTAGTGAACAAAACGGATAGGTCTCTGCGCTTAGCTTGCTGTCGAAGAGATAAGACATTAAACAAATAATCACACAAATACATAGATATTTATAAACTGATCAGTGCCGTTAATGAAAATATGGGGCTTTATAAAAGGGTGAAGTAGGGAGATGACAATGGCCTCCACATTAGCCTTCCTTCCTCTAGACTCTTCCCTCTTCTGATTGTTGCCCAAATTAGTATTGCGAAAGTCTGTCTCTGACCCTACTGCTCCCCAGCTCAGATTCCTTCAGTGGTTTACAGAATAAACTCCAAACTCCTTACCGAGACATTTGAGATCCTCCCTAATCTGGCTCCAACCTAGCTTTCCCCCACCGCTCCCCTTCAAGCACTCTACGCTGCAAATAAACAGAACCATTCACTGTTCCTCGGCTAGAAAGACGACGTGCTTTTACCACGCTGTCTTTTTTTTTCTTTTTTTTGCCAGGAATACCCTTCCCCTCGTTCCTTAGATCCAAATCTCATACATCTTTAAAGTCCAGTTCAGCCTTCTCCACAAAGCACTTTCTCATTCCCTCCTTTGGAATCTCAGCACTCTCCCCTAACTTTCATAGCATTTGTGTTCTATCTTTAATATTGTAATCACTCTAATACAGTAAATGCAATCCTAACCTCTTCCTTTATTAGGCTATAAGCTCATCGAGGGCAAGATCTGGATCTAGACCACAAGTATTCCTTGGTTGGGTGGACAGATGAATGAATGAAAGACTGACTGGATGAACGAACAAACAGACGAACGGCTAGTTGGTGACTTCCCCACCTGACAATATGGAGGGGCCATAAGTATGCAGGCACATCTGAATGTTTTCTTTGGTCATGCATTCTCACTGCTGTTGAACAGACAGCTGTGGGAAAGCTGTCACATCAAACAAATGCTCCCCATTTCCACCTGCCTCTACCTCTTACTTTAAAAATATTTTATTTTTCAGTCATCTCTACACCCAACATGGGGCTCAAACTCACAACCCCGAAATCAAGCACTGCACGCTCTAGCGACTGAGCCAGCCAGGCACCCCTCACCTTCCTCCACCTCTTAATCTAACAGGTGTCCCCCCTGTAGGGGTGAGGAGCCCCACCCACCAAAGGACACATGGAAACCATCTCCAAGGACTATGAAGTTGTGGGCAGAAAATTCAAGGACTTGGGGAACCATGTGGCATTTTCTTTCTTCTTACAAAAGAAAACTAGTACTTTACGTGCAAGATGAAATGGCTGCCTATACAGATGGAATTGTAGAATAGGATTTGTCCAGACCGTAGTTTAAAATACTAGATTGCTGGGCTCCTGGCTATGAACAGAGTTCTCTACGATAACTTAAAAAAAAAATGTGTTTACCCAGAGCCTTGCTGATCTGATAAAGAGAATTTGAAATTGAAAATGGAGGGGAAAGCAGAAAAATGCCCTGATAATATTATAAAATCAATTGCTATGGATGCTATCACATATGACAACAAGGGCACCGCTGTAAGAGGTGCCCATTCAGTCACACAAGACGCATCTGCGCGAAGAGTCATAAATTGAACTCACGGCTGAAGGTGCTTCTGCCTCAGTGCGTGGCGCATGCGTTGGGTTGAGCCATATGAAATTGCCCATATTCTACCACCATGCGCCTATGCAAATGGCAACTTCATATGGTCCAACCTAACATTATGGAGTAAACTTGAAATTTTAACCCATTAAGACCTGGAGGAATGAAAGTTACAACTGGAATCTGGCATCAGGAGGAACACATTCTTAAGAAGAAAGATGGCCTCGGGGCACCTGGGTGGCTCAGTCAGGTGAGTGTCTGACTCTTGGTTTCGGCTCAAGTAGTGATCTCAGGGTCACGGGATGGAGCCCCGGACCCCTGGGCTCCGCAATCAGCAGGGAGTCGGCTTGGGATTCTCTCTCCCTCTCCCTTTGCCCCTCCTCCTGCTCTCTCTCAAATAAATACATCTTAAAAAAAAAAAAAGAAGGATGGCCTTGAGGATGGAGATCACCTCGTCCTATCTGCATAGAAATCCACAAACACAAGGACAGAGCCCACTACAGAGTTTCGGAGGCGTTAAAAGGAGAAGAGAGCAGGTGGAATACAGGGCAAGCACATCACACTCCAGCCTACAGGACGGGGCAAGTGGATGACGTACTCTTGGTGCAGATCACAAACATGGCACAGGGCAAGCAAGGCCTAGCAGCCATGAGGGAGTCCGTCCAGAGTTGTCCTAAGTTTCGTTTGCCTAATGGCAGAACATTTAGAAGTTGTTTACTTGTCTTGCTGACAATATTACCCCTCAGAAAGTAAAGAAACCAACAAGAGGGATTGTTTGTTCTTCAGGTCCTAATTCGAACCAGTACTGCAGGGCTGACTGGCGAAGTGGAAATTTGAAGAGCAACCTTTTTTAGCTCAGAGTTTGTGAGAGCGTCAGGCTGGACACAGTAAGGCATTTTGCCCTAGAACTTAAAGAAGGCAGACTTCAGAGAGCTCAGAGAAAAGAAAGGGAGCACGAGGGCAAAGCAAAAGCAGGGGTCCAATCGATCTAGTTTTAAATCATGCTCCTGCCTTCTTCCAGCTGTGTGACCTTGCTTAAGTTACTTAAACTCTCTGGGCTTCAGTTTTCTGCAGAAATGATGAGGGAGGGAGGGAGGAAGAGAGAAGAAAGGACAGGAGGAAGGCACAATAACAGAATGCCACTGCCTCCTTCCTGGGCTTGCTACGACAATTAGATGCGATAGCACACGGAAGGGCTTAGCACCTGGTAGGTATGCATTCCTTGTTCATTTTCTGGCACTTTCTGTTTGGACACCCTTCCAAAAGGGTGAGAGGCCCTAAGAAACTAAATTCTGACCATGTAACTGCGAAGTCTTTTAGTGAAGAAATCAAAGGAAAAGTATCTAAAGACAATGGGGTAAATGCACAGAGAATTCTTTGATGATGAGACATGAGCAAGGCCGAAAAGCAGGGCATCTGACCAATGCTGGCTATGAAACAGTAACACAGAATTGCCAAAACCCTATCAGGAAGGCCTGGCCCCAAATGAGCTAATTCTAGGAGTAAGAAAAAGAGGCTGTTTTCACTTTTGTTTGCATCAGGAAGCAAAGGAAGGAGGCCGTGAAGTCTGCAAGCTGGGGCAGATAATATGTTTTGTTTTAACTAAAATTAGTTTTTAAAATTATAAGCACATGCAAAAAGAATTCCAGTAGTGCCACAGGGTATGAGCATGAAATGGACAACGGAAAACAAAGATGAAGACGACCTCCTGAATTCCCACTTTGCCCTGGTCTGCCCCGCCGTACAAACTGTGCCTGTTAGCCTGGAGAGGGTCAAGCAGACATTGCTACCAGAGTAACTACAGAAGCTCCAAGAAAGCAGCAAGGTGCTTTAAATGATTCTGAGTCTCTTGGCCCCAGACAAACTATATTTCAGGATGTTGGGAGGGATAACTATAGAGGAGATCACTGTACTGGTGTTTGTAACCTCTGGGGAGCCAGGGGGAGTAAGAAAGATGCTGGAAGCCTAGAGAAGGACATATGTTCCTTTTTAAATGGCAAGATGGTAGGCCTCACAAGCTTTAGACAGGTAGGTTTCATCTTAATCAGAGGCAAGTTTCTAGAATACGGTACAGGAAGGGATGACTTGCATGACACCTAGAAGGGAGCTAGTGATCACAAAGGGTTTAGAAAGCCCTTTACTTAAGAATAGCTCAATACAGGGGCACCTGGGTGGCTCAGTCGGTTAAGTGCCTTCAGCTCAGGTCATGAACCAGGGCCCTGGGATCGAGCCCCACATCAGGCTCCTCGCTAAACAGGGAGCCTGCTTCTCCCTCTGCCTGCCACTCCCCCTGCTTGTGCTCTCTGTCCGACAAATAAATAAATAAAATCTTTTTTAAAAAGATATTAGATGGCACTCTGACCAAATACGCAGATAAAGCAGGTCTCGGAGGGATAATGACATAATCCAGACTCTACCCAAAAAGAACAACTGGCAAGAGCAATTTAACAGAGATGAACGCGCTCAGATGAAAAACTTGGAAGTACAAGCAGAGACACTGATTAATGGGAGGAAGGTATGAAAAAAAAGTTGTCATTCATTCTTTCAACAACTATCTACTGAAAGTGCCAGGCACTGTGCTAGACACTGGGGCTACTGTCTGCCCTTCTGGAACTTAAAGACTCTTGGAAGAGACAGCGAGTAATCAAATTGAGTCCACAAACAAAGATATATTGCCAAACTGTGTTGAATAAAGTCAAGTGCTAGGAGAGCACATGCATGACAAAGGAACCTGGCCCGGCCAGGGAAAGTTTCTCTGAGGAACTTGAGCTGACTTCTCAAAGCTCAGGAGGGATAAGCTAAGGTGAAGGCGGGAGACAGTAAACAGTAAGTCAAGTGAGTCACAATATGAAATGCCTGCTTGCCTGCGAACTGTGGTCCCTCGCCCTTCCCCGTGGCAGGGGCTCCACGTGCTTGCTGGCCGGGCGGGCGGGCTCAGCCGCTGACCTGGTCGGGGCAGCCGTCAGGGTCAGGCTGGGGGGGTTAGGACTGAGACAGCTGCATAGGGAGAGCGTTCTTTTTTTTTTTTTTTTTTAAAGATTTTATTTATTTATTTGACAGAGATAGAGACAGCCAGCGAGAGAGGGAACACAAGCAGGGGGAGTGGGAGAGGAAGAAGCAGGCTCCCAGCGGAGGAGCCCGATGTGGGGCTCGATCCCAGAACGCTGGGATCACGCCCTGAGCCGAAGGCAGACGCTTTAACCGATGTGCCACCCAGGTGCCCCTAAGGGAGAGCGTTCTTGAGCAGGGAGATGGAGCAAGTAAGTGGGTATTTGGGGCTCAGAGGAGCCAGGTTTCTCAGTGTTGGAGGAGAGAGTTGCAAATATGGAAAAGGAAGAAGGCTAGAACAAATTTTCTGGTGTTGGATTGATAAATGGAAGTTATCAGTAAGAAGTCAGGTTTTTTTTTTGAAGGTTTATTTCAGAGAGAGCGAGCGAGTGAGCACGAGTGGGAAGGGCAGAGGGAGAAAGAATCTGAAGCAGGGCTCGATCCCACGACCCCGAGATCACAACCTGAGACAAAGCCAAGAGTCGGCTGCTTACCCGACTGTGCCAACCAGGTGCCCAGTACGAACTCCATTTCATGTATGTACAGAGATAGGCTTTTTATGGATACGGTACTGTCAATGTATTTTCCCTTCCTTATGATTTTCTTAACTTTTTCTTTTCTCTAGCTCACTTTATTGTATGAATACAGTATATAAAAGACATATAAGATACATTGTCAACCGACTGTTTCTATTGTTGGTAAGGCTCCCAGTCAATAGGCTATTTATTTGTAGCGAAGTTGTGTCAGAAAATTATATGTGGGGTTTCGACTGCGTAGGGATTGGCGCCCTCTATGTAGGGTTAACTGTATCTATACCTATATATCTACAGATATGCACGTACGTGTGTATATGTATATACACAGACACACATTTATTTTCTAGCTCTGGGGGTGCCTGGCTGGCTCAGTCGGGAGAGTGTGCAACTTTTGATCTCAAGGTCGAGAGTTCGAGCCCCACTGGGTGTGCATACTGCTTTAAAAAAAAAAAAAAGATCTCTGGATACTATTTCCTAGCTCTGTCCTCGGAGAGGACTTAAAAACAATGGTGCCCCCGAGCTTGGGCACTAGCTACCATTCTCAATGAAATGGAACCAGGGATCCCTGGAGACATGCTGATTCCAGTGCTGGGGCAGGGAAAGTACATGAGCCTGCAACAACTGACCACGTCACAAAGTAAGGAAGTGTTCAGAAAACAGTGGGGACGTGTCAAAAGGAGCGGGCTTTGAGCAGCAAAACGATGATACAGAAGTTGCACGCATGTGTGGCACCATCTCCCGTGGACACCCACGGGCAGTCATGCCTGATTGCTACCTCTGCAGAGATCCTGAGATTGAAAAGGACAAGCAGGCCGCTGCTGAAAAGGCTGTGAGCAAGGAGGACTTCCAGGGTGAATGGACGGCCTGCAGCTCCTGAGTTTCCCCCTACTTAAGTGGAGGTCACAGGCTGGTCTGAAGGTGCGTAGTCAGCAGCTCCCTACTGAGGACGGGTCCGCAGCTTCCGCTGCTCGGGCCCCTGAGTGGGCAGGAGCCCATCCCACTGAGGGGTTTTAAGTTCCTCTTCCACAAAGGCACACCAAAAGGAAATAGAGTTGACAGAAAATAGTTTCTAAAAAAAATAATGATATAGTGGATTATAACTCACCAAATAAAATAGAAATCCACCAGTCTGTGTTAAAACATGTAAAAAAATACGACCAAATAAGTGGGGGAGAAGAAAATGTTCACCTAACAAACACTAATACATGAAGTGGGAACTATGGAAATTCTAGAAAATCAACATTTAGCAACCATCATGGGAAAAAAGGATTCAGGCAAGACTCATCAGTGGATGCTAAAACTAGGAAGTAGAAGTTTAATGAGGAACAAAAAATCCAATTATCTTCTGTGATGTACTTCACAAGTACTTACTAGTTACTAAGTATCTGGAAGATGCCATCTTAACCCTAACCAGTAATGGGACAAACTGACATTGTGTGCCTGTTGGTACAATACACCAAGAAGAACATACCAATTTTGTTGCAACCCTTCCAAAAATGCTTACACTCAATCTAATCGTTAGGAAACATCGAACGGACCGGAGCTGAGGTCCATGCCACAAAGTAATTAGCCTGTACTCTTCGACAACGTCAGGGTCATGAGAGATAAGGGAAGGGTGAGAAACTATTCACGTCTGTAGGAGATGAAAGAGACAGGACAACTAAACGCCACTTACGGTTCTGAACTTAGGAAGGGTTCAGAAGGGTCCTTCCTTATCAGGACAATCAGTGAAATTGACTGGGGTCTGCGGATTAGACGGTAGAATGGCATCATTGTTAGTTTCCGAATGTTGATGCTTCAACTGGGGTCCCGGAGGAGAGTAGCCTTGTTTTTAGGAAATACACAGTGCGGTATGAAGGGGCAAGGAGCAAGAGGTCTGCAAATTAATCTCAAATGGTTTAGAAAGAAACACCAAGAGAATGATAAAGCAATGTGGGAAAATGTCGACACACAGGGAAGCTGGGTGAAGGTATATGGCAGTCTGTGCCTATCCGCACCTTTTCTGTAAGTATGAAACTATTTCGAAATCAAAAGTTAAACAATGTTAATACAAACCAACCGGGGGGAGGAAAAGCCGATGTTATCTGATAGCACACTAATGCAAGTCCAGCCAGAATGAGGCTGCTGAACTCCGTGAGGGTCACACCTCACCGGAACGTGGGATTTGGCTCCTGGAAGGTGAGGGGCCTGTATCGATGAGGAACCACTGAGGGGCCTGGGAATGTCCGACCAGAAGAAGAAAAAGCCAAGAGGACAGGGAGGAGCCTGACTTCTGTCTTGAGTTCTCCAAAGGGCATCTGGGACAGAGAGAGTAGACCGCTATAGGGAGACAAACTTCTGTTCAGTATCAGGAAGGGCTTTTTACCCATTCGAGAGCAAAAAAGGTGGCTTGAGCTATCTCGGGAGTTCCCTGTCACAGGATGTGCTCTGATAGAGGCAGGGCAACCCATTCTCATCAAGCGAGTTTATGAGTGTGATCAATTCTGGGCCCGATAATGACTAAGGTCCTTCTGACGTAGAGTCCACAGTTCTCTGTTATCTTCAGGTAGTTGGAATTTGAGCCCTTCTGGAATGAAATGCACCCTGTGTTGGACTCGGATGAACATTTCCTTCTGTTCACATGGGGTGTGAATCATCATGCTCCCATGTGGGCTATTTCAATACATATATAACATCCTTAGCACCTTGGAAAATTTATTTGTCCCCCAGGAATGAGCCGGTCACCACAGTAAAAGTCAAAATGCTTTTATTTTAGAAAATGTCAGTTAACAACATGAAAATAGGACCTGAGAAAACAGAAACAAAAGCTTAGAAGAAAGTTTAGCAAGAATTTAAATGCTCAACATCTCAGGACCAAACATCTTCTTCGGGCAGCTGTCAGCCTGCCTGCTCGTATGCCTTGTCCCAGCACTTCTCACTCTTCATTAAAATGTGAGCCCTTTTTTCTATCTAGTGCTTCTACAAGCTCACTATACAGAATATTCACCTGGGAAAGAAAACAGCAGACAGACCTCCTGAGACACAAGGAAATGTGGCACAGCCTCCCAGACTCTTAGGGAAGAGGGACCCCAGCACACAAGGTTTGTTTACTCGGGACAGGCAGATCTTATAGGGGAGAAGATGCTTAAAACATAAAATATCCTTTGCTCTTATTTGGTAGCAAGACTTTTTTTCCTCCCACCAAGCCTCTCCTGGTTAGTTAGTGGCCCAGAACTCTGCACCCCAGACTACTCCCTGGAGAAAATACCTCCGGAAACCGTCACTGTTGGCACAGTGGTCAGTCCTGCCCTACTCGCACTGGCATCGACAGTCATGCATCTTTCCAGAGCTCTATTCTTGGCATTCTTCTTAGGCTCCACTTGCTCTCCCTAGGTTCCCCCCTGTTCACCATCCTTCCTGGTTTTCACTCTAAGACATTTCTGTTATAGTCTCCTAACTCTCGCAGTTCTATGGAACCACCGCGAAGAACAATGATCAGGACCCTTCCAGGGCAAGGGAGGTAGGGCTGAGTCTTTACCAGGTGCCTGGATAGAACCTCTCTGCCCCCCCACCCACACACACCCTGGTCATCCCATCCACCCCTAGTCCTCTTCCTTCTCACCTGAGTTTCATAGCTTCTCTTGAGGGAGCCAAGGTGGTCAAGAAAACGCAAGGCTAGGCCACACCATTTTTCTGCAGATACATACTTTCTCCTGCCGTACATAAATATGCCAGTGTTCCAGGACTTGATCATCAGCCAGAGAATCTCTGTTTCTGGGTAGCCTTCCTGAAATCCAAGAACAGTGTCAGTGCTGTGCCCCATTATCAAACAAACAGTGGTGCTCTGCTAGCACCAAGGAAAGAGCCACAGCGTCCACAAACCATCCCAAGCTCCTTGAGAGCAGGAGGGGAGCATCTTGAAGGCCTGTCAACTGTAGAACGCTCCACAGCAAGACCTCATGAAGGGACATACAAACTGAAAAAGCACCGAGGCCCTCCTGGATGGAGTCTTGGTCTCCTTGACGCAGGAGAAAACCCTGTGTCTTGTTGGGGGGCTCCCCTTGGGGCTCTCCTCAGCCAATTATTTCTAATTCTCAGAGAAGCTTGTCAAGAAGCAGTTTTATTGAATCTGTTAATTTCCTTGACCTGAATCAGTGTGTATTTAGAATAGAAATTATATTCATCTTGAGGTTTTGCATAGGGAGAGAGATTTACTTTAAGGAACTGACTGGCTCACACGATGGTGGGGGCTGGCAAGCTGGAAATCTGTAGGGTAGACCGGCAGGCTGTACATTCAGGTAAGAGTTGATGCTGCAATCTTGAGTCTGAAGTCTGTAGGGCAAGCCAGCGGGCTGGAGACTCAGGGAGGATTTCACTGTTAGTCTTGAGGCAGAATTCCTTCTCCGGGAAATCTGATTTTCTTTTTTTGCTTAAGGCAAAAACTGATTTTGGAGGGTAATCTGTTTTATTTAAAGTCAACCAACTGTAATTAAAAAAAAATACTACTCTTTTGTGTTGACGACATGTACTTAGCTATGAACAAAAGGGCCCATTTCTAACATGGTCCCTTCACCTAAGAGGAGTCTTTAACGTGGCTGATCACGAGATTTTGCAATAATGAAAGGGATTATAATGTCTGAGGAGCTACTTTCCCAGTTCTTGTATAGGAGACGGACCACAAAGGGAGCATTCATGGGCTCAATCCAGGTTAAGGCCCTTCATCGACACAACAGGCCCCTGCAGGGGGAAACGGAATAGAGAACTCGGGCCACAGTTCCTTGGGAGTGTCAACGACGTCTCAGCAAATTCCTTCCCTCACTTGGGTCTACAGAGATCGCCATGCATAAAACACTGAGATGGAGGGCGCGAAGACAGACAAAACAAAGCTCTTCTCCTAAAGGACACATAGTGCCTTTGGGGAGACAAGGCATCCACGTACAGAGGGCTACACAAGATATGTGATGAAGGACTAGTCAGAGTGACAGGCATTAGCTGCTCTAATTCAGTTAAACAACAACAACAACAACAACAACAACAACCGAGCATCAGACCGGCGCTATCAGAGGAGGGCTCATCTCTGCCTGAGACGCCGCCCCCGTCCCTGTCCCCTCGGTAAACGTCTCCTCTCTCTTCACATTCACAAGCAGAGTCAGGTACTCCTTTCTCTCTGCTTCCGCAGCAAGCTTTACCTTCCTCTGTACAACTTCCATCGCATCGCATGGCACTGTTCGCGTACCTACCTCCTCCACCAGACGGTTGAGCTCCCCGACGTGCAGGGGACTGTTCTGGCTCACCTTTGCACCCTTGGAGCCCCACACCGTGCCTGGCACGAACAGGGGCGCATGGATGCTCGATGGGCGAGTGCATGAACGACTGAATGGACGAATGAGTCAACACCCAGTCAAGGGCTCCCTCCACCGGGAGGCGCTCCCAGACGCCCACGGCACTGTGTTCCTATGGCCCTTGGTTCACAGCACTGCAACAGCACTTTCTAAGGCCGTGCTTTCTGGCTCCCCGCCAGGCCGGGCGTTCCCTGGAAGGCAGCATGACATCTACCTCTGTAGAGTCACAGCCTGGCACAGTGTCTCACAGGGTTGCGACCGTAACCGAACGAATGAACGAATGAACGAATGACTGAACGTGGCCTCGGGGTGGAGGAGGAAGATCTAGGCACACGAGGCGCTGTGCAATCTCCACACCAGCCAAGTGCATAGACAGCAGACCGCTGGCTGCCAGGGACTGCGGCAGGGAGGAAGGGGAAAGGACTCCCGGTGGTTACAGGGTCTCTTCAGAGGGACGGAAACAGTACAGAACCAGATACTGACGGTGCTTGCACAGTACATACAAAAAACCGCGGCACTGGGTATTTTAAAATTGTGAGTTTTATCAGATATGAATATCTCAATAAAAATAATAATATCGATAGAGAAAGAGAAGGGATTCCATGTGGGCAGAACAGAACTAATAAAGACCTGGACGGTGCTTGAGGTTGTGCACGTGTCAGGGGGACTAATACTTGTTTGGCCTAAGAGGATGATTTATGTAGGGAAATTCGTGGGAAATAGGACAAGAAATGTAGGATAGGGCTACCTAAGTATGTCCTAAATGCTTTTCCTCAGAACATTAGTGTGATGAAAACCAGAGAGTCAATCAAAACAGGGTTCTTTAGTGGCACATGTCTTGGACACGCTGCATTCTACGCACACCGTCTTGGAGCAGCGTCATGCACGCCAGTTCAGTAAGCGTTTCAGGAAGTTTTACAGAAAACAAATCATGGGACTCTGCTTAACACAGCATACGCAGCTCATTTACTCACATCTTGTGGAACGCGGGTTGTGAAACACTGGCCTGGAGCGTAAAGGGTTTTGCATCACAAGCCGCAGATTCTGGAATGTATTCTGCCGGCAGTGAGAAATCACTGAAAGTTTCTGAGAAGGGAACGGATAATGATGAAATGACAGTTTTAATAAGAGTGAAAGGCCAGCGGTGTTTAGAATGGACGCGAGTGTGAGAAAACAGCAAGACCTATTTAAATGGAATTGTTAAGAGTCTAAGGGTGAAGTGATAAAGGGAGAACTAACATAGTGGCAATGGAAAGCTGTAAGAAACACTCTAAAGGAAGAATCAATAAAACCTGGTAACTGCTTTGATATGGGAAATGAAAGTTACATCAACTGAAAATGGCTCGAAAGTACACAGTTTGAGTGGCTGAGAGAATGCTGATACCCTTGAAAGAAGAAAGTGGAAGATGATTCTGGGGATAAGGGATCAAGATAATGATAAGTTCTCTTTTAATCATGTTGGGCTTGAGGGAGCTTTGGGAGATAAGTAGGCTATTGCACGTATGGACTGGAACTTCGGTGACACTTGAAGTGTATCAAAATTCACTCGAAGGACAGAGTTACAGAATATAGAGAAGGAAAGAGTAGAATCATGACAATGTTCACAGTTGGATGGAGGAGTGAAAAGGCAATGCCGAGGAGCAGTGTGAAAATAAAGGACAAAGGAAAAAGTTTCAGTAAGGAGGCAGTGGTTAATAATGAAGGCCAGGGCAAAGAAAGAGGCTTTGTTAGGAGTTGGGAATTGATGGCACTGTTGAGTACAGTGTGGCTACGAGGGCAGAGTGAGGGAAGGAGTGGCTCAAGATGAGGACAGACAGGGAGGCAGGGCCTTGTAGGCCACATTCAGGATTTCGATCTTTAAGAGCAATGGGAAACTACAGAAGAAGATTAAGCAAAGTCACGTATTTGAAAATGTACAACATTAAAAAGGTATGGAAGGAAGCTAGAGATGCAAGGAGACCAACCAAATGCTTCCTACAGCAGCTGAAGTAAAGATGGTAACTTGAAGTAGGTTGGTGATGGTGGACGTTGGGAAGAAGTGAATGACGTGGAGATATTTAGGAGGCAGAACAGCCAGGACTTGGTGATACGCTAGAAATGGGGGTGATGCCTCCATGTCTGGCTTGGGCAACTGGAAGACTGATGGTGCCATTCAGTGAGTTAGGAAACACCACAGGAGTTTTACTTTCCTTTCTACTAGCTGCCCTCATGTCCGGCATTGCTCAGGGGAATCATTCATCCTCAGTACAGTAATGCATCAGTGCAGCTACTCACCCCAAACCGACAGACTGGCCTACATGAAATACAAGTCAATGGCAGCAAACAGAGGTATTGGCTCTTAGAACTTTCTGGGGCTCATAACCGAAGCCAGTTTCTTCCGTCCTCACCATCGTAATAAATACAGCAGTCATACATATCTCTAACAAAACTAGGTGTTCTGGAACACAATGACTGTCTCTTTAGGTTGTCCTCAGGGCTCCTGAAGTAATTACTGTGTACATCAGTTTTATTGAGATATAATTCAAGTACCATATAATTTCCCCATTTAAAGTGTACAATTCAGTGGTTTTTAGTATAGTCACAGAGTTCTGCAATCATTGCCACAATTAATTTTAGAACATTTTTATCCCCTTTAAAGGGAACTGTGTGCCCGTTAGTCACTCCCCATTTCCCCCAATAGTCCCCCCACATCCCTCGGCAACCACTCATCTAATTTCTCTCTCTCACAGATTGGCCTATTCTGGACATTTCGGATAAATGGAATCACACAGTAGGTAGTCCTTATAACTGGCATCTTTCACTTAGCATAATGTCTTCAAGATCCATCCATGTTGTAGCATGTGTCAGTAACTCATTTCTTTTTATGGCAGTCTGTTCCCCTCACATGTGAAGCTTCTTATGTTGCTTCTCAGGACACAGCCTCTGTTCTTATAGATTGCCCTTACCCCGGGAAAAAATCTCTAAGTCTCTGCTCCAGAGATTTGGGGGGGGGTAACAGGGGACCCCGTTCTTCTGAGTGATACCACCTGCTTTTAGAGCAGGGTACTGGGTAGGGTGGTAGTCTCTAGTGTTCTTGACTTGCCTCTTTGGGTGGGGAACCTCTACCCTAAGAGTTAGCTGGGGCAAGGGTCCCAGTGGTCTGACTTGTCTGGGGTAGATCCTTTGCCCTATAAGTGGGGGCTGGGAAAAGGAAGGGAGGCCTCACTCTCTTGGCCATACTTGCCAAAAATTGAGCTATTGTAGCTTGGAGCTGAAGGTGGGATAGTAAGTGCTGGCAGCCTGCTCTTCTTTGTGGGACATCATATCCTTTGACTGGGAGGCTGAGGGGAATGGGAGCATTGTCTCCTTGGCTATACTTTCCGGGAGTGGAGCTTCCATCATGCTGACCGGGGCGGGGGGCAGGGAGTGAGTGGGTCATGGTTCAAATTGCACTGACTCTCAAGGTTCTTACCAAGATTTAGTAGATTTTCTTGAATAGATCCTTTTTCATTTTCTGTATGTTCTTAAAACAATTTCTAAAGACTTTAATTGTTTTTTCTTTCTTTTCCTTTTAAAAAAGATTTATTTATTTTTAAAGATTTTATTTGTTTATTTGAGAGGGAGAGAGAAAGAGAAAGAGAGCAAGAGCACAGGAGCAGGGAGAGGGGCAGAGGGAAAACCAGACTCCCCGCTGAGCAGGGAGCCTGATGTGGGGCTCGATCCCAGGACCTGGAGATCATGACCTGAGTCAAAGGCAGATGCTTAACCAATTGAGCCACCCAGGCACTCCTAGATTTGTTTAGTTTTATTTAAGAGAGAGAGAGTGGGAGAGCGCACGTGCCAGTGGGGAGAGGGGCAAAGGGAGAGAATCCTCAAGCAGACTCCCTCGTGAGTGAGGAGCTTGATGTGGGGCTCAAGCTCACAACCCTGAGACCATGGCCAGAGCTGAAATCAAGAACTGGACGCTTAACCAACTGAGCCACCCAGATGCCCCTACTAGTTTTTTCTACAATTTTCACCCATATGGTTGTTTTGCTGGGGAACATGCCCATTCAGATTGTCATACTGCCATTACAGAGGTAGTTTTTATTGATAAGGAAACTGAGGCCAAGAGATTCAGTGCCATCTGCCCAGGGCCACAGAATCTGTTTGTGGCACAGATAAGAGTAGAAGCCAGGGGCACTCACCAGCCTTTGACTGGTTACCATCTATATTTTTAATATTTTCCCAAGCATACCCTCTAACTTAGTGAAAATCTCTTCATTTTCACCTGAGATTAACAAAGAAATATATTTTTGTTTGTATAGATTTCCTTGATTAATTCTGTAGTTGAACAACTTTTGCGTGTGTTTCTTAGCCAACTGCATCTCTTCTTTTGTAGCCTACCTAGCTAAAAACAAAAAAAAGCTATGGCTTTTGCCCACTTTTTTCTGGTGTTGGTAATCTTTTTCTTATTGCTTTTTAATTTAAAAATTGACACACAGATCAATGGAGCAGAATAGAGACCCCAGGAATAAACCCACGATTACATGGTCAATTAATCTATGACAAAGGAGGTAAGAATATATGGGGGGGGGAGACTATTTTCGATAAATGGTGCCAGGAAAACCAGACAGCCACATGTAAAAGAATGAAACTGGACCACTTTCTAACACCATACACAAAAACAAACTCAAAATGGATGAAAGACCTAAACTTGAGACCTGAAACCATGAAAATCCTAGATGAGAATGCAGGCAGTACTTTCTCTGACATCAGCCATAGCAACATTTTTCTAGATGTTTCCTAAGGCCAGGGAAACAAAAGCAAAAATAAACTATTGGGGCTGTATTTGAATAAAAAGCTTTTGCACAGCGAAGGAAACCATCAACAAAATAAAAAGACAACCTGATGAACAGGAGAAGATATTTGCAAATGATACATCTGATAAGGTGTTAATATCCAAAATATATAAAAAATGTACACAACTCAACCCCCCAAAAACAATTTAAGAAATGGACAGAGGACCTGAGTAGACATTTTCCAAAGAAGACATCCAGATGGCCAGCAGACACATGAAAAGTTGTTCAACACACTGATCATTAGGGAAATGCACATCAAAAGCACAATGAGATATCACCTTACACCAGTTAGAAGGGCTAAAATCAAAATCACAAGAAATAACAAGTGTTGGTGAGGATGTGGAGAAAAAGGAACCCTCATGCATTGTTGGTGGGAATGCAAACTGATGCAGTCACTGTGGAGAACAGTACGGAGGTCCCTCAAAAAGTTAAAAATAGAAATACCATATGATCCAACAAGTCCACAAGGGTATTTACCCAAAGAAAACAAAAACACTAATTCAAAAAGATATATGCACCCATATGTTTACTGCAACATTATAGGAAAGATATGGAAACAACTTGACAGACAAATGGATAAGGAAAGTGTGGTGTGTACACACACACACACACACACACACACACACACACACACACAGGAATATTACACAGCCATAAAAAAGGATGTGCTTGTGCCACTTGAGACAACATGGATGGATGGACCTGGAAGGTATTATCCTAAGTGAAATAAGTCAGACTGAGAAAGACAAATACTGTATGATTATACTTGTAAGTGGAACCTAAAAAAAATACCCAAACAACAAATGAATAAACAAACAAAAAGCAGAATCAGACTTATAAATACAGAGAACTAACTGATGGTTGCGAAAGGGGAGACAGGTGGTGGTTGGGCAAAATGGATGAAGGGGAGAAAGAGATCCAGGCTTCCAGTTATGGAATGGACAAGTCACAGGAATCAAAGGCACAGCATAAGGAACACAGTCAGTGGTACTGTAACAGCGATGTAACGGGACAGATGGGAGCGACACTTGTGCTTAACCCAGCATAATGTACAAACTTGTCAAATACCTAAGTTGTACACCTGAAACTAATGTAACGTTCTGTGTCAACTCAAATAAAAAAATAAATATAAATAAAAATGCTACAAATATTTTATCCAAGTCTGTGGCTTATTTTAAAGCTTTCTGTGGTATCTTGGGTCATTTATTAATTTCTGTCACTGAGGGGCGCCTTGGTGGCTCAGTCGGTTAAGTGTGTCTTCATCTCCGGTCATGATCCCGGGGTCCTGGGACTGAGCCCCACGCTGGGCTCCCCGCTCAGTGGGGAGCCTGCTTCTCCCTCTCCCTCTGCTGCTCCCCCTGCTTGTGTTGCTCTGTTTGTCTCTCTCTCTGTGTATCAAATAAATAAACAAAACCTTTTTAAAAATTTATGTAACTGAATCTATTTATTTTCCTGTATCAGCTTTTGGATGGGTCCTCTCCACCCCATAATTTAAAAAACTATTTTCCTATATTTTCTCCTAATACCTTTATAGCTTTGATTTTATGTTTAGTTTTTTAATTTATTTTAGTTTTTCAAGATTTATTTATTCATTTTAGAGAGAGAAAGAGAGAGTGTGTGTGAGTGGGGGGAGGGGCTGAGGAAGAGGGAGAGAGAGCATCCCAAGCAGACATGGGGCTCGATCCCATGACTCTGAGACCACGACCTGAGCCGAAATCAAAAGTCAGATGCCTAAGTGACTGAGTCACCCAGGTGCCCCGTAGTTATTTTTTTTTTAAGATTTATTTATTGATTTGAGAGGAAGGGAGGGAGGGAGAGAGCACGAGCTGGGGGAGGGGCAGAGAGCAAATCCTCAAGCAGACTCCCCACTGAGTGCAGAGCCGGACCTAGGGCTCCATCCCAGGACCCTGAGATCATGACCTGAGCTGAATCAAGAGTCAGTGGCCTGACAGAGCCACCCAGGCACCTCTCATGTTTAGTTCTTTAATCCATCTGGATATTCTTTCTCTTGGTCTATTTTTGGTGCATTGTATGAGGTAAAAAACAGCATGAATGCTTACCACTTATATACTACTTATTATGTGCTAGACAGCTCTCTAAGTACTTTACATATATTAATTATTTAATATTACTAATAACACTGTAAAGTAGGTACTATTATTATCTTTATTTTACAGATGAGGAGACAGAGGCACAGAGTTAGGTGATATGACCAAGGTCATACAGCTAATAAATGGTGTAGCCAGATTTTAAACGGGCAGGCCGGCTCCAAAGTCTGTGTTCAACAACTGTGTTATACTGCCTCTCAGTTTAAAGGTAAGGATTTAACTTTACTTTTTGAATTGTCCTTATGTCATTTCTTAAATAGATCATCTTTCTCTCAGTGATCTGACATACTTCCTTCATTGCATACTAAATTCTCACAGATATGTCGTTCTTTTTCTGGGCTCTATCCTCTTCTATTATTATTTGTGTTTTTGTTTAAACTAATATCATAATAATTAATAATACACTATAGTTTTTATATTTGATCAGACAAATCTTCCCTTGGCTTATTTTCTTTGGAGGAAGAATTTTAGCATCATCACATTTCATTCAAAAAATCCTATTAAGAAATCCTACCAAGGGACACCTGGGTGGCTCAGTCAGGTAAGCGACTGCCTTTGGCTCAGGTCATGATCCTGGGGTCCTGGGATTGAGTCCAGCATGGGGCTCTTTGCTCAGTGGGGAGCCTGCTTCTCCCTCTGCCTGCCACTCCCCCTGCTTGTGTTCTCTCTCTCTCTCTGACAAATAAAGTCTTCAAAAAGAAAAAAAAAATCCTATTGAGATTTTTATTTTGATTGAATTTAGGGAAACTGAGTCCTATTAAGCCTCCCCATCCAGGAACATGGTATATATTCCATTTGTTGGAGACCTATGACATTTTTAGAGCAGAAAGGGAAGATCTGTAGAAAGAGACTGAAAATTAATGGAGAACTAACTGGTAAGGTGCTTCAGAAGGTATAGGAAGATTAAACTGACAGTGTAAGACTGTGGGAATATCTTTTCTTTTGAGAAAAAGGTTAAGATGACTAAATAAGTACAATGGCAGAACACTATGGTTGAGACATGGGCCAATGGGGGAACTCACACTTAATGTCCTTAATCTTCTCAATTAAAAAGATATGATGAAACCAACTATTGGGGTCATCGTGAAGTAGTTCGAAGTTTTTATCAAAGTACAAAAGGCTTTTTATGAGAGCAGAAAAGGCCTGAATCAGCCATTTTACTTGAGTTTGCAAAAAACTTGACAGGAATGAAAGGATTTCTGAGCAGTGATAAGAACCCATTTAAAGTTTAACATGAATCCGTACTGGACAGTTCTGTGCTTTTCTTTTCTTTTTTAGAATTTATTTTTTTCATAATTAACATATAATGTATTATTTGCCTCAGGGGTACAGGTCTGTGATTCACCAGTCTTACATAACACCCAGCACTCTGTGCTTTTCTCTAGTGATTCTGCTGATTAATATCAGAAGAACTGATGGTGGCGGGTCACTAGGCTAGGGAAAAAAAAAAAAAACAGCAGGCATGACCAAAAGAAGAAAAGAAAAGAAAAGAAAAAAAAAGAAAGAAAGAAGGAGAAAAGAGGGAAAAAGGAATGTGGTTAGATTGGACTATAAGAGAATGGGAAGAGCTGAGTTATTTGAAGTCCAAGTGAGAGCAAAGAATAGGTATGGGGAAGTAAGAGATTACAGTAACTAGAAAACTCTGAGTTGACAATCTTGGAAATGGAGCTTATATGGGGGTATAGACAGTAGCTAAAGAAGAGCAAAAACCTGTGAAGTGAAAAAAAAACCCACAATAAACAACCCCCCCACCCCCGCCCCATGAAGTAAATGAATTGATGACATGGACGCCAAAGTCACTTAGGATAATAAACTGAAGTTACCAAGGAAGGAAAAACTGGGCTCAGAAAGCGCTAGTTCATGACAACACTGATAATGAAGCGACAGAAGACACAGATTTTACGTGAAGAAAAGCAGCAGGAAGATGGTGTGTAAAAAGCACAAAGTGATAAGAGGAAGCAAGGACACAGGTAATTGAGTTCCTTCTTCCGCTGAGAAAAAGGGAATGGGAGAAGATGAGCCCTCCACAAAAACGATTAGTGAGAGACAGGCTGTCTTGAGGGAAGATCCTGCTTTGTTTTAAGAAGAAGAAGGGAGAAGAGGTCAAGATTGATAATAAGGAGAATATTGCCTACAGTTCTGTGGGGGAAACACTATCTTTTTTGGGGGGACTGGATGAAGTTATAGATAACTTTGAGAGTGAGGGCAAGGATTTAGAAAACACAGAGCTATTAGAGATTAGGGGGGGAAAGGAGACTTGGGGAAAAAGGAGTGATGTAACGAAGTTTGTGTTTTAGGGAGATATATTTAATAGGGATAAAGAGGTAGAACTGGAGAAGAGAAGAAAGAGTTAGAGACCACTGAGAAAACAAACTATAGAAATCCAGAAGAGATGTGATACCTAACCTGGATCGAAGATATATTCGCATTAACCTCAATTCCAGCTACAAGGAGATGTGAAGCTTGGAAGAAGAGTGAAGCTTGGAAGTAGAAAGATGTAGATGAAGGAAAACCCCAGGACCATTGTGCTATGAAGAAAGTGCACCAGGTTCAATTCTCAGCTTTGCTGTTACACAGCCGCATGAGCTTGCGTAAGATATTTAATCTTTCAAGGCCTCAGTTTACAAAATAATAAAAGTGAAATAGATTAACCTTAAAGATCATTCATTTCAGTTCTAAATTCTATCAGTCAATGAATGAAGCTTTACCTTTCATTTCCTTTAGATCCTAAGTCTTGTTTATAAGCTATTATAAGATTGGCAGAAGGAGTAATTCTGTCAATACTGAACACGAAAAGAAAGAGGATATTGACAAATGGGTAAGCAGTGTTTCTCAAACTTTACAGCGTGTACAAGTCACTTGGGGATACTGTTAAAATGCAGATTCTGATTCAGTGGGTCTGGGATGGGGCCTGAGATTCTACACTTCTCACAAGCTCTCCACAGATGCTGATGCTACTGGTCCATGGACTATATTCTGAGGAGCAAACTCCTAGAAAGTAGAGCTCAGTAGTTTGAACCATCTTAGCTTCCTTTGTAAAAGGAAAGAGGCTGCTTTCTTCTGGGCTTCTTGCCCGTTATGCAACATGCCTTTGTGACTTTGTGACTCAGATGTCAGCTGTGAGATCGGGTTTGTCCCTTTTATTTAAGTGTAGGGATTTCCCCCTCTTAACTATGTTTCTGTATGATCATAAAAATGAACCAAGGAACTTCCACTTCTATGAGATGGAGCAGATGTACTTACTCCTATTTCTTCTACTAAGTACAACTAAAACCCTAGACATTATTCATAAAAAAACCATAAGAAGACTCCAAAAAGACATAATTCATAAAACAAATATAAGAAGACTCCGAAAGGTAGGGGGAAGAAGAAAGACTGGCTAGGGACCTTGGGGCCAAGGAATGATACACTGGTAAGTTCCCTGGGTTTTCAATTGCTTCACATTATCTCAGAGTTGGTGCTAGAGATGCCAACAGGCACAGACAAATAAAAGCCCCACAAAAAGTCTGTTTTCTCTAGACAAGGTACCAGGAAAAGGGCAGCAATGCGAGACAGGAAGCCTTTAGACATTAACTATTCTATTACAGCTGAACATCCCAGAAAAAACTGTGGTCCCAGCCCCACCCACTCCAGCAAAAGCCAAGTGAGGAGCCTAAATTTCTATCCTTGTGAGGGGGTAAGGAGGCATCCCAACCACTGCCTGCATGGTAGCAGAGAATGCCAGATAGGGAGACAAGACTTTCATACCCAATGGCCAGTAATGAGGCATTCTCCTATCCCCTGAAGTATCAGTGGAACCCAGACTTCCACTCCCAGAGAAGGGGGAACGAAGTCTGCAAACACTTGTGAAGAGGTAGGATTTTAACCACCACACAGCAGATAACGAGGCCACCCCCACCATGGTGTTAGTGGAGACCATCTGGGGCACCATCTCCCCCCAGCAGTAACAAGGAACCTTCCCCCCCTGAGTATCAGTGGAGGCCAAGTGGGGAACCTGAGCATCTACTTCCACCTGGAAGTAATAAGGTCAAACTCTCTTCCCTGGCATAGCAGTGTCGGGGAAATCCAGCTAAAACGGAAGGTTCTAATGAGATTCAGAGTCTCATAAACATAATATGAAAATGTCCAGGTTTCAATAAGAAATTACTCATTATACCAAGAACTAGGAAGAACTCAAACTGAATGAAAAAGACAATCAATCAATGCCGACACCAAGACGACAGAAATGTTACAACACCTGACAAAGATTTTAAAGTAATCATCATAGCACAGTGAAGGAAGCAATCAACAAAATTAAAAGGCAACCTATGGAATGGGAGAAGATATTTGCATATGACATATCTGGTAAACAGTATCCAAAATATATAAAGAACTTGTAAAATCCAACACCCAAAGCACAAATAATCCAATTAAAAAATGAGAAGACAGGAAGACAGGAAGAGACATTTTTCCAAAGACATACGGATGGGCAACAGACACATGAAAAGATGCTCAACATCACTCATCATCAGGGAAATATAAATCAAAACTATAATGAGATACCACCTCACACCTGTGAGAATGGCTAAAATCAACAATGCAAGAAACAACAGGTGTTGGTGAGGATGTGGAGAAAGGGGAACCTTTGTGCACTGTTGGTGGGAATGCAAACTGGTGCGGCCACTCTGGAAAACAGTATGGAGTTTCCTCAAAAAGTTAAAAATAGAGCTACCCTATGATCCAGCAATTGTACTACTAGGTATTTACCACAAGAATACAAAATACTAATTTGAAGGGATACATGCACACTGATGTCTATAGCTACATTATCTATAATAGCCAAATTATGGAAAGAGCCCAAATGTCGACTGATGAATGGATAAAGAAGAGGTGGTATGTGTGTGTATATATATGTATATATACAAATATATCTATATATAGATACATATATATACACACAGACATATAGACATACATATATACACTACACACACACAATAGAATATTACTCAGCCATCAAAAAGAATGAAATCTTGCCATTTGCAACAATGTGGATTGAACTAGAGAGTATTATGCTAAATGAAATAAATCAGTCAGAGAAAGACAAGTACCATATGATTTCACTCATATGTGGAATTTAAGAAATAAAACAGATCAACATAAGGGGGAAAAAAGAGAGAGGCAAACCAGGAAACAGACTCTTAACTACAGAGAACAAACTGCTAATTACCAAGGGGAGGTGGGTAAGGGGAAGGGTTACATAGCTAATGGGGATTAAGGAGGGCACTTGTGATGAGCACCAGGTGCTGTACTGAAGTGCTAAACTGCTATACTGCACACCTGAAACTAATATTACATTGTATGTTAACTAACTGGGATTTAAATAAACACTTAAAAAATAAAGTTACCATCATAAAAATGCTTCCATAATATACATACTTCAAAGGAAAAAACAGAAAGTCTCAGCAAAAAAACCAGAAGATATAAAGAACAACATATGGAAATTTTAGAACTGAAACACAATAGCAGCTGAAATAAAAACCTCCATGAGTACCAGTTAGGAAAGACGTTGGGTTTGGGGGTTGGTGTTGAGGAGAATAACTGCCATGACTTTCAGTGCTTTGACGAAACCTCAGATGTGAGGCCTTCTGGCCAAGTGTCTGTGATTTCATATTGTCAGGGCATTCGCTGTATCTCTGGGGCTTGCAGCTTTCTTTAAGCTTACTATGGTGGAACCAAGAAAGAAGGTATATGCAGATTTCTACAGAAATTATGATTCCATAAGAGATTTTGAGGAGATGAAGATAGGTGGTATCTTTCAGAGTGCAAAGTGATTTTGGAATGTAAAGAATTTCTTTGGGTTGAGTTCCATTGAAGTTTTTCACTGATCTGTGTTCCTGAACTATGAAACATGAATACTGGGTTATGGAGTAGTTTCTCTTGATAAACAACTAACAAATTTTTAAAAAAGGAAAAAAAAAACCTTCCATGAATAGGTCCAACAGAAGAACGGAGGAGGCAGAGGAAAGATCAGTGATCTCAAAGAACAACAGAAATTACTCAATCTGAACAACAGAGGGAAATAGACAAATGATAAGAGAATAAAGCCACCA
The DNA here is from genome assembly GCF_023065955.2 of Ursus arctos. Lineage (NCBI taxonomy): Eukaryota > Metazoa > Chordata > Mammalia > Carnivora > Ursidae > Ursus > Ursus arctos. The sequence continues at coordinate 56,387,915 of NC_079873.1, forward strand.
GGGACTGGTTTTAACCTTCCTGTCATCAGAGTCCTGGAAAGACAGGACAAAGAGGGTGGGGCTGAAAAGTACTCGAAGAAATTATGTGTGAAAACTTACCAAATTTGGCAAAAGATATAAACCTACAGATTCACAAAGCTGAGTGGATCCCAAACAATATAAACTCAAAGAAATCCACCCAAGAGGTATCATAGTCCAACTTCTGAAACTAAAGACAAAAAAAAAAATATTGAAGGTAGCCAAAGAAAAACAATACTTTATTTACAGGGAGAAAACAAGTTAAACATGAGCTGATTTCTCACCAGAAGCCCTGGAGACCTGAGAGAAGTGACACAATATTTTTGAAGTACTGAAAGAAAAGGATCATCAAACTGGAATCCTATAACCAACAAAAACATATTTTAGGAATGACAGAGAGATAGAGACATTATCAGATAAAGAGAAACTGAGAATTTATCATCAACAGATCTTCTCTACAAAAATGGCTAAAGTAGAGCATGTGACTCTCAATCTCAGGGTCATGAGTTCAAGCACCACGTTGGGCATGGAGCCTACTTAAAAAAATGGCTAAAGGAAGCTCTCCAAACAGAAAAGAAATGATAAGAAAGGAACCTTGCAACATCAACAAGGAAAAAAGAAAATGGTAAACCTGTACTTTTATATATAGGTAAATACAGTAAGCTTTCCTTCTAAATTATGGTTGAAGGTTGAAGTGAAAATTGTAACACTGCTGTGTTCTAAATGTATATACAGGAAAATTTAGGACAATTATAAGTGGGGGAAGGTAAAGAGAAGTAAGGTTTCTATTTAAAGATTTTATTTATTTATTTGAGAAAGAGAGAGACAGACAGCATGAGAAAGAGCATGCACGAACAGCAGGGAGGGCAGAGGGAGAAGCAGAGTCCCCACTCAGCAGGGAGCCCGACACAGGGCTCGATCCCAGGATCCTGATCAGGATCATGACCTGAGCTAAAGGCAGATGCTTAACCAACTGAGCCACCCAGGCGCCCCAAGAGGTAAGGTTTCCATACTTCATTTGAACTGGTAACATGATGACAGCAGTAGACGGTAATAAGTTTTACACACACACACACACACACACACACACACACCCCTGCATTCTGTAATAGCTAAAGCAACCACTAAAAAAAAAAGCTATACAAAGAAATACAGTTAATAACACTACAGATGAAGGAAAATGGAATTCTAAAAAATGTTCAAGTAATCCACAGGAAGGCAGGAAAGGGAAAAAAGAAATGAAAAACAGAGCAAAACAAAAAAATGAAGTGGCAGACTTACTCTCAAACAGATTAGCGATCTAAATATACTGATTAAAAGACACATCAGCAAAGTGGACTAAAAAATGTGCTGTCTATATGCTGTCTACAAGAAATTCACTTCAAATATATAATTATAGGCAGGATGAAAGGCAAAAGATGGAAACAGGTATATCATGTAAACATTAATCAAAAGATAGCAGGAGTGGCAAATTAATATTAGTGATTGTAGACTCGAGAGCAAAGAAAATCACCAGATAAACAGAAAGATGATATATGCTAATAAAAAGGTCATTCTACAAAGAAGACATAGCAATCATAAATGTGCATGATTCCAACAACAGAGTCACAAAATATGTGAAGGATAAACCAAGAGGAGTGAAAGGAGAGCTAAGTAATTCCGGTTACAGTTGGAGACTTCAACAGGCCTGCTCAAACAGTAACAGAACAACTAGCCTGAAAATCAGCAAAGATATATAAGAACTTGGCAACACCATCAACCAGTGGGATCTAATCAACAATTATGGAACAATCCTCCTAATGAGAACAGGATACAATTCTTTTCAAAGTGTCTGTGGAATATATACTAAGATAGATCATATCCTAGTCCATAAAATAAATCACAAAAAATTTAAATAACTGAAATCATACAAGCTGTGTTCTCTGACCACAATGGAATAATACTAGAATCCAATAACAGAACGATAATAGGAAAATCTGTAAACAATCAGAAACTAGACAACACACTTCTAAGTAATTCATGAGTCGAAGAGGAAGTCTTGAGATAAATAAAATAATACAATGAGATAACTGAAAGTGAAAATACAACATAGCAAAATTTGTAGGCACAGATAAAGCAGCACTGACAGGGAAATTTACAGCCCTAAAATGCATACATTAGAAAAGGAGAAAAAGTCTCAAATTAATAATCTAAGTTCCCATCTCAGGAGCCAAGAAAAAGAGCAAACTAAATGTAAAGCAGAACAAAGTAAATAATAAAGATTAGAGCAGAAATCAACAAGACTGGAAACACAAAGACAACAGAGAAAATCAATGGAGGAGCTGGTTCTTTGAGAAGATGGATAAATTTACTAATTTCTAGCAAGAATGACACAGAAAACAAAGGAAGACAAATGATCAATATCAGTAATGAAATAGTGGATATCACTAATAGACCCTGCACACATCAAAAGAATAAGGGAATAATATAAAAAACTCTATATACAAAAATTTGACAACTTAGATGAAATGGGTCACTTCATTGAAAAACACAACTGACCACAACTCACCCAAGAGAACACAGATAATTTGAACAGCTCTATAACTATTTAGGAAAGTGAATTTGTAATTTTACAACATTTGAGAAAAATATCCAGGCCAGATAGTTTCACTGGAGAATTCTATCAAACATTCAGAAAAGTATTAACATAAAATCTAGACAATCTTTTCCAAAAATATGGAAGAGAAGGGAATATATCCCAATTCATTTTATAAGTTAGTATTACCCTGATACCAAAAGCAGGCAAAGACAGTATACAAAAAGGAAACTACAGGCCAGTATCTCTCATGAATATAGATGAAAAATCTTTAACAAAAACACTAGCAAATAGAATTAACCAACATATAAAAAGAATTATACACCATGACCATGTGGGGTTTATTCCAAGGATGCAAGGCTGGTTCAACATTTAAAATCGGTCAATGTAATTCACTATATTACACAGAAGAAAAGTCATATGATTATACCAATTGATGCAGGAAAAGCATGTGACAAAATTCAACACTCATTCATGATAGAATCAAGGGGGAAAAATGGGGTTAGGGAGCTTCTTCAACTTGATAAAGAGATCTACAAAAACCTACAGCTAACATTATACTTAATGGTGAAAGACTGAATGCTTTCCCCCGATAGTGAACAAGGCAAGAATACCCACTCTCACCACTCTTAACATAGTGCTGAAAGTTCTAACCGGTACAATAAGGCAAGAAAAGGAAAGAGAAGGCATATATAGTGGAAAAGAAGAAATAAAACTGCCCCTATTTGAGAAGGGGGATTAAGAGTACATTTATCTTGATGAGCACTGAGTAATGCATAGAATTAATGAATTGTTATAGTGTACACCTGAAACGAATATAACACTGTTAATTATACTTCAATAAAAAAAGAAGAGACAGACCCTAAAACAAAACAAACAACAAATCAACAACAATAAAAAAAACCTGTCCCTATTTGCAGATAACACAATTGTTTACATAGGAAATCCTAAGGAATCTTTCCCCCCAAAACTCCAAAAATGAATATGGTCAGCAAGGTTGCAGGATTCAAGACAAACACATAAAACCTACTGTATTTCTTTATACAGTTGACTCTTGAACAACATGGGTTTGAACTGTGCAGGTCCACTTATACAGATTTTTTTGGATATATTCAGTACAATATTATAAATGTGTTTTCTCTTCCTTATGATTCTGTTAATAACATTTTTGTTTCTCTAGCTCCCTTTATTGTAAGAATACAGTGTATAATACATATAACATATAAAATATGTGTTAACTGACTATGTTATTGGTAAGCCTTCCCATCAACAGTAGGCTATTAATAGTTAAGTTTTTGAGGAGTCAAAAGTTATACATAGATTTTTGACTGTGTGATGGCTGGCACCCCTAACTCCTATGTTGTTCAAGAGTCGACTATATTAGAAATTAACACATGGACATCATTTACAATCACTCAAAAAAAAAAGTGAAATACTTAGGTATAAATCTAACAAAACCTGTACAGGATTTGTATGTTGAAAAGTACATAATGCTAATGAAAGAGATAATAAAGAGAAAATAAATAAATCTAAATAAAGACACATAACTCTGTTCATGGATTGGAAGATTCAATATAATAAAGATGTCAATTCTTTTTCAATTGAGATATAACTAAAGATGTCAATTCTTGATATATACTGCACTGGGTTGGATAGTGTCCCTCAAAATTCATGTTCTTCCCGGAACCTCAGCATGTGACCAGATTTGGAAACAGGGTCATTGCAGATGTAATTATGTTAAAATAAGATCACACTGGAGTAGGACGGACCCTTAACCCAATAATGGGCTGGTGTCCTGATAACAAGAGAGAAGAAAAACGAGAGACACATAAGAAGAATTCCATGTGATGACAGAGACAGAAACGGCAGTGATGAATCTATAAGCCAAGGAATGCCAAACGTTGTCGGCAACCACAAGAAGCTAGGAAGAGACAAGGAAGGATCCCCCGCCTAGAGACTTCACAGAGAGTGCGGCCTTGCCGACACCTTGATTTCAGATTTCTAGCTTCCAGAGCTGTGAGAGAAAAAGTTTCTGTTATAAGCAGTTTGTCGTAATTTGTTCTGGCAGTCCTAGGAAATGAATACTGTTCACCACCAATTGCTATCAAAATCCCCCCAAAATATTTGTACACATAGACAAGATTATTCTAAAATAAATATGTAAAGGCAAAGGAATTAGAACATCTAAAATAATTTTGCAAAAGAATAAAGTGGGTGGAATCACTCTACCTGATTTTAAGACTTATATAGTTACAGTAATCAGGACTGTGTGATATTGGCAGAGGGATAGACACATAGAGAACAGAACAGAGAACCCAGCAACAGACTCACATGAATATGCCCAACTGATTTCTGTCAAAAGTACAAAAGCAATTGAATGGAGGAAAGACAGCCTTGTCAAGAAAATGGTGCTAGAACAATAGACATGCATAGGCAAAACGAACTGTAACCTAAATCTCATACCTCGTACAAAAATTAAAATGTATCATAAACTTAAATGTAAAACAGAAAGCTATAAAAAAAAAAGGGATTAAAAAAACCCCAAGGGAACAGGGGAAAATCTTTGGGATGTAGTGAAGGCAAGGAGTTCTACAATGGACTTGACACCAAAAGTAGGATCAGTGAGATGAAGTTGATGAAATGGACAAATTAAAAACTTTTGTTCTGTGAAAGACCTTGGTAAGCTGATGAGAGACAAACTGCCACTGGGAGAAAATATTTTCAAACCACGCATCTGACTAGTATCTACACTATAAAGAACTCTCAAAACTGAACAGTAAACAAGCCAAACAATCCAATTACAAAATGGACAAAAGACACAAACAGATGTTTCACCAGAGAGGATATACAGACAGCAAATAAGCACATGAAAAGATGGTCAGCAGCATTACCTGTTAGGGAAATGCAAATTAAAATCACAATAAGATACTGTGACACACCTATCAGAATGGCTAAAATAAAACAATAGTGACAACACCAAATACTGACAAGGATGTGGAGATTCTGCATTATTCACATATTTCTGGCACGAATGTAAAATGTTACGGACACTCTGGAAAACAGTTTGGCAGTTTCTTTAAAAATTTAAACATGCAATTACCATATGAGCCAGCGACTGCCTTCTTAGGTACTATCCCAGAGAAATGAAGACTCATGTTCACACAAAAACCTGTACACAAATGTTTACAGCAGCTGTATTTGTCATAGCCTCAAACTAGAAACAACTCAGATGTCCTTCAACAGGTGACTGGTTAAGTGAACCCAGGTACCAGTTCATCCACACCATGGAATACTACTTAGCAATAAAAACGATGACATACTGATACATGCAACAACCTGCAACTTGATGAATCTCCAGGGAATTCTGCTGACTGAAAAAAAAGCCAATCTCAAAAGGTTATATACTATATCATTCCAATCTCAAAAATTAGACACTGTATGTTTCAATTTATAGAACCTTACAGAAATGACAAAATTATAGAAATTGATGATAGATTAGTGGTTGCCAGGGGTTAAGGAGGGGCTGGGGCCGGAAAGAAGTGGGTGGGAACTATGGAAGGGCAACATGAGGTTTCCTTGTGATAGAAAAGTTCTGTGTCTTGACTGTAATAATGTCAACATCCTGGTTGTGATATTATTTTATAAGATGTTACCACTGGGGGAAACTGGGTAAAGCATATATAAGATCTCTTGTATTATTTCTTACAACTGCATGTGAATCTACAGTTATTTCAAAATACAATTTTAATTAAGAAAAATCAGAGCAATCCATTTTCTCTTACAAATAATCTAGAATATGAACCTATATATAGGCTTGCCTGTTTAAGCATATAAGTCTTCCTTCCTGCTTTTGCACTGGCAGTAGCTTCTGAATACCAAGTTGAGCCTCTCCTTCGAACCGAATCCTAGCAAGAGCAGGTAAAGAAGATGTGTGTTCTGGTGGGAAGAGCCCTGGAAGTGAGGTCAGATGACCTGAGTTCTAGTTCTGACTCTCATTCATTAGCCCTATATGAACTTAGGCTAATTGGTAACAACTTTTTTGGAAGGCAGCTATGCTCACCACTATACCACTGACGGGGTAACATGACTTTTCTGAAACTTAAAAATCTCCTCATTTGTAAGGATTTGTCAAGGTTAGTAATACAGCACTCTCTATTTCACAGAATTGCTGGGGGTGGGGGTAGGGATCGTATGAAATAATGTATGTAAGAATGCTTTGTAAAATGTAAAGCGTGATGCCGTGGGACACGCGGTTTCATATTTGTGCAACAGCCATTTTGCCACAGTATGAAGGCACTCGATAAAGGTTATCTGCTCAATAAATAATGAATGAGAGACTGGTCATTACAAAAGTCAAATGAGGGCAGAATTTTCTCCCAAGCATTTAAAACAAAGGAGATCCCTAACACATTCAATCAAACAGGAAAAAGCAACATGTATTATATAAGAAGCCAACAGGATTATTAAATTAATCTCTGCATAAGAAAGTGAACTATCCCACCAGGTTTCAGGGGATGAGCAATAATGGATGTGAGACTTGTCAAAAAATTAGAAAAACACTGAGCTCACTAGTAGGAAACCCAAGAGCCAGGGAGATGGAACAGTAATAGACAGAATAAAAGTGGCAATGAAAATTGCTCAGAGTAGTTTAGGCCCTATATAGAGACTATGGAAATGGATCAATTTGGATTTACAGTACAATTTAATTTTAGTTTCTTTTTTTTTTTTAAAGAGTTTATTTATTCGACAGAGATAGAGACAGCCAGCGAGAGAGGGAACACAAGCAGGGGGAGTGGGAGAGGAAGAAGCAGGCCCACAGCGGAGGAGCCTGATGTGGGGCTCGATCCCACAACGCCAGGACCACGCCCTGAGCTGAAGGCAGATGCCCAACCGCTGTGCCACCCAGGCGCCCCTAATTTTAGTTTCTATTAGTTACTATGGCAAACACATCTGAAGGTCCAGAGGAGGCTCATGGCTTAGAAATAGAATTTTCTCTTCTTCTCAAAAGAAAGTAAAAAAAGTATATACCCAAAATGTTCAATGCTAACGTTTTTTTAAAACTTAAATTCACACAGGTCATAATTACATAGCTCCAGGAGAATTCTAGGTTTTTGAAGTTGATGCTGGTTTGTACCAGGTTGTCACCCTGCTAAACTATTCCACCATCTGCTGTGGTTTGCACAGATTTTTATATGAAGAGGCAACTGAGCCCAAAGCAGAGTCAGGATCCTCAGTTATTAACATGGACTCAAGTAATGACTTTCCGTGAGACTTTAAGCAAGTCATTTAACCTTAATATTTTATAGCTCCCTTATAATAACAATACCGCCTTACATGTGCACAAGCTGTTAAAGTTTACAACACATATTATTATTTTAATTGATCCTTAAAACCTTGGTGTGGGAGTCAGAACAGGTATTATTTCCATTTTACAAATGAGAAAACCGAAGTCAAATAGCACAGGAGGGATATCCATGTGGAAAATCAAACAAATAAGAGACTCTACCTTACACCATAAATAAGACAATTAAAAATGGATCATAAACCTATATGTAAGAGATAAAAGTATAAAAACTTCTACAAGAAAACACTGGAGAAAATCTTTCTAAATCTGAGACAGGCAAAGATTTCTTATCATGACCAAAACAAGAACCACGAAAGAAAAAATTGGTAAATTAGACTTCATCAAAACTTAGAACTTTTGCTTTTCAAGTTATGTCATTAAGAAAATGAAAAGACAAGCCAGAGATTGGGAGAAAATATTTACAAACTGTATATCTGATAAATGATTCATACCTAGAATATATAAATAAATCTTACAACTCAACAAGAACCCAATTTTTAAAATGGGAAAATAATCGAACAGACATTTTCCCAAAGAAGGCATACAAATGGTCAATAAACACATAAAAAAATTATCAACACCATTAGCCATCAAGAGAATACAAATCAAAACCACAATGAGCTACCACTAAATACTAAAATGACTGTAACGAAAAAGATAGACAATAATAGTAAGTGTCGATGAGGATGTGGAAAAATTAGAACCCTCATACACCACTGGTAGGGATGTAAAATAGCGCAACCACTTTGGAAAAACAGATTGTAGCTCCTCAGAAAGCTAAACATAAAGTTACCATATGACCCAGAAATGCATATATTCAAGGGAACTGAAAACATATGCCCACACAAAGACTTGTATACAAATGTCATAGCAGTATTATTCATAATAGGTAAAAAGTAAAACCATCTCAAATGTATACCAACTAGTGAGTGGATAAAGAAAATGTGATATATCCATTAAGTAGAATATAATAATATAGGAGGGATTAAAATACCGATATATGCTACACGGATGAGCCTCAAAAATATTATGTTAAATTGAAAGAAGCCAGACACAAGAGATCACACGCCGCATGGTTTCATTCATATAAAGTATCCAGAAAGAGAAAATCGACAGAGATAGAAAGCAGATCTGTGGTTGCCTGGGCCTTAAGGTGGGAACAGGGATTGACTGCAAATAGGTGAGAGGAAACTTTGGGGTAATGGAAATATTCTAAAACTGGTTCGTGGTGACAGCCGCATTAACTCTATAAATTTGCTAAAATCACCAAATGGTATGCATACAAAGGCTGCATTTCATGGTATGTAAATTACACCGCAATAAAGCTAATTTAAAAAATCACTGAATAAACTGGTGCTGAAAAGAAAAAAAATCAGCAGAGGAGGGACAAAAATACAGGCCCTCAGTGTTCTTTCTACTCTATTACTTGCCTTGGAGGAATGGAAGGAATAACAACAAGGTTTTTCAAAGGGTTAGTATCATCACAGGGGAAGTAACAATTCTACCAGGTTTTGAAAGCACAAAATAACTTAAAATTCCAGGTGGTACTGCTATTTTCATTTAATCCATAGCATAAAATTTTCTACTTTTAACCATTTACATTTCATAAACCCAGGGAAATTTTATAGTGTGCAAGTATACTGTAATATGAATTTATTTACCCTAAAACTCACATCAGAAAGCACTCTTCTATGTAATTTCTAACACAGAAGACAGTTCTAAATTTAAAGAATAGCTTAATATCACTGGTTGACTTACGGTATGGATAATAGTGCTCAGAGCATCTTCAAAATAACCCCAAACTTCTTCCAGGGGACAGAGTTCTGTACTTGGCACCCCATCTGGCACTAAGAGGTTAATCAAGTTGTGCATACATTTGCTGAAATCAAAAAGAGAAAACTCATCCCATAAGGAAATAAATCATTGGCTTCAAGGCTAAGATAAGTAAAATCTGGATCTCATCCCAGACTACGAGCTTCAAAACACTTCTGTTCTTCCCTCATTTTTATCTGGCCTCCAACCTCAGAAGACAGATTTTTGAAGCTATAAAAGGGGCTGACCAATCCTTCTTTTTATTATGCCTATGGTTGTCTTTCACCTTTTTTTAGTTTCCTGCACTAAGGAGTTGTAGCTGTTTATTATATTTTATGAGCTGGTTCAATCTATAGGCACTTGAAAGCATCTAGTTACATCCCCAAATGGGCAAGGGAATTGGGATTTAAACTGGGAATAATTCCAGGAGAACTGTCTCTCATGTCTCAGAAAAGAAAGACTGTAAAAAAGTTTTCCATAGAAAAATCACACAACATCATTTCCCCCATGTCTAGGCATAGAAAACAAAAATCTCTAATAAATAATATTTTGTATTATGATGCACACCACTTACTGGTCCTTAAAGAAAAGTGCTTAGAAAAAACATCTGGGGCAAATACCGCAAAATGTTAACATTAGTTAAATCTGGGTGGTGGATACATTGATGGCTGTTATATTAATCTCTGAAAGGTACTTAGTAATTTTATCATATATATAGTCTCACACAAAGAAGCAACTGTGCCCCCTTTTTTTTCCTCTTTTGGGAAATCCAGACTTCTTGACATAGCTAATGAATTCTTGGTCTATACTACAACTCTACATATGGAGCTGTTTTGAGGGCTTTTTAGTTCAGGAGTTATAGCAGTGCCCTGTTCATCTTTTAAGTCAGACCAGCTGAGTATGACTGATGACTTATGGGGCACTGACCACAGTTCTCTTGGCTATCAAAAAGCCTAGATTCAGTGTTAAGTTACATTTACTAACCTGTATTTCAAAACATCAATGGATTCTTTCTTTTTGTAGAGCAATAAAGCCCTTTTCAAGGCTTTCAGAGCGATGGAAGGATAGTGTGCAGGCATTTCCACTGCTAATGCTATAGGAAGGAAAGAAAAAAGGCTGTGAGCACCTTATCTATCAGTTTTCTTCCCGGGCTGCAACTTGCTCTCTCTAATGAAACTTGCCTGCAACAGATTACAAACAAACCAAAAGACAAAAAAACCTAAAAACGAATTTTATGAAATGAGGAGTCCATGGTGGCTTTCAGAGACAGCTTATAGATTCTGGGCAGAGTAACATGGTAGGGTCACCGGGGTCATCTTCTCTTCAGCAAACATCAGTACAGAACCTACTGTTTCTGTGACCCTGCACAGAGCCATAAAGGTAAAGCAATAATCTTATAGCCAGAGTCAAAGAGGGGCACACAAAGGTGGAAACAAAAAGCAGATCAGTAAAAGGGCAATAATCAAAAACGGATTTATACTACAATATACTCTTTTGGTCTGATACTAAAAACAGGAAAACCTTGACATGAGAGAGTGTCAGAGATAAAAAACCCTAAAACTTCCAAATGCATTTACCAGGCCTCTGTAATTGGAGATCCATTATACAAGAAGTGGTCACCATCACATGTCCGTGAAGTATGGACCACTTGTTCCATGTCTCTAGGAATTTTGTCTTGTGAGATAAGGAAAGGTAAAGGTGACCTTTGTGCACTTGCGGCTACCTAATACCTTTATTAACCACACACGGGCTACCAAGGAGGGTAAGAGAGAAAAAAAGGGAAAATAATTAGGCCATTTCCTGCAGCATATCTCCATACAGTTTCCAGGACCCCAAATACTATTTACTTACAGCCCAGCCAGAAATTTGAGAGTGGTAACTGGGTTAAAAAATATTACCAGTATTTACTTGTACACTTTATTTTTTAAAAAAGATTTTATTTTTAAGTAATCTCTATACCCAACGTGGGGCTCGAACCTACAAGCCCAAGATCAAGAGTCACGCATTCTACTGACTAAGCCAGCCAGGCGCCCTTCTTTGTACACTTTAATAAGTTGCTAAGATTGCATCACCTTTGGTTAGTGAAGCAGTTGACTGTCATTTCTACCTAGCTGAGTAAAACTAACTTTCCGAAGTTCAAGCTCCCCCTATTGTGTAGTTATACAATTCGATTCCACACCTAGAATAGGCACACCTATTATGAGTAATACACTTTACTTGGGTTTCTAAGCACAACAGATACAAGAAATATAAAGAAAAAGACAGATGCATTAATGATTATAATACATGACAGTTCATGAATGCCATTAGAGAAGGAGAAACAAAGCGCTTGGAGGAAACATTATATCCCACCTGAAGGTAAAGAATGAAGAACAGAGAGAAGAACAAAAAGTAGTACAATCTAAATGGGTAACAGTCTTCCCAAAACATAAATATAGCACTTACATGCGATTGTTTCAAATGTTTTACTTTCCAAATGAGGCAGTTCCCACACTGATTCCAGGAAGCTGTCAAGTAACGGATCATTCATTTTGGCTTTAACTTCAAACTCATACAGCAGAAGCAGTGTCTCACATGGATCACTTGAGAAGTCCCCTAAGAGGGAGGCAAAAATGCAACATTCTCTGTGATTATATTTTATTGTTCTACTCTAATCTCTCTTCTGGGGAGATTTTTCTGTTGAGGAAAATTCATTCTATCTATGATGTGAAGGTTGTCCTAGCTTCCGTATATAGATTTTTTACATTTTTTAAATCATTAGATACATTTTTACATTTTAAATCATTAAAAACATTATAAATTTAAATCAAGAGATACATTTTTACATTTTAAATCATTAAACACATTATAAATTCACCAACACTTTGAGCACCCTATAATGCCTTCAATAGCGTTGCCTACATTTCCTGACATTATTGCCATGATGTTCCTAAATAGCCTGAAAAAGTCCTGCTACTATCTAATCCAAATCCAATGTTTATCTGCCTCACTTTAATGACTGTGTTAACCAAAAGATACAGCGCTGTATAAACTAACTGTGGTTTTATTTTAAGCAAAGTAAAAGAGAGTTTCCAAATTATTTCATTTAGTCAGCAATATTTCTTGGGTATCACCATGAGCAGAAACTTGTATCAGATGGCATATACCACACAATGTGAGATGGTTTTCATTGAACATCCTGGTTAGACTGAACTTTTTTAAAAAGTTTTGTTTTAAGATTTTATTTATTTATCTAAGAGACAGAGAGTAAGTGAGAGAGAGCACAAGCTGGGGGGAGCGGCAGAGGGAGAGGGAGAAACAGACTCCCCACTGAACAGGGAGCCTGATGCAGGGCTCGATCCCAGTACCCTGGGATCATGACCTGAGCTGAAGGCAGATGCTTAACCGACTGAGCCACCCAGGCACCCTTAAAAAAGTTCTGAGGTATAACCTACATACAATAAACTGAATAAAACCCATTAACCACTGTAACCACTACCCAGATCATAATATAGAACAAACATCCAACACTTGTGCTCCTTTCCAAGTCACCTTAGCAGAGTTAACAACTATTTTGATTTCTATCACTATTGATTGTTATTGCCTGTTCTTGAATGTCATTGCTAGTACACAGAAATATAATCGATTTTTGAATATTTGGCCTTGTATCCTATAACTTGCTAAACTCATTTATTAATTACAGTAACTTTTCTGTAGATTCTTTGGGATTTTCTTTTTTTTTTTTTAAAGATTTTATTTATTTATTTATTCAATAGAGATAGAGACAGCCAGCGAGAGAGGGAACACAAGCAGGGGGAGTGGGAGAGGAAGAAGCAGGCTCCCAGCGGAGGAGCCTGATGTGGGGCTCGATCCCATAACGCCGGGATCACGCCCTGAGCCGAAGGCAGACGCTTAACCGCTGTGCCACCCAGGCGCCCCTCTTTGGGATTTTCTATTCAATCATTTCATCTGCAAATAGGGGTGGTTTTATTTCTTCTTTTTCACTCTATGTCTTTTTTCCATTCTTTTGTTTGGCTCATTGCACTGACTAGGACTTTTAGGATTATGTTGAACAGGAGTGAGAATAGACATACTTGACTTGTTCCTGCTCTTAGAGGGAAAGCATTCAGTCTTTCATCATTAAATATGATATTACCTGTAGTTTTATTTTTGTAGATGCCCTTTATCAGGTTGAGAAACTTCCTTACTATTCTTAATTTGCTCAGAGTTTTTTTTAATCATAAATGGATGTTCAATCTTTTCACTTCATCTGTTGATATGGTAAATTAATTGAGTCTATAATGTTGAACCTAGGCTAGACCTCACTTGATTATGGTCTCTTATCCTTTTCAAATTTTGCTAAGTTTAACTTGCTAATATTTTGTTGAGGAATTCTGCAGCTATTTTCATGAGGAATATTGGTCCATAGCTTTCTTTTCTCATATTTTGTCTGGTATTGGTATCAGGGTAAAAATGATCTCATAAAATGAGCTGGGACATATGCCCTCTTCTTTCTGGAAGGGTCTGTATAAAGCTGGTATTATGTCTTTAAATATTTGATAGAATTCCTTACTGGCGTTTTCTTTGTTACAAGATTTTAAACTACAAACTCAATGGGTATAGGACTATTCAAATTATCTACTTCTTCTTGAAGGAGCTTTGTTAGTTTGTGACTTTCAAGGAATTTGTCCATCTCATCTAAGTTGTCAAAGTCATAGGCATAAAGCCGATTATAATTGTTCCTTATCATCTTTTTAAATGTCTGCAGGATCTGTAGTGATGTCTCTATTTTCATTCCTGACATTGATAATTGGCGTCTATCTGCCTGGATAGAGGCTTCTCAATTGCACTGATCTCAAAACAACAATAACAATACAGCTTTTGATTTCATTGTTTTTAATTTATTTTGTTTTTAATTTATTTTTAAGTACCTCTACACCCAATGTGGGGCTCAAACTCACAACCCCAAGATAAAGAGTTGCACACTGAGCAACTGAGCCAGCCAGGCACCCCTGTTTTAAATTATATTGATTTCGGCTCTTATTTCTTTTGTTCTGCTTGACTGGGTTTAATTTGCTAATTTTTTCTAGTTTCTTAATGTGAAGGCTTGGATTATTTGAGATCTTTATCTAATTCAATAAATTTTTGTCTGAACACTGCTTTAGTTGTATCCTCTCAATTTTTATATGTGTGTTTTCATTTTCATTCCACTCAAACTATTCCTGATTTCCTTTTGTGACTTGCTCTTGGACCCATTAGATTGTTGAAAAGTGTGTTGTTTAATATCCAAATATTTGGAGATTTTACAGATGGCTCTGTACTATAGTTTTATAATTTAATTCCATTATGGTCAGAGAAAGTACGTGGTATGATTTCAATATTTTTACATTTTTTTGAAGTTTGTTTTATGGTTCAAAATGTGGCCTATCATGATGAATGTTCAGTGTGCATTTGAAAACAGAAATGTGTATTCTGCTATTAGGATAGAGTATTCTATAAATGTCAATTAGATCAAGTTGGTTGAGAGTGTTGTTCATGTCTTCCACATCCTTATTGAGTATCTGTTGACTTATTCTATTGATTACTGAGAGATGGGTATTGAAGTGTCCAACTGTAGTTATGGATTTGTCAATTCCACCTTTCATTTATATCAGTTTTTGCCTCAGGTATTTTGAAGCTCTGTTGTTAAGTACATTACATATTTAGGATAGTTATGTTGTCATGTTTAATTTATCACTTTTTCATTATGTTCCTCTTTATCCTGAGTAATGTTCCTTGTTCTAAACAGTTTTTTGCTTGATATTAATATAGCCATTCCAACCTTCTTTTTCTTAGTGTTTGTATAGTGTACCTTTTTCAATTCCTTTTATTTTCTGTGTTGTTGAATTCAGTTTACTAGTATTCTGTTGGGAATTCTTGAGTTTATAGTCCTGACAGATTGTCTGCAGTTTTCGTTATTTGTGATATCTTTGGGTTTTGGTATCACAGTTATGACAATAAAATACTTAGGAATAAATTAAAAGATGTGCAGGACATGTACAATGAAAATTATAAAACATCACTGAAAGAAATTAAAGATGCAAATAAATGGAAAAATATTCCATGTTCATAGATTAAAAGACTTAACTTTGTTAAGATGGCAATACTCCCAAAAATGATCTACAGATTCAACACAATCCCTATCAGAATCCCAGCTGGCTTTTTTCTTTTTCCAGAAATTGTCAGGCTGATCCTAAAATTCATATGGAAATTCAAGGAACCCAGAATAGCTAAAATGATCTTGAAAAAAGAACAAATTTGGAGGACTAACACTTCCTGACTTCAAAACTTACTACAAAGCAATGATAATTAAGACAGTATGGTACTGGCATAAGGATGGACATCCTATCAATATGATAGAACTGACAATCCAGAAATAAAACGATGTGTCTATGATCAACTAATTTTCCACAAGGAGGCAAAGACCAACCAATGTGGAAAGACTATTTTTTAAAAAAATAAATGGTTCTGAAACAACTGGATAGCCACATGGAAAAGAATGAAGTTGGACTCTTACCTCATACCACATACAAAAATTCACTCAAAATGGATCAAAGACCTAGATATAAGAGCTGAAAGTATAAAACTTCTCAGAAGAAATCATAGAAATAAACATTCATAACTCTGAATTCGGCAGTTGATTCTTACATATGATACCAAAAGCAAGAGCAACAAAAGGAAAATATATTGTACTTCATCAAAGTTAAAAAAACTTTGTGCTTCAAAAGACACTATCAAGAAAGGGAAAAGACAACCCACAGAATGGGAGAAAATATTTTCAAGTCATAAATCTGATCAGGGACTTGTAACTAAAATATGTAAAGGACTTATGACTTAGTAATAAAAAGACAAATAACCCAATTAAAAATTGGGCAAAGAGTCTGAACACACATTTCTCCAAAGAAGATAAACAAATGGCTGATAAACATATGAAAAGATGCTCAACATCATTTGTTGTCCAGAAAGTCATTGATCAGGAAATCAAAACTGCAATGGGACATCACTCTGTACTCACTAGAATGGCTAGAAAGAAAAAGATAATACAAGTATCGGCATGGAGGTGGGGAAATCAGAAGCCTCGAATACTACTAACAACAATATAAAATGGTGCAGCCACTTTGGAAAACAGTCCTGCAGCTCCTCAAATGATTAAAATACAGTTACCATATGACCTAGGTCTACCCAAGAGAAATGAAAACATATGTCCACACAAAAACTTATACACAATTGTCTACAGCAGCATTATTCATAATAGCCAAAGATGAAAACAACTGGTGAACGGATTTTTAAAATGTGGTAAATCCATACAATGGAATATTATTTGACCATAAGATGGAATGAGATTCTGATACATGCCACAACATGGATAAACCCTGAACATGTTACATCAAGTGAAAGAAATCAGTCAAAAAAGTCCACATATTATATGATTCTATTTATATAAAATGTCCAAAATACGCAAATCTAGAGAGACACAAAGTAGATTAATGGTTGCACAGGGCTCCTAGGGGGAATGCTGGGATAGGGAATGTGATGGGGGTTTCTTTTTGAAGTGATGAAATGTTCTAAAATTGATTGTTGGTGGTGGTTGTATGTATCTGTGAATATGCTAAAATCCACTGAATTATATACTTTAATGCGTGAATTGTATGGCATGTGAATTATATATCTCAATAAAGCTGTTTTTCAAAATGAAGTTTTACCCTGTGTGATATTCCTTCATGCCTGACTTCTTTGTTCAAGATAATGTCTGTGATATTCATCCATATTTTTCTGAGTCAGTATTCATTTTTTGCTTTGTAGCATTCCATTGTATGTATGTACCACAATTTATTTAATCCATCCTCCTGTTGATGACACTAGAGTTTTATGAATAGAGCTGTCTTGAACATTCTCATACATATTATGGTAAGCAGATACACTCAATTGACCTGAGTATGTATCTAGGAGAGGGACTGCTGGGTCATTGCTGTAACAAACATGTTTCGTTTTAGCATATACTGCCAAATGGTCTTCCAAAGTGGTCGTACTAATTTACATTTCCACTACCAATGTATCAGAGCTCCAGTTGCTTCCCATCCTTACTAACACTTGGTGTCTTAATTTTAGCCATTCAGTGAGTGTGCAGTGATCCCTCATCGTGCTGTTAACTGGCACTCTCTGATGAGTAATGATGTTGAACATTTTTCCTTTGCCTGTTGATCATTTGTATATCTTCTTCTTCTTTTTTTTTAAAGATTTTATTTATTATTTATGTGACAGAGAGACAGCCAGTGAGAGAGGGAACACAGCAGGGGAGTGGGAAAGGAAGAAGCAGGCTCCCAGCGGAGGAGCCCGATGTGGGACTCGATCCCGAAACGCCAGGATCACGCCCTGAGCCGAAGGCAGATGCTTAACGACTGCGCTACCCAGGCGCCCCCGATCATTTGTATATCTTCTTTTGTGAAGTTCCTGTTTAATTCTTTTGCCCATTTTTTATTGGGTTGTCTTTTCTCGTTGAGTTTTGAGTTCTTTGTATACTCTGAAATTTCTCAGGCTTATGTATTAACACATCTTCTTCCTGTCTATGGCTTGTCTTTTTCCTACTTTGTATCTTTTGACAAACTGAAGCTCTCAGTTATAATGAAGTCCACTTTACCAATATTTTCTTTTATAGTTTTTATACGTAATTTTTTTATGTCTCCAGGGTCATGAAGATATTCTCCTATGTTTCTTTTTAGAAATCTTATTGTTGTACCTTTCACTATGATCCATCTCAAAGCAATGTTTCTGTATGGTGGGAGGGAGGGTCAAGGTTCATGTTTTTTCTCATATGGATATCTAATTGTTCCAGCACCATTTATTGTTAAAATAATTTTTCCCTACTGAATAGCACTGGCACCTTTCTCATAAAATGATCATGTTTGAGTCTATTTCTGGACACTATTTTGGACTCTATTCTGTGGTATATGTTCTCAGACTCTATTCTTTTTCAAAATTGTCCTTTTGTCTCTATAGAAATCTTAATATCATCCTGTCAACTTCCACAAGTAAATCAGCTGGGATTTTGATTGGGATTGTCTTGAGTGTATAGGTTAAATCGGGAAAATTGACATTTTAACAAAATTGAGTTTTCCAATCCATGAATATGGTATATATCTTCATTTATTTAGGCCTTTAAAGTTTTCTTTCAGCAATGTTTCAGTGTTTTGTAGTTTTCAGTGTAGAAGTCTTCTGTATCTTTCACTAGATTACTAAACATTTGATGAGTTTTGATGCTGTTAAAAACGGCATCTTCGAAGTTCATTTTTCCAGTTATTTCTTGCTAGTACAGAGAAATACAATTACTTTTTGTGTATTGACCCAGCAACCATGCCAAATTTATTTATTTATTTTTATTTTTTTAAATATTTTTATTTATTTATTTGCCAGAGAGAGGGAGAGACTGAGTGCACACAAGCAGAGGGAGCTGCAGGCAGAGGGAGAAGCAGGCTCCTTGCTGAGCAGGGAACCCAGTGTGGGACTCGATCCCAGGACTCTGGGATCCTGACCTGAGCCGAAGACAGCCGCTTAACCGACTGAGCCACCCAGGCACCCCTATTTTTATTTTTTTAAATATTTATTCTTTTTTTTTTTGGTGGGGGGAGAAGCCTAGGGAGAAGGGAGAGAGGATCTCAAGCAGACTCCATGCTGAGCTCAGAGCCCAATGCAGGGCTTGCTCTCATGACCTGAGATCACAACCCAAGCCAAAACCAAGAGTTGGACACTTAACTGACTGCACCACCCAGGCATCCACAAATTCATTTATTTTTAAAACTTTAAAATAAAACTGAGATACAGAAAACCATTTTGGGTGTGTGTTTTTTAATTGTTGAATTATTGGGATAAACCCTTCCTGGTTATGATACATTATCTTTTTTATGTATTACTGGATTCAATTTTCTAAAATTTTAGGATTTTTGCACCTATCACTGAATATTTTGACCTATACTTTTTTTTTAAAGACTCTATTCACTCATTTGAGAGAGAGAGACAGAGACAGCAACAGAGAGCATGAGCAGGGAGAGGGAGAAGCAGGGCTTGACCCCAGGATCCCAGGATCATGACCTGAGCTAAAGGTAGATGCTTAACTGACTGAGCCACCCAGGCGCCCCTAATTTTTTTTCTTTCCTTGAAATGCCTTTGTCAGATTTTGTCATGAGAGTCATGCTGGTCTCATAAAATCAATGTGCTACCTCTTTCTCTATTTTCTATAAGAGATATTTTTATAGGATTGCTATTATTTCTTCCTTATACATTTGAAGAATTCATATCAGTGAAGCCATTTTCTTTGTGAGAAAGTATTTAGGATTAAATTTCTTTAACAGGTATAGCACTGTTAAAATATGCTAAATAGGACTATTCAGATTCTCTTTGGGCCAACTGTCATAGGTGTACTTTTTCAAATAACTTGGCAATTTTGTCAAGATTGTCGAATTTGTTGGCATGAAGTTATTCACAGTGTCCTTTTGTCTTTTCAGATTAAATTTAGATTTCCAGAAAGATTTGTAGTGATGTCTACTTTTGAATTACTGATATCAGTAATTTGTGTCCTTTCTTTTTATTTATTGCTCCATCTAGCTTGGCATTCAATTATAGCAATCTTAACAAAGAATCAACTTTTGGCTTTTGATTTTCTCTTGTATGTGTGCTTTCTATTTCATTGATTTCCTCTCTTTTCTTTGTTATGTCCTTCCTTCCACTTTCCTTGGGTTTCATTTGTTATTATTTCCCTAGATTTGAGCCAGAAGCTGAGAGAAGGAATAGTATAGGTCACCATAAATATCTGGGAACTGTAACAAATGTGTCTCCTGAACTTGTGACCCCTGCTACATTTCTTTAGTGACTCCAAAGCTCTGTAATAAAAATCCCTACTCATTGCCATTAAGGCTTTCCTTTGTATTATTAGGGTAAGCTTATGCTGCCTATGAGACGTAATTCAAATGGAATGCTGGCCAAAATTGAAGATTTTCAGGACCAATTTCTATCAGAAATACTTGGGTAGCTGCAGATAATTGTTTAATTTCCTTTGGAGAAATAATCGTAAATTCAGGTTCTTTTGATTCTGTGGCCTAAGACCTGACCCAAAATGTACACTAGAAAATCCACTCAAGTGTTGTCATTTTGTTCATGTGCCTGAGGATTAGCATCAATTGCTTTTTCTCTTGGCTGATCTCAAAACTATCATCTCTGAGAATTTCTTACCCATTGAGAGCTAACCTCTGAGCCAAAAGCAACTGATGACTGACTGCTAGTTACTAAGCCATTGAATGGACCAAGCAAAGAATGTCTGATGCAGGACTAAGCATTTAATCCTAGTTTTGGTGTGTGCAAGTGAACAGATAATTCCAACATGAGCTTTGATAAATTATAGCTTTTATCTACTGCATTTGGATAAATTAGAATGACCCTTACAGTTCTGGCTGAGGATACCATAATATATAAATATATTTAAAAGTATAGATAATCCGATCCTGTCAGCAGACTACCTTTGTGTTGGTAGAGGATTCACACTGGGTTTTGTTCTAAAGCTCTCAGGAGGTTTATTCTGACGTAACCACTAAGACATTCAATGATGATATTTGACGAATACTTCATACCAAGGTCAGAATTACAGCACTGGAGGTAAGTGAAATTTGCAATGCCTCAAAAAATAACTTAAAGGCTTTTTTTCCATCTTCATGATTTTGAAATAAAAAATTTACTCATATTACAAAATAAATAGCTTTAAGAAATCTAATCACTAAGATTACTTCTAGCCTTAACATTTGATGACATTTTATGTAGAGTATAGTTGCAAGGATACTCTTAGCGACATCTAAAAGTTAAGTTCTTCAATGGAAGACCCTAAAAAAGGATCTGGAAAGACTGATTAAGAATCTGTGATCTTCCTTGTGTTTGGAGTGTCTTATAATCATAGGCAGTCATCTTTGGTATAATCCCTACTTCCCCTTACAACTCCTTTTTCTTTTCCTGGACACCTAACCTGCCCTTCTGTGCCCTATACCTATATCCCAAGTTGAATCTTTATTATTTTTTCTAAATGTTCCTTTCCCAAAGTACAAACTGATAATGACTTAAATTGTGAGCTTTCTCAATGATTTTTGCATAGAGGGCTCTCAAAGACCAAAATACTCTAATACTCAAATGAATGACTCTCTCTAATGATAGAATTTCTTTTTTTTTTTTTAAAGATTTTATTTATTTATTTGACAGAGATAGAGACAGCCAGCGAGAGAGGGAACACAAGCAGGGGGAGTGGGAGAGGAAGAAGCAGACTCATAGTGGAGGAGCCTGATGTGGGGCTCGATCCCATAACGCTGGGATCACGCCCTGAGCCGAAGGCAGCCGCTTAACCGCTGTGCCACCCAGGCGCCCCTCTAATGATAGAATTTCTGGTGCCATACCAGTATTTCATTCAGTAAATATTTATTAAGCTCTAGTATATACCAGATAGTTTAAAGAGGTAGAGATAAAGAATGAACATGACAGACAACTTTTCTGCCTACATAGAACTTAGATTCTAGTTGGGGAGAGAAATAACATATATAATATATAATGTATGTAATAATAACATATAATATCAATAAAATATATCAGTAATAATATAATAATAATATATAATATAATATCAAGTAGAGATGAGTGTTGTAAAAAAATATATAGGTTATGGGGGTAGTGATGGAAGTTGCTGTTTTAGAAGGAGTGTGGTTAGGAAAGACTGAGGTTGGGGAGTGACAATTGAACAGAGGATGTAGGGGAGCAAGCCATATGAATATCCAGGAAGAGAGTGTTCTACAGAAAAGGAATGGCAAATACAAAGGCCCAGAGGTAGGAAAGTACTAAGTATTACTGATATAGTAGGACTACAGTATAGTGAGTTGAGAGGCAGAGTGATGGGAGATGGGGCAGAGGTAACCAAGGACCAGATAATCTACGGCCTTGCAGGTCATGGTAATGACTCTGAATTTTATTTTAAGTCCAAGTAAATAGGAAGTACAAGAGGACTGACATGATCTGACTTATAATACTCTGCTGTGTGGTTACTGGATTTACACAGGGGCAAAAGTGGGAGCAGAGAGGATAGCTGAGAAGCTATTACAGTGGTCCAAATGAGAGATGAAGTAGCTTGGACAAAGGAAATACTGCTGGCCTGATTTATTGTTTGGAAAGGGCACATCATAAATCACACTACTCTCAGCTTCACCTCCCACTATATAAACCATGAATAAGAGACAACTCCAAAACTAACAATGTTCTCTTCTACACCTGGCTTTTGTTTATTCAGTTCCTACGGCTTTTAATGCCTTCTACTTCCTTTTCTAACCATTAAATCCCAATCGTTCTCCAAGAATAAGTTCAAATATTACCTTTAAGAATGGATCATTTCTTGCTCTGTGGACACACACACTTCATATTTCTATTACTGAAGTTATTTCATTTCGCTTTGTATATGTGTAATGAATTATGTTTCTTACCTCCTTTCTTCACTGTAAATTTCTTAAGGACAGAGACAACACATTTCCGTATGTTTCCATAATACTTAGTAGCACTTGGCATTTAATAAAGACTTTACAAAATGAATGTGGTAAGCTCCTTTCCTTAGGTCACTAATATAATGGCATGTCAGGGTTAATCCTTTTGTAAAAGCTAATTCCCATAGTACTAAGATTTCAGTCACTGTTTATATAGTTCTTAATTAACTTTGATTTGGAATAGATTTTTAAAAGGTTGGCATTTCCCAATTTTGCCCCAGAAGCTTATGATTCACCAGCTTTGCACTTTCCCTTAATTTGTCTGTTTATAGTTGGTAGCTTAATGATTTATTTACATTACTCACAAGCTGGGTTCATACTTTTAGGCATTATTTCATTACAAATACCCAGTCTTAGGAACTATAAACCTTTAACAACTCAGATTCATTTTTTCTAAATGTATTTTTTTCCCATCTCATTTTTTAAAAAATAAATGACTTACATTTAAACTTGGGAATTTCATCAATAAACAGAATGATCTGAAACAATCTCCCAATAATTTCTGCCCCTACCTTCCAGTTTAATTTTAAAGTTAATCAAAGTTTAATCTTAATCAACAGGTTGAGCATAAATATCAATACCACATAAGACCACGTAAGTCTCAAAGGTAATAAGATATGGTTTTTTTTATATGGGGATTCTTTATCATTTATTCTTTTAAGTTTTTATTTCAATTCCAGTTAGTTAACATACTGTGTAATATTACTTTCAGGTATACAATATAGTGATTTTACATTTCAATACAACACCCAGTGCTTATCACAACAAGTGCACTCCTTAATCCCTAACACCTATTTAACCCATCCCCCCATCCACCTCCCCTCTGGTAACCATCAGTTTGTTCTCTATAGTTAAGAGTCTGTTTCTTGGTTTGCCTTTCTCTTCCTTTTTTCCCTATGCTCATTTGTTTTGTTTTTTAAATTTCACATGAGTGAAATCATACGGTATTTGTCTTTCTCTGACTGAATTATTTCACTTAGTATAATACTCTCTAGCTCCATCCATATCATTGCAAATAGCAAGATTTCATTCCTTTTTATGAATTCCTACACACACACACACACACACACACACACACACGCACACACTACTTCTTTATTCATCAGTCGATGGACCCTTGGGCTGTTTCCATAATTTGGCTATTGTAGTATTGGCTGCTAGAAACACTGGGGTGCATGTATCCCTTTGAATTTGTATTTTTGTATTCTTTGGGTAAATACCTAGTAGTGCAATTGCCGGATCCTAGGGTAGTTCTTTTTTTAACTTTGAAAAACCTCCATATTGTTTTCTAGAGTGGCTGCACCAGTTTGCATTCCTACCAACAGTGTAAGAGGGTTCCCCTTTCTCTACGTCCTCACCAACACCTTACATCAATAAACAGAATGATCTGAAACAACTTCCCAATAATTTGTTTTCTTGTGTTGTTGATTTCAGCCATTCTGACAAGTGTGAGGTGGTATCTCACTGTAGTTTTGATTTATATTTCCCTGATGATGAGTGATGATGAGCACCTTTTCATGTGTCCGTTGACCATCTGTATGGCTTCTTTGGAAAAATGTCTCTTGAGGGGTGCCTGCGTGGCTCAGTCATTAAGCGCCCGACTCTTGACGTCGGCTCAGGTCATGATCTGAGTCATGAGATGGGACACCCGCACTGGGCTCCATGCTGGGCATGGAGCTTGTTTAGATTCTCTCTCTCCCTCTCCTTCTGCCCCTCCACCCACCCTGCTCATGCGTGCGTGCTCTTTCTCTCTTAAAAAAAATAGTGGAAAATGTCTCTTCAATCTCCTGCTCATTTTTAAATCGGATTATTTGTTTTTTGGGTGTTGAGTTTGGTCAGTTCTTTATAGATTTTGGATACTAACCCTTTATCAAATATGTCATTTGCAAATATCTTCTCCCATTCCGTAGGTTGCCTTTTAGTTTTGTTGACTGCTTTCTTTGCTGTGAAGAAGTTTTTTTATTTTGACAAAGTCGTAACAGTTTATTTTTGCTTTTGTTTTCCTTGCCTCAGGAGACATATCTAGAAAGAAGTTGCAATGGCCAATGTCAAAGAGGTTACTGCCTGTGTTCCCTTCTAGGATTTTTATAGTTTCAGGTCTCACATTTAGGTCTTTAATCCATTTTGAATTTATTTTTGTGTATGGTGTAAGAAATTGGTCTAGTTTCATTCCTTTGCATGTTGCTGTGCAGTCTTCCCAACAGCATTTGTTGAAGACATGGTCTTCTTTCCACTGGATATTCTTTCCTCCTTTGTCGAAGATTAATTGACCATATAGTCGTGGGTTCATTTCTGGGTTTTCTATTCTGTTCCATTTTTGTGCCAGTACCATAGTGTCCTGATCATTACAGCTTTGTAATATAACTTAAAGTCCAGAATTGTGATTCTGGTGGTCTGCATTTCCTTTTCAAGGTTCCGGGCTATTCAGGGTCTTTTATGGTTCCATACAAATTTTAGGATTGTCTGTTCTAGTTCTAGGAAAAATGCTGGTGGTATTTTGATAGGGAATGCATTAAATGTGTACATTGCTTTGGTAATATAGACATTTTAACAATATTTGTTCTTCTAATCCATGAGCATGGAATGTCTTTCCATTTCTTTGTATCATCTTCAATTTCTTTCATCGATGTTTTACAGTTTTCACAATATAGGTCTTTCACCTCTTTGGTTAGGTTGCAGGTATCTTACTGCTTTTGATGCAACTGTAAATGGGACTGATTCCTTAATTTCTCTTTCTGCTGCTTCATTATTGGTGTATAGAAATGCAACAGATTTTTGTAGGTTGATTTTGTATTCTGCTACTTTACTGAATTTGTGTATCAGTTCTAGGAGTTTTTTGGTGGAGTCTTTCAGGTTTTCTGTATAGAGTATCATGTCATGTGTATTTTTGTTTTATTTATTAAAGTACTACATATTCACTGAAAAAGTCAAACAATACAAGAGTAAAATAAAAAGTAAATCTCCCAAACTCATTAAATCCTAACCTAAGAGATAGCAGTAGCAATTGCTGAGTTTGGTGTGTATCCTTCCAAAACTTTATATATGATATATGCATTCTTATATATGTGTATGAGTGTGTGTGTAATATATATATATTTTTCTGTTCATTCATGCATGAACCAGTATCATGAATGTGCTAGGTGCTGGATATACAAAGATAAGCAAAAACAGACACAGTATTTTTCCTCATGGAGCTTACAGTCTAGCATACGTGCATACAAATATGCATATACATGTATGTTTTAAAGATAAAAATTGAGGATCAGAAAAGACCAGTAAAAGTATAACACTCCAAAGTGAGGGGCACACCCCAAGGTGCATTTCTTTTACCTACAATAACAAAAACAGAGTTTATAGGCTCACGGAAGGAACATGTCTGGATTTGGTTTGGTTGTGAGAAGCAGAAGATAAAGGGCTGAAGAGCACACAGCTGGTCAGTGAAGCAGTGGAGAAGAATCTCTGTGTTATGAGAAGCCCCCCAGCTGCCTATATCCACTGGCTGGGAAAATGTAGAGGCTACAAAAAAATCACATACACAACAATCTTAGATCATCATAAGCTTAATTTCTGCAAGCCTAAATCATGGCCCTGGTCTCCTTTCCACACGAATCTCCTGCAAATAGTTGTAAAAAAAGTACCTCAATTAAAGGTAAGTTACCACAACTCAACAGCAAAAACTAATAACCCAATTTAAAAACGGGCTAAAGACGTGAATAGATATTTCCCCAAAGAAGACATACAAATGGCCAACAGGTGTATTCAAAGATGCTCAACATCACTAATCATCACATAAATGCAAATCAAAACCACAATGAGGGGTGCCTGGCTGGCTCAGTCAGTAGAACATATGACTCTTGATCTTGGGGTTGAGCGTTCAAGCCCCATGTTGGGTATAGAGATTACTTAAAATCTAAAAAAGAAAAACCACAATGAGGTATCACTTACACCTGTCAGGATGGCTGTTATATATACTTAAAAAAAGACAACAACTGTTGGTGAAGATGTGGAGAAATTGGTACCCTTGTACGTTGTTGGTTGGAATTCAAAATGGTACAGCCACTATAGAAAACAGTAGAGAGGTTCCTCAAAAAGTTAAAAATAGAACTACCATATGATCCCGCAATCCCACTTCTAGTATTTATCCGAAATAATTCAAGTCAGGATCTTGAAGAGATAGCCAAGATATGACAACAATGTAAATATCCATTGAGGGACGAATAAAGAAAATGTGGTATGTACATGTAACAGAATACTATTCAGCCTTTAAAAGGAAGAAAATTCTTCAATATGTGACAATATGGATGAACTTCAAGGACATTACATTAAGTAAAATAAGCCAGTCAGGGAAGGACAAATACTGTATGATTCCACTTATATGAGATAACTAAAAGAGTCAAATTCATAGAATCAAAGAGTGGAATGGTGGTTGCCAGGAGCTGGGGGCAAGAAAAATGAAGAAATGTTAGTCAATAGGCATAAAGTTACAGCTAAACAAGATGAGTACATTCTAGAGATCTGCTGTACAACCTGGTACCTGTGGTAAACAACAGTATACCATACACTTAATGCTTTGTTAAGAGGATAGATCTCATGCTAAGTGTTCCTAGCACGACAAAATAAAACTTCAAAAAAGATGTAAGAAATAACAGTATAAGATACTACTTAAAAATGAAATGAGAGGAATAGGAAAAAAGAACGGTAGGAGAAGTCTTAGCAGAGACCTATTGTTATAAAGCAGAATAAAATCATGACCAAGTATGTCACCTGAATTTCCAAATATTAATTAAGGAATCATGTCCATAAAATAAGAATATAAAGCAGGGATTTAAGAGCTCAAGAATGGCTGGTAGATAAAAGAAAATGAAATATGAGCCATTTTAGAAATAAAGAAGGAAATGAGAAGAAAAAAATAAAACCATCACAGAAATAAGGGTAAAACTGAAAGCAGCAAAAGACAGAAGTGACATTGATGAATAATCAGTAAGAACATAGAAAACAAGAGAAAAACAAGCAAAATGAAATGAAAATTGAAATTGTTCTAAAATCTTCAGGCTCCCTCATCAATTAATGAGTTAAAAAAAAATTTTGACACATGTTCATTTTATATTTGTATGACAGTCATGGTTATATCTTTAAAAAATTATTGACCAAAATGCTTAATGGATACAAAACCAGGTAAATTATGTTGTAAAACTCATGGACTACTTCAACTCATCTTCTCTTGGCTCCCAGATTGAATTTCAAGTGCCAACAAAACTTTGATGAATATTTTTTTTCTTTTCTATTGAGTTTATGTTTCATTTTGTTTCTGGTTTGTGTACAGCCAATGTCATTCCCCGCCCTGGTACCAGCAATGAATGGGAATATGGTTTGGCTATTTGTTGAGTAAACGGATTAATGGATTATGTCTCTGGGTAAGAAACAACAGACAATTTAATTTGTTAGTCTTTTTTGTTATTCTTTTTGCCCATTCTGAGCTCAGATTAAACAATTATTTCATGCCTGCTGGGAGGGAGACCAGCCCTCTGATATCTATCTAGACTGGTGAGTTTCTGTGTTTACTCTTGACCTGTAGCTGAAGTTGTAGCTCTGAATCCATAAGCTCCCTATGTCTGTGTCTATGTGTCAATAATCGAGATAGGCCTTGACCTCATCATGTGAGTGTGAAATATTTCCCCATCTCTGGCTGGTCTCCACAAATTTGATGATAAAGTCTTCTATGTTCAAGGAACTCTGTTCTGGTTTATAGACATAAGTAAGCACTTATATAAAATATTCTTAAAGTTCTCACAAAAAGAAAATTAAACTAATATTTTAAAATGTGCTAAACCAGAGTGTTCTTATAAAAAAATTCTGCCAACTCAGAAACATTTTAAGATTCCAAAGTTAAGGTAAATCTTGGCAAGCGAGATTAGTTTAATAATTTCGGTTTAAAAGAAAGAGCTAGGTCTTTTTTATGGTTTATTTTTATAAAGTATAAAACAAGCATACATTTAATTTTACTGGGGTCTCTTTTTCCTAAATGTATACAGGTTTAGTGATTAATATTACATAGTTCTTATACATAACATTTAAGATGATAAAAAATGTAAAGTGTATTCAACTAAAATTGAATCACTGTTCTGACAAACTTAATTTCAGCTGTACTTATGGGCTGTAGTATATTAGGTTTAAAATAGTTTCCAAGACATTTAGTTAACTTAAAATGCTGGACTACTATTAAATTGAGTCAATTAATAAATAATTACTGGATAAAAAGATAAATTTTAATTAAAATCAAATACTTAAATATTGATTACAAAGCACAGATTTTAGTTTTATACTATTGCTTCTTATTTTTATATGCTATAGAAAGATGGTATCTTTGAGTCATGTTACTGAATGTGTTCATTTTTCCTTTTTAAAAGGATGGGTGTGGCCACAGAGAACAATGCTATAAATGCTCATGAATCCTGCTAATTTGCTATAGTGCTTATAAGAGATGGTTCTCAACTGCACCCCTCTGAATTTTCTTTTTGAAATAAAAATTATTTTGGTTAAAATAACAATTAAAATAAGTGGTTGACATATTATGAGCAATAGTAACAAAGGAACAGTGAACAGTGTTTTTGTTTTTAAAGGACAATGCAGTTTATTCCTAAAGCAATGGTTCTCAAGCTTCTGTTCTCAGAACCCCTTTGCACTCTGAAAAAAATTAAGAACTTCCAAAGAGATTTTGAGAAATTCTTTTTTTTTAAAAAAAGATTTTATTTATTTGAGAGAGAGAGCACGCATGTGCACAAGTCTGTGGGGGGAGGGGCAGAGGAAGAGGGAGAAGCAGACTCCCTGCTGAGCAGGGAGCCCACCACATGGCTCAGTCCCAGGACCCCAAGATCACGACCTGAGCTGAAGGCACCCAGGTGCCCCCCCAAAGAGATTTTTCAAATGCAGATTGTATCTATCAATAACTGCCATATTATAAATCAGAACATAAAATTTAAGTATATTTACTGACTGAACTTATTTGAGACAAAATCACTGAATGCTAATGTCAATTTTCAAAAAAATTATATTTAAAAAATCAACGAGAAGACTGGGAAAATTTTCGAAAAGCTCTTTAATCTGACCTAATAGAAATAGCTACATTCTCATATCCACTTCTGTATTCCATCTATTACAATATCACATATCACATAGCTTCTGGAAAACGACATGTCTTAGTGTTACGAAAATAGTTTTGACCTGGCAGATCACCAAAAAGTTTGTCAGTTTGTTTCAGAATATAAAAGAGCATATAATGAAGGACTGATTTGAAAGTAAATTTTATTTGACCTGGTTTAAATCTGAGTCTGAGATAAAGCTCTATAATGTATTTAAATGTAGCAAAATTATCTTGATTTTGATGGGCTTGCTTGCTTGGTTTACTGATTAATGTCTTCACTTACAATAAGAAGGGTTATTCTTTATTCTCTATGTAATCTGCCTAGATAGCAGATTCTGTGTTTTACCAGAATAATTTTCTGATCTTTATGTTGTGTTTATTACGTCTTTATTCTTGATCATTTAATGGCAAACAAAGTACAAAGTTTCCTCATTTATCAAAGAGCTAAAGTTCTTTAAAACTCTGTTACCTCCTATGCTTCTTTTTAAAATGTTTTGATGTCATTTTGCTTAGGTAGGTAATCAAGTGTTGTTTCTGAGGCATCCATGATCCTATCTTAATCAAGTACCCAAATCATCTCTAACAACTCTTGATTTTGTCTTCCAAAAAGTCATATCCCTGTTATAAAAGATAAAAGTTTTTATAAGTGTTCAGGATGTCTTTTAACCTAAAACTATCTTTGAGATTTCTAAAAGGGACCCTGGAAAAGTGCAAAAATTTATTCTTTCTCCCCATAAAGAGAGAAATGTGAGAATTAGGTTCATTTGATGGGTTACTATTGTTGAAGAGTTGCATGAGAAGAGTTGCAAAACTGAAGAGATGCTTAGCCTTCCTTATATTAAATTCTTAGAAGTAAAAAATTATTAACATAAAATTTTCAGAAATTGTATACCTTCTGAGCAGTTCCTGAAGATTACTGACTATCTTGAGAGTAAAACTTCAAGAGAAACACTAATCATAACTCTTATACATTTTTTTTCAAAAATGGACGGAATATCAAGAGAAAGGATCAACAAGGAAATAGATGTGAACAACACTATAAACCAAGTAGGCCGAACAGGCATATAGAGAATACTCTACCCAACAACAGCACAAATCACATTCTTCTCAAGTGCTCATGGAATATCCTGCAGTATAGAACATATAGCTGGCTGCAAAACAAGTCTCAATAAATTTAATAAGACTGAAATCATATAAAGTATATTCTCTGACCACAATAGAACAAAGCTAGAAATCTGTAACAGAGAAAAAAGTGGAAAATTCATAAATATGTGGAAATTAAACAACATACTCTTAAATAATCAATAGGCCAAAGAAAAACATCACAAGAGAAATACGAAAATACGCAGAAATTAATAAAAACAAAGACACAACATACCAAAATTTACGGGACGCAGGGAAGGCAGTATTCAGAAGGAAATCTATAGCTGTAAAGGCCTACATTTAAAATAAAGATTTGAAAGCAACAAACTAACTTTAAACCTTGAGTAACTAGAAGAAGAGCAAGCTAAACCCAAACTTACCAGAAAGAAGGAAATAATAAAGAACAGATAAAAATGAAACAAAAAATAGAAAAAAATTGAATCAATGAAATAAAAAATCAGAATCTTTTCATGATAAAGAAAAAAACTACTCAGAAAACTAGGAATAGAAGGGAATATATTCAGCCTAATAGAGAACATTTACAAAAAACACAGGTATCACAGTCAATTGTGAAAGACTGAGGCTTTCTCCTTAGGATTAGAAACAAAAGAATGCCTGCTTTCACTGCTGCTATTCAACACCATACTGGATTTTCTAGTGAGAGAAAGTAGGAAAAGGAAAAAAAAAAAGAACAAAAGAAATAAAAGGCATCCACATTAGAAAGGAAGAAGCAGACCTATCACTGTTCACAGATGACATGATCCTATATATGCGTAGAAGATCCCAATGAATCCACAAGAAAAAAAAAAGGGGCAAGAAAGTGGCAGGGTACAAGATCAACAGGCAAAAATCACTTGTGTTACTCAAACCCAAGGTGAGTGTTATTGGAACCTCCGGTGTACAGCTGGTTGGTCAGAAGCCCAGGTGACAACCTGGGCTTGCGACTGATGTCTGAAATGGCTGGGTCAGTCTTGTGGGACTATACCCATAAACTGTGGAACCTAAGGCCATCTCTGGGTAGATAGTGTCAGAATTGAATTGTAGAACACCCAGCTGATGTTACAGAGAATTAGTTGTTGTGGGGAGAAAACCTCCACACATTTGGTAACCGGAAGTATCAGAAGTGAAGTGTTCTCTGTGAAGGTAAAGAAGACACACAGGAAAGAAAGATACAGGAGGAAAAAAGAACTTCAGGTTTTTCTTCTTTAGGTTTAATACAATGCAACGATGAAAAGACAAACAACCCAAATAAGTGGGCAAAGGATGTGACAGAAAGTGTTTGTTTTCCAAAAAAGATATATCAATGGCCAATAAACACATGAAAAGTCATTTCACATCATTACTCATTAGAGAAATGCAAATAAAACCACAACGAGATACCACTTCATACTCAATAGAATGGCTGTAATCCAGAAGACATAATAGTAAAGTGGTGGCAAGGAGGTAAAGAAATCAGAAATCTCATTCAGTGCTTGTGGGAATGAGAATGGTGAGGCTGCTGTGGAAAACAGCTTGGCAGTTCGGCAAAAAGTTAAACATTAATAATGTCCTATGACCCAGCAATTCCACTTCTAGATATAGACCCAAAACATTGAAAGCAGGGACTCAAGTAGATACTTGTGCACCAGTGTTCACACCATTATTCACAGTAGCCAAAGCTGAAAACAACCCAAGTGTCCGTCAACAGATGAATAAACAAAATGTGGTATATCCATATAATGGAATCTTTTCAGCCATAAAAAAGAATGCAAGTACTGATTTGTCACAACATGGGTGAACTTTAAAAACATTATGCTAAGTGAAATACTCCAGTGACGAAAGGACAAATATTATATGATTCCACTTATATCTAGACAGTACCATTAGAAGTTACCAGGGGCTGGGAGAAATGGGGTACAGAATTATTTCTTAATGGGTACAGGGTTTGTTAGGGGTGATGAAAAAGTTTTGGAAATAGGTAGTAGTGAAAGTTTCACAACATTGTGAATGTAATTAATGCCACTGAACCATACACATAAAATGGCTAAAATGGCAAATTTTATGTGTGTGTGTGTGTGTGTGTGTGTGTGTGTATATAACACCACAGTTAAAAACTGTTATGACATAGTTATATACTGTACCCCAACAGAGAATTTTACCTTCCTTCCATTCTGGTATTATTGGTTACCTTACTAAATTAACGCCATTCAATCTCTGTAATGTACAGACAGTTTTTGTTTTACTCTGATGTTTGCCTGAAGACTATGCTACAAGTGACAGGCAAGAGTTTGCATATTTAACAAAGAAGGACAGTCTCAGAGCCTCACAGAAAAGGACTATACCAGGTACTTCAAACTGCTGACATGTCAGAAGAGACTCTTGATTATAGGTTTCTGAGCTGACAAGGCATAGACAATTTTGAGACCATACCAGTGCACTTAATGAGGATTTCCAGGGTTTTTTTCTAGTCTAAAAGCATACAATTTTATAAAAGCAGACTACTGACCCAAGATCCAGCAGAACATCAATTACCTAAGACTGAATAAATTGATGAGGGAAATTTTATTGTGGTTATGTATTTGGAATATCATTGGTGTGGTTTTAATGTTCCATTTTCTGAATATATGAGAAAATCCTCTTTCTTTATAAATTATTTGTAACTCAAAACAATTTAGCAGATACCGCTTCTGTAAACTGAATTAAAATATTTTAAAATAATATGGTTCTCATTCACCTCTTCCCTCTTAGCCCTCCTTCTGAATTCAGAAACTTTTATCAAGTCTCCCTACTTTTCATTGCAATATAGTTATTTGCATTAGTTATATAAAAATCTGTCCTTTTTTCTCCTTTTAAATAATAGTTTATTAGTTTATATGTTTTTACATTTTTTATCATGGTTACAGAGACTTGACAGGAGATTAGGTTTAAGCTTGAATACTCCAGATTTTTACACAAGAGGATTGAAAGACAAATACCATATGATTTTACTCATATGTAGAATTTAAGAAACAAAACACCCAAGAAAAGGGAAAAAAATAAGAGAGAGGTAAAGCAAGAAACAGACTCAATTATAGAGAACTATCTGATGATTATGAGAGGGGAGAGTAGTAGGGTGATGGGTTAAATACATGATAGGTTATTAAAGAGTGCACATGTCATGATGAAAACAGACTGATGTATGGAACTGCTGAATTACTATATTGTACATCTGAAACTAGTACAGCAGTGTATGTTAACTACCTGGAATTAAAATAAAAACTTAAATTAAAAAAATAAGAAATGTACTCGCGATCTGCTATTCCGTTTAACCTTATATACTACAGCATCAAAACCTAAAAACCAATGTTGTCCTTTTCTTAAAACCAAGATATAAGTGGACAAATTGATTGTACAACCAAGGCCTTACATGGAGTATCATACTTGCGAATGACAGCCATTTAATCAGGTATGATAAGATAATCTCAATATATAAGGTTGATCTTACCTCAACTTTATGGAGCACATGCCTACAAAATCCCCTCAAGGAATTATCCTGGTACCTGATTTACAGGGTCCCAGTATAAAGGTGGTAGGGAGTTCACTTTCCAAGAGGTCAGGAAACTTCAGTAAATTTCAGGGACCTTGAGAAAAGATGACTTTCATCTAAATTACAGGTGCTACAGGTGAAATCTGGTAAAGAGGGTTTCTTCGCTCTGGTATCCTAGCTTCAGAATAGCAAAAGATAACAAAACACACACACAATTCAATTTGCATATACTTGTAAATTCACCTCCTAATTGCCTGTGTGTGTCGTCTTTAATTCTCCTTTGAACCACCTGTAACATCTCAGTGGTTCCTTTATTAATTAATGAGTTAAATAAAATCTTTGACAAGTGTTTAAAAAAATAAAAATGGAAATTAAAACTCTAAGAGAGAAAATGATACATTTGGAAGACAGGCAAAGGAGACCCAAACATACGAAGTTCCCAAGGAAGAAAACTGAAATAATGAAATAAAAACAATTGTTCAAAAACAGTTCTCTGATTTATTTCATTTACCATAATGCCCTCTAGGTTCATTCATGCCATTGTAAGTGGCAGGATTTCCTTCTTTTTTAAGGCTGAATGTTTCATTGTATATACATATTGACATATTTTCTTCATCTATTCATCTTTTGATGAACACTTATGACTATTTCCTTGTCTTGCCAATTGTGAATAATGTTGCAATGAATATGGGGGTGCAGATATCTCTTTGAGTTAGTGATTTCATTTCCTTTGGATATATACCCAGAAGTAAAATTTCTAGACCATTCTATTTTTAATTTTTTGAGGAACCTCCATAACCCTTTTCCATAGTGGCTGTATCAATTATACATTCCCACCAATGTGCACAAGGGTTCTCTTTTCTCCACATCCTCTTCAGCACTTTTATCTCTTATCCTTTTGATAATAGGCATTCTTTTAAAGAAGTTTTAGGTTCACAGCAAAATTGGGTGGAGAATACAAAGTTCCCACATATACCAAACCCACCCCCCTCGAAGAACATCCCTCACTACTGAACATTCCGTGCCATAGTGCTACATTTGTTACAATCAATGAACCTGCAGGGACACATCATTTTCACCCAAAGTCCATAGTTATATTAGGGTTCACTCCTGATGTATGTTTTATGGGTTTTGACAAATGTATAATGACAGGTATCTACCACTGTAGTATCATACAGAATAGTTTCACTGCCCTAAAAATTCTCTATGTTCTGTTTATTCATCCTTTCCTCCCCAACTAACCTCTGTCAACTAGTGATCCTTTTATTTTCTCCACAGTTTTGACTTTTCTGGAATATCATATAGTTGGAATCATGTGGTATGTAGCCTTTTCAGATTGGCTTCTTTCACTTAATAATATGCATTTAAGATTCCTCCATGGGGCACCTGGGTGGCTCAGTCGGTTAAGTGGCTGACTCTTGATTTCAGCTCAGGTCATGATTTTAGGGTCCTAATTCCAGCCCCACACTGGGCTCCATGCTCAGCAGGGAGTCTGCTTCAGGATTTTCTCTCTCCCTCTGCCCCTCCCCCCACTCTTTCCCTCTCTGTCTCAAATAAATAAATATTTTTTTTAAAAAGACTCCTCCATGACTTTCCATGGCTTAATAGCTCATTTCTTCTTATCTCTGATTAATATTTCATTGTTTGGACATACCACAGTTTATTTATCCATTCACCTCCTGAAGGATATCTTGGCTGATTGCAAGTTCAAGCAATTATGAATAAAGCTTCTATAAACATACATGTGCAGGTCTTTGAGTGGACATAAGTTTCCAATTTATTTGGATAAATACCAAAAAGTACAGTTGTTGGAATGTAGAGTAAGAGTTTTATAAGAAAGTATCAGATTGTCTTCCAAGTGTCTATGCCACTTTGCATTTCTGCCAGCAATGAGCAAGAGTTTCCTATTGCTCCACATACTCGCTAGCATTTGGTAGTGTCAGTGTTTTAGATTTTTGCGATTCTAATACAAATGTAGTAATATCTCATTGTTTTAATTTTCAATTCTATAATGATATATAGACAGAGATACAGATATAGAAATATATAGATATATATACGTAGTCCAGCTATGTTCCTAGAACGAAGAAACTGATTTTTCAGTGGACAGCATTCTGACATACTTTTTAAATAAAAGTCATTGAAGCTATGAATTTTCCTCTGAGAACTGCTTTAGCACTTTAGATTCTGTTACAAAGTATTTTCAAGATCATTATTTTCTAGGTATTTTGTAGTTCCTGTGTTTTAAAATGTCCAAGTGGTCAAGGGTTTTGTCCTGACTCCAACAATTTCTTGTTTTATTGCATTGTGATCAGATAACATTGTTTTATTTCTATGTCTTAGAATTTATTCAGGTTTTCCTTTTCAGGCTATAGTGTATATTTCTATTAAATCCTCTATAAATATTATTTAAGTATTCTCTATCCTTTCTTTTTGTCTTTATCCCTTTAAATGGTTATCATAGATTGAGAAAGGTGAATTAAATTTTATGTTTATGTTCTTCCTTATAATTCTGATAGTTCAATATCAAAATCCATCAAAGAT
Organism: Ursus arctos; assembly: GCF_023065955.2. Lineage (NCBI taxonomy): Eukaryota > Metazoa > Chordata > Mammalia > Carnivora > Ursidae > Ursus > Ursus arctos. The sequence goes on from NC_079873.1 coordinate 56,425,568, forward strand.
ATCACATATACACAAAAGGAAAAAAAACAAACCAATAATTGCTAAATTTTAGGAAACCACATTCATCAACAATTATAATAACACACCATGATCAAGTAGGGTTTATTCCAGAAATGCAACAATGACTTAATTTTGGAAATCTATTACTTTAATTCAATATATTAATACTTCAAAAGAGAATAACCATATGGTTATCTCTACAGAAGCTGAAAAGGCATGTAATTCAATTCAATATTGATTTTTAAAATTCTAACTAAAATAGGAACAGATGGACAAAACATAAAAAAGTGCCTTAATTTAAAAGCCAATACCATCCTTAATGAAAAAACAGTAGCAAGTTACTATATTACTTTAAAAGGTTTACTACTATTTTGATTATTTCATAATAAAATATTAACAGTTATCTGGTATGATTATGGTTTGGAAGGCTCTGTGGCCTACATTTACCCAGAATTAGAGCTTGATTAAATGAGACATGAAATGTAGTGACCTAAGGGTAATAATGTCATGTTGAACAATAACGATCCTATTTTTATACTCAATACTATACTTCCATAAAAAACAAAGTAAAAATTATTTTTACTGCAAGCAGTGTGTCAGAGAGTCAAAGTACAGACATATAGTAGGGAAAAAATTAGTCCTTATACAATCATTTGACTGGTTATCAAATACTGAAGTGGCACAAATTTCTGGTGATAAAGACTGGGTTATTCAGACTTGAAACACCTTTTATAACTGTGTTACCAAACTCCCAGTTCCCACCGTACCTGTTTCTTTCAGGAGATTCCAGATTTCTCTGCATTTATGGATCTGCTCAAGTGCACGATTCAGTAACTTGGTCTATTTGGCAACAATGCAATAAGAAAATCAGCCTCAGTCAGACAAAACTTTAAGCAAATTAAAATATAATATTCATTAAAAGCCATTAAAAATAAAATGATAGAAAAATTACAGTTTAAACTGAACATTTTATAATTTATATAAAAATATTAACCTCTAATTGTATTTTTCTTTTTTTAAGTTTTTATTTATTTCTTTGAGACAGAGAGAGAGAGAGAGAGAGAAAGCACAAGCAGGGGGGAGTGGCAGAGGGAGAAAGAGAAGCAGACTCCCCACTGAGCAGGGAGCCCAATGTGGGACTCGATCCCAGGACCCTGGGATCATGACCTGAGCCAAAGGCAGACGCTTAATCAAATGAGCCACCCAGGTTCCCCTATTTGTATTTTTCTTAATGTCCCAGAAAATGAGGATTAAATAGAAAATCTTGAGCACCATCAATTTTAATACTCCAGGACAGAAGAGTAGCACTTCTAGAAAGGTGGTATGAGGAGTTCCATGGACCCTCTCCCTAGCAAAACAACCATAATTGGTGAAATTATAAAACACAACATGTAAAGTCTTAGGAAATTGCCCAAAGGGCAAAAAGAAAATGGAAAACCATCTATTCCAGGAAATCTACTAAGTCTCAGTAAGACAGTAAACACCCATGATAGTTGAACCCTGATCTGCTCAGTGTGAGTGCTACTGTAGGTGGGTGTGACCAAGAAGATGGGGCTCCCTCTATTCTCAGCTTCTAGGCTAGGGATTTCCAGAAGGGCCATGCTGCCAGCACTTCTCATCCTCCTCCCCCAGGTCTGTATTATAGGAACTCTATTATAAAAAGCACAAATGAGAGGCCTGGAGCTCTCTTCCTCTACCCAGTCCCTATAACCAGGCAGGGAAAATTACAATTATTGGGGCTCCATTGCCCTCACTGCAGCTTGCTTCTAGGACAGAGTTTCCATGCTGGGAGAGGCAAGCTCAGAATGCCAGGGACTATGATTCCTGCCCAGCCCCTTACTCATAGAGCTGGACTGTCACTCTGATAGAAATGTGCCACATCCCCACCTCCAGTTCGAAAACAGTGGTACAGAACTTCTTCTCAGGAGAAGCAGCAGCAGCTCATTAGAAGAGTGAGCTCTGTATCTCTGCCTAAGAAGACTGACTTTAATTGGAACACAGCTTGAGGAAGTTCAAGTCTAAGGCTACTACAAAAAAAATGGAGATTCTGGAGTTGAGTACTTAAAAAGAGGCTGATAGCTCAATGATATCAACATGCAAAACACAAAACCAGCCAGACGTTTACAGAGGGAACCAGGGTAAGAGGAAAGTAAGATCCTTACCACTTTTCAAAGGGGCCTCACATTAATTGTATCACACTGTGGAACAATTTATGCCAAAAAGCATTTTTAAGCACACACATGGACATGCAAATGCACACACACACACTCACCCCCCCCACACACACAAAGCAACCACCGTAGTAATTAGTCCAGATTAACATCTGGGTTAATATCAACAAGAGACCATTCAGAAGGGATATCAAGGAAAGAGAAATTATAAAAACCACCCTGCTAAACCACTTCGTAGAGGAGGGGCCAGGGTGACTCCACAGGCAAAGACCATGACCTCTAAGGAGTGATATCAGAAGCTGTACACTTCTGTACAACCGAGGGAAAGAGACTTCATGGAACTAACCCAGCCAAGTCACTAAACCAATAAACAAGCAAGTATTAACAACAACAAACCACAGGGGGGAATGAGTATTCAAAGATGCTTCAATATATTATCTAAAATGTCCAGTTTTCAACAGAAAATTGTGAGATATGCAAAGAAATGGTAATGTATGACCCAAATGCAGGAAAAAAGCAGGCAATAGGAATTGACTGAAAAGGTCCAGATGCTGAACTTAGCAGACAAAGATTTGAAAGCAGCTATTTTAAACATGTTCAAACAACAAAAGGAAATGACGCTTTAACAAAGGTTTGATGACAATGTCTCAGGAAATATAGAATCTCAATAAAGAAGGCAGTGGGATAACATATTCAATATGATGAAAGAAAATAACAGTTAACCAACAGTCTAATATCCAGCAAAACTATCTTTCAGAACTGAAAACAAAAAACAAAAAAATTCCCATATAAACAATGCTGATAGAATTTACTGCTAGCAGAACCATTTTATAAAAATGCTAAGAGAAGTTCTTCAGGCAGAAAACAAATGACACCAGATAATAATTTGAATCCAAATGAAAAAAAGTACACTGGTAAAAGCAATTATGTAATAATTATATAATTATCAATATATATTTCTTCTTTCTTTTCTCAACTGTTTTAAAAAGCAATTGTATAAAACCATTGTTTTTTATACCTAACAGATATCCACAGACCATTCCACCAACCCAAGAAGCACAGAAATTCTTCGCAAGTACACATGGCACTTTCTCCAGGATAGACCATATGCTAGGCTGCAACAAAAACTTCAAATATTCTTTAAAAAAAAAAAAAACTTCAAATAAAGTTAAAATAACATGAAATCACACAAACTATGTACCCTGACCATAGTGGAATAAGCTTAGAAGTCAATAAGATAATAAAGTTTGGGAAATTCACAAATATGTGGATATTAAATAAGAGATCACTAAATAATGGGTCAAAGAAGAAATTACAATGAAAATTAAAAAATAACTTGAGATGAATGAAAAGAAAACACAACATACCAAAACTTATGGGATGCTGCTCAAGCAGTATGCTGTATGATCTGAATGTATACTCCTCAAGCAATTCATATGTTGAAATCTTAAACCTCAAAGGTACGGGTATTAGTAGGTGGGGCCTTAGGAGGTGCTAAGTCACAAAGGTAGAGCCCTCCTGAACGGGATCTGTGCCTTTTATAAGAGGCTTTAGAGAGATCCTTAGCCCTTCCCACCATGTGAAGACACAGTAAGAAGGTGCAAACTATGAACCAGGAAGAGGGCCCTCACCAGAGAACACGACCATGCTAGTACCTTGATCTTGGACTTCTAGCCTCAAGAACTGTGAGAAATAAATTTCTGTTGTTTATAAGCTTTCCAGTCTGTGGTGTTTTAGTTATAGCAGCCTGAACAGACTAAGACAGAAAACTGGCACTGAGAGTGGGGTGCTTCTGTAACAAATACCTGAAAATATGGAAGCAGTTTTGGAACTGTGTAATGGGTAGAAGCTGGAAGAGTTGGAGGTGTGCACTAAAAAATATATACATTGCAGTGAATGAATGGTTAAGAGCAATTCTCATATTTGAAAGAGGACTTCAGCTACCTCCATTTTTTTTTTTTATCTCTGTCTGTACTTTCTAATTGATGAAGCTCTTCTTTTTGGCTTATCTCTTAACTCAGGCAAAAGACCCTTTGGGCAAAGCATCCTGTGATGGGAACCAAACTACCCTCTCAAGCAATAAGGATTGCCCCTCAGCCATCAAGACCCCCTGTGACTGACCCCAAGACAGTGACTGTACCTTCATGTACCTACTGACCTTTGACCCACGTTTTCCCTGTATAAATCTAGAATTATTTTTAGCACTTCGGTGATAGTCTTTGAGACACCAGTCTGCTGTCTTCCCGCTGTTGGACTCACTGAAATAAATTCCTTCCTTGTTTCACCACCAATCACCTCTCTGCCTTTGGATCTTGTCAGCGGCGAATGGCCAAACCTGGTCTGTCTGGGACCCCCAGAGCCACGTGCTCTTGCACCCCTGTGCCCCACGGTTACATGAGGACCAAGAAAGAGAAGAGAAGAGCTGCAGAAACTAATCTTCTTAGAGAATAGTTTGAGAATACTGTGAAGAGATCGTTGGTAGAAATATGGACATTGAAAGTCATTCTGACGAGGAATGAGGAACAACGGAAATTGGAGGAAAGGCCATCTGTGTTATAAAATAGCAAAGAGCTTCTATGTTTATGTCCCAGTGTTTTATAGAAGGTAATACTTTTGACTGGTGAAATTGGATATTTGGCTAAAGAAATTTCTAAGCATGGTGACTAACATAATATAATAAAAAATTATTATTAAAAAAAAAGAAAAGAAATTTCTAAGCAAAGTGCTGAAAAAATGGCCTGGTTTCTCCTGAATGCTTACAGTAAAATATAAGAAGAGAGAAATGATTTAAAGGTGGAAATGCTAATCAAAAAGGAAGCACAGGGGTGCCTGGGTGGCTCAGTCAATTAAGCATCTGTCTTCTGCTCAGGTCAATCCCGGAGTCCTGGGATCGAGCCCTGCATCAAGCCCCACATCGGACTCCCTGCTCCATGGGGATTCTGCTTCTCCCTCTCCCTTTGCCCCCCACCCCCCTCCCCCGCTGTTTCTAGCCCTTCTCACACGCTCAAATAAATAAATAAAATCTTTTTTTAAAAAAAGGAAGCACAATTTAAAAATTTGGAAAATTTTCAGCCTATCAATATTGAAAGAAATAAGAAAGCTAGCTTAACACAGAACACTAAGGGTATGGCTGAATTTGATAAGGAGAATGCTATAGCTCAACCATCTCAATAGAAGCTAGGAGCTATTCACATCAAGACAATGGGGAGACTGGTCAGCCATTTAAACGGAAGTTAGTATCTACTGTCCAAAACAACGGAAGAATGACCTGGGGCAGTTCAGAGTTCTTGAGGCTGGCCCTAAAATGGCCTAACAACACAGGCCCTAGAGTGCAAGGGCCTAGGAGCCACAGCTGCCCAGTGCCATCGCACCTCCCTGGCTCCCCTTCTCAAATTCTGGTGCCATGTTAAACAGCCACTCCAAGTGCAGTGCAGGCTGTTAGAGCTGCCCCTCCGGACGGCACAGGTTACAAACTCTGGGAAGTCATCAGCTTGGTGTCCTCATGGTGTGTACAGTGCAAGAGCTGGAAGCATAGTGGCTTCCACCTAGATTTCAAAAGATGCCTGAGGAACCTCTGAAGCCCAGACAAAGAACCTCTGTGGGGGTGGGGCTACTGCAGGAGGTCCCCATTAGAAGCAACACCCAGTGGAGCTTTCCACCCCAAGGCAGCACAGCTACTGTGAGGGACTGCAGCCTGAACCTTAATCTGTGAGAGCTGAAGCACGGGGCTATACCTGGCAGAACCATGTGGATGGGGCCTAGAGGTTTGGGGGCCCAACTGCATCCCCAGTGGGTCCAGAATGATGACACAAAGTCAAGGAGGATTGTTCTCAAGCCTTGGTGTTTAATGTTATTTGCCTGATTAGGTTTTAGACTTACTTTGAACCCATTAACTGGGTTTTTTCCCCTATTTCTTTTTTTAATTTTATAATAATTTTTTATTATGTTATGTTAGTCACCATACAGTACATCCTTAGTTTTTGATGTAGTGTTCCATGATTCATTATTTACATATAACACCCAGTGCTCCATGCAATATGTGCCCGCCTTCATACCCATCAATGGCCTATCCCAATCCCCTACCCCCTCCCCTCTGAAGCCCTCAGTTTCCCAGAGTCCATAGTCTCTCATGGTTCATTCCCTCTTCTGTTTACCCCCCTTCATTCGTCCCTTCCTTCTCCTACCAATCTTCCTGCTATTTCTTATGTTCCATAAATGAGTGAAACCATATGATAATTATCTTTCTCTGCTTGACTTATTTCACTTAGCAAAGCTCCTCCAGTCCCGTCCATGTTGCCACAAATGTTGGGTAATCGTTCTTTCTGATGGCTGAGTAATATTCCATTGTATATATGGACCACATCTTCTTAATCCAGTCATCTGTTGAGGGGCATCTCAGCTCCTTCCACAATTTAGCTATTGTGGACAATGCTACAATGAACATTGGGGTGCATATGGCCCTTCTCTTAACTACGTCTGTATCTTTGAGGTAAATTCCCAGTAGTGCAATGGCTGGATCATAGGGTAGCTCAATTTTTAACTTTTTAAGGGACCTCCACACTGTTTTCCAAAGTGGCTGTACCAACTTGCATTCCCACCAACAATGTAGGAGGGATCTCCTTTCTCCACATCCTCTCCAACATTTGTTGTTTCTTGCCTTGTCAATTTTTGCCATTCTAACTGGTGTAAGGTGGTTTTGATTTGAATTTCCCTGATGGCTAATGATTTTGAACATTTTTTCATGTGTCTGTTAGCCATTTGTATGTCTTCATTGGAAAAGTGTCTGTTCATATCTTCTGCCCATTTTTTGTTTTGATTATTTGTTTCTTGTGTACTGAGTTTGAGAAGTTCTTTGTAGATCTTTGATACTAGTCTTTTATCTGTAGTGTCATTTGCAAATATCTTCTCCCATTCCATGGGCTGCCTCTTAGTTTTTTGATTTCAAGCTATATTGCAAAGCTGTGATCACAAAGACAGCATGGTACTGGCACAAAAACAGACACATAGACCAATGGAACAGAATAGAGACTCCAGAAATGGACCCTTGACTTTATGGGCAACTAATCTTTGACAAAGCAGGAAAAAACATCCAGTGGAAAAAAGACAGTCTCTTCAATAAATGGTGCTGGGAAATTGGACAGCTATATGCAAAAGAATGAAACTTGACCACTCTCTTACACCATACACAAAGATAAACTCCAAATGGATGAAAGACCTCGATGTGAGACAGGAATCCATCAAAATCCTAGAGGAGAACATAGGCTGCAACCTCTTTGACATCGGCCACAGCAACTTTTTTCATGACACATCTCCAAAGGCAAGAGAAACAAAAGAAAAAATGAACTTGTGGGATTTCATCAAGATAAAAAGCTTCTGCACAACCAAGGAAAGTAAAAAAAAAACTAAGAGGCATCCCTATTTCTCCTTTTTGAATGGGAATATGTATCTTATTCCTGGCTTACCATTGTATTTTGGAAGCTAGTAACTTGTTTGATTTCACAGGTTCATAGCTGGAGAGCAATTTGCCTCAGGATGAATTGTACCTTGAGTCTTGACTCATATCTGGTTTAGATGATATTTAGATGAAACTTCGGACTTAGACTTTTGAGTCAATGCTAGAATGAATTAAGACGTTTGCAGCTGTTGAGATGGAATGAATGTATTTTGCATGAGAAGGACACGAATTTTGGGGGCTCAAGGGAGGAATGCTATGGGTCTGAATGTGTCCCCCAAATTCAGTGTTTCAAACAGCTTAAGACACAGTGCTTAGACGGAAATTTATAGCTATAAAAGCTAATATTACAAAAAGAAGAAATAAATCATCAAGCTAAATTTCTACTGTAAGACACTGGAAGAAAAACAAACTAAAACTTAAGCAACCAGAAGGAAGAAAATGATAAAGATCAGAGTGGGAATTAATGAAACAGAGACCAGAAACATAATAGGAAAATAAAAGAAATCAAAGTTGGTTCTTGAAAAAGATCAACAAAATTGAAAAAAATGTATAAACTGGTCAAGAAAAAAAAAAGAAGACACAAATGACTAAAATCAGGAGTGAAAGAGGGGGCATAATTACCAAACTTACAGAAATAAAAAAGATAATTATAAGGGAATACTATGAACAACTATAAGCCAAAAAATTAGATAACTTAGATTATAATGGACACATTTCCAGGAACATAAACTACTGAAACGGACTCAGAAATTGAAAATCTACTAGACTACAAAAAAGAAAGAAGTGAAAATATACTCTGAAAACTACAAAACATTGTTGAAAGAAATTAAAACCTAAATGAATGGGAAAGATATTCCATGTTTATGGGTAATAATACTTAAGATCACAATACTCTCCAAACTGAGCTACAGGTTCAGTGCAATCCCTATCAAAATCCTAGCTGGCTTCTTTGCAGAAATTGAGAACTTGATCCCAACATGCATACGGAAATTCGAAAGACCCACAACAGCCAAAACAATTTTCAAAAAGAAGAACAAAACTGGAAGACTAACACATCTCTATTATAAAACTTACTACAAAGCTATAATAATTAAAACTCTGTGGTATTGCCATAAGGATAGACATAGATGTCAATGGACTAGAAATAATCCTCCTCATTTATGGTTACTTGATTTTCAACCTGGGTGACAAGATAATTAACATCTTCAACAAACAGTCCCGGGACACCTGGATATTCAAATGCAAAAAAAATGAAGTTGGACCCCCATCTCACACCATACACAAAAATTAACTCAAAATGGATAGAACTGAATGTAACAAGTAAAAATATAAAACTGTTAGAAGAAAACACAGGGATGAACCTTAATGATCTCTGATTAGGCAACAGTCTTAAACATTGACACCAAAAGCACAAGCAACAACAACAATAAAGTAAACAAAATGGGTATCAACAAAATTAAAAATGTTTGTGCTTCAAAGGGCACTGGTAAGAAAGGGAAAAGACAACCCACATAATGAAAGAGAATAATTACAAATTGTTATCTGAGAAGAGTCTAGTATCAAGAATATGAAACAACTACTAGAACTCAAAAAGATGACAACCCTATTAAAAATGGGCAAAAAACCCTGAATAGACATTTTCCAAAGAACGTATATAAATGGCAAATAAGTACATGAAAAGATGTTCATATCTTTTGTTATTAGTCATGATATCATCAGTTATTAGAAAAACGCAAATCAAAACTGCAATGAGACAGCACTTCATACTCACTAGCATGGCCATAATCCAAAAGATATAACAGCAAGTGATGGCAAAGAGGTGGAGAAAGTGGAACCCTAGCCCAGTGCTGGTGGGAATGTAAAATGGTTTCACTGCTTTGGAAAATACTCTGGTAGTTCCTCAAAAGATTAAGCATAGAGTTATCATAAAACCTAGCAATTCCACTCCTAGGTGTATATATATATATACTCAAGGGAAAATAAAACACATATGCACACAAAATCTGTATATGAATGTTTATCACAGCATTATTTGTAACAGCTGAAAATTGGAAAAACTCAATATCCATCACTGGACGAACGGGTAAACAAAATGTGGTATATTACTACAATGGGGATGGAGTACTGATCCACACTACAACATGGTGAACCTATTGAATGTTATTGAAAAATTATAAAGGGAGCCAGTCAGAAAAGACTAAGTCATATGATAATATTTATATGAAATATCCAGAATAGGCAAATCTATAAAGATACAAAATAGATTAGTGTTTGCCTAGGGCTGCTGGTTGGGATAGGAATTGACTGCAAATAGGTAAGGGATATCTCTTAAGAGTGATGAAAATGTTTTAAAATTGTGTTGATAGCTGCATCAATCTATTCTAAAAACCATTAAATTGTATACTTTACTTGGTGAAGCATAAGGTATGTTAATTATACCTCATTAAGTCTGTTAAAAAATTATCTAGGATAGGGGTCAGGATACTTATGCATAAAAGGCCAAACAGTAAATGCTTTAGGCTTGGCCAGGCACAGAAACTATCTTTCACATATTTTCCTTTACAACCTTTTACAAATGTAAAAAAAATTCTTAACACTCAGGCTGTAGAAAAACAGGCCATCAGCCTGATTTGGCTAGTCAGCAGTTTATCCAACCCATTTTAGGAATGAGATGTAGTTCCTCGACAAATTATAATGGCTGGATATTTTTTCCTAAGATTTGTTCATATATTTTAGAGAGACAGACAGAGAGAGAGAGAGCACGTGCAAGCAGGGGGAAGGGCAGAGGAAGAAAAACCTCAGACTCCCCACTGAGTGCAGAGCTCCCCTAACCCTGAGATCATGACCTAAGCTGAGATCAAGAGTCAGATGCCTAATCGACAGAGCCACCCAGGCACCCTGTTGTATATTTTTTATCGAAGTATAACTGACATACAATGTTATATTAGTTTCATTTGCACAACATGTTCATTGGCCAATTCTATACATTACTCAATGCTCACCACAGTAAGTATAGTCACCATATAATGTTATTAAAATGTTATTGACTATATTCCCTATGCTGTACTTTTCATATCCACAAATTATTTATTTTATAACTGGAAGTTTGTATCTCCTAATCCACTTTTCCTATTTCGCCCATCACCCTATCCGCTTCCTCTCTGACAATCACCAGTTTGTTCTCCGTATTTAAGAGTCTGTTTGCTTGTTTGTTTTTTTCCATTTTTTCTTTTTTTTTTTGTTTTCCTTTTTAGATTCCACATATAACAGATCATATGGTTTATATTTCCTTTCTCTGACTTATTTCACTTAGGATAATACACTCTAGGTCCATCCATATTGTCACAAATCATCAGATCTCATTCTTTTTTTATTGCTCAAAAAATTAAATACAGAAGGAGTGGGAGAGGAAGATGGTGGCAGCAGAGTGGAAGACACTAGGTTCATCTCGTCCCATGAACACAACTAGATAACTATCAAATCATCCTAAATACCCCAGAAATCAACCTGAAGACTGACAGAACAAACTCCACAACTAAAGGGACAGAAGGGGCCATATCAAAGAAGGTAGGAGGTGTGGAGACGTGGTTTAAGGGAGAAACAGACCACAAGTACTGTGGAAGAAAGGGAACTGTGGTCATGGAGAAGGGCGAGAGAGAGAGACAGAGACAGACACAGACACAGAGACAGAGGAGCATATAGGGGAATGGACAAGGAGAACATTTCCCCAAAAGCCACTGGCTTGGAAAATGAGAGGAGCTGAATTTTGGGAGTTCTTACAACCAGCGGGGGCTTATAGCCTGGAGTTTTAAAGGTCTACAGGGGTAGCTGGGATAGAAACTTGAGGGCACTGTGCTGCTCCTGGAAATAAGGCAGGCAAACAACCTGGGGTAAGACAGCATGGAAACAGAGATCTGAAGAATGTCTGGGGCACACAGTGGGAGATTATTCCTTCAGGCCTCTTGGAGAAGAAAAGAGGTGGCTGGTGCCATTTCCTCCCCCAGTTCCTCAGCATAAACACGAACCACCTGAGGGAAGCAGCTCAGCACAGACACTGGCTGCCTCACTTGCTTACACAAAACCCCACGCCCCTGTGCTCTGGCTGCCCTTCTCAGTCAAGCCTACCTCAGTCCCAGCATGGCGAGCCCCTCCCCCAGAAGACCAGCACAAACCCCTGCCCATACCAGGTCTCCCAACCAAGAGAGTTCTGCAGGGCCTCTGTCCTGGTGGAGTTGGGTGTCAGGCCTCATTTCACAAGCAAACTGCAGCACACCTAGTTAAAACTTGCCACATGCAGGCCAGGGACCAAACACTGCCCACAACAGGCAAGGAGATCCTCTGCAGATGACTGGCCTGAAGGACAGAGCAGGCATGACATAAGCTCTTATTCATAAGGACATTACTTTCAGGAGCAGGAGACATAACTGGCTCTTCTAACACAGAGAAGAAAGCAGAGACTTAGACAAAATTCCAAGATGTAGGAATTTACCCAAATGAAAGAACAAGATAAGGCCATGGTCATAGATCTAAGTGAAACAGATATAAGTAAAATTCCTGATAAATTACTTATTTATTTATTCATTCATTCATTCATTTTACAGAGAGGGAGAGAGAGAGAAAGACAGTGGGGTGGGCGAGGCAGAGGGAGAGGGAGAAAGAGAATCTCAGGCAGACTCCCGGCTAAGCACAGAGCCTGACACGAGACTCAATCTCACGACCCAGAGATCATGACCTGAGCCGAAATCAAGAGTCAGTTGCTTAACTGACTGAGCCACCTAGATGCCCCTGATAGGGAATTTAAAGCAATAATCATAAGGATACTCACTGGGCTTGAGAAAATAAAAACAAACAAATAAATAAATAAATAAAAATAATGGAAAATAATGAAGCCAAATAAAAGAGATGAAGAAGAATTACGCAACATGAGAATAGACTTAGTGAACTCAGTGACTCCATAAGTGTAGTAACATTCATATATAGGAGTCCCAGAGGAAAGAGAAAAGTGGGCAGAAAATTTATTTCAAGAAATAATAGCAGAAAACTTCCCTAATCTGGGGAAGGAAAGAGACATTGAGATCCAGAAGGCACAGAGGGTTCCCATCAAAATCAACAAAAGCAGACCAACACCAAGACATACTGTAATTAAACTGGAAAAATATAGTGATCTTAAAAGCAGCAAGACAAAAGAAGCCCTTAATTTAAAAGGGAAAACCCATAAGGCTAGCTAGAGATTTCTCAACAGAAACTTGGCAAGCCAGAACAAAGTGTCATGGTATATTCAACATGCTGAATGGGAAACATCCGCAGCCAAGAATACTGCATCCAGCAAGGCTATCATTCAGAATAGGAGACAGAGTTTCCCAGACAAACAATAACTAAAGTAGTTTGTGACCACTTAAATCAGCCCTGTAAGAAATATTAAAGTGGACCTTTCAGTGCAAAGGACAGACTACAGGTGACAATGACAAGAAAGAATCAGAGAAAATTTCCAGGAGCGATGACAAAACAAATTATAAAACAGCACTAAATACATCTCTCTCAAGAATTACTTTGAATATGAATGGGCTAAATGCTCTAATCAAAAGACACAGTGTGTCCGAATGGATTAAAAAACAAGACCCATTTATATACTGCCAATAAGAGACTCATTTTAGACCTAAAGACACCTGCAGATTGAAAGTGAGAGGGTGGAGAAACATTTATCATGCAAATGGATGTCAAAAGAAAGCCAGAGTAGTAACACTTATATTGTACAAACTGGACTTTTTTGTTCTTGTATTGTTTTTACCCTACTTTGGTATCAAAGTAATACTGGCCTCACAGAATGATTTTGAATGTGTTCCCTCTCTTCCATTATTTGTAAAATTTTGATAAAGATTGTCATTAATTATTTTTTTAATATTTGGTAGAGTTTCACCAAGGAAACCATGTAGTCTTGGGCTTTTCTGTGTTGTGAGATTTTTTATTTTTAATTCAACATTCACTCTTGTTACTGGTCTAAGATTTCCTGTTTCTTCGATTCAAGATTCATGATTCAATCTTGGTAATTTGTGTGTTTTTAGGAATGATCTGATTTTATTTTTCTAAGTTATCTGATTTGTTAGTATATAATTGTTTATAGTAATCTGTTACCACACTATGTATTTCTGTTGTCTCTTCCATTTCTCATTTTGGTTTTTGAGTCTTCTCTCTTTTTTTTCTTAATGTAGTTAAAGCATTGCCAATTTTGTTTATGTTTTTGGAAAACCTGGTCAATACTTTCAATGTTATGTTATTATTTATTCTGGTCTCCATTTTATTAATTTCTGATTTTTCTTTGTTATGTCCTTCCTCTCCTAAACTTCAGCTAAGTTTCTTCTTTTTCTAGTTACTTGTGGTACAATATTAAGTTGTTTATTTGAACATTTTTCTTAATACAAGCATTTATAGCATAAATTTCTCTCTAAAATCCACTTTTGCTGTATCCTATAGGTTTTGGAATATTGTGTTTTCTTCTTTATTTGTTCTGAGACATATTTTAGATTTGCTGTTTGATTTCTTATTTGGCGCCTTGCTTTTTTTTTTAAGATTTTATTTATTTATTTGACAGAGAGAGAGAGACAGCCAGCGAGAGAGGGAACACAGGCAGGGGGAGTGGGAGAGGAAGAAGCAGGCCCCCAGCGTAGGAGCCTGATGTGGGTCTCAATCCCAGAATGCCGGGATCACGCCCTGAGCCAAAGGCAGACACTTAATGACTAAGCCACTCAGGCGCCCCTGGCGCCTTGCTTGTGCAGCACTATGTTTTTTAATATTTGCATATTAAATATATAATATTTACATTGAAAAAAATGAGAAGGAAAGAAACAACACAACACACAAGACCTGTGGGACACTATCATATAGTCTATTATATATGTAATTTGAATACTAGGAGGAAAAGAGAGATAAATGGGACAGAAAAAATGTTTGAAGAGATAGTGGTAGATAATTTTTCAAAATTAATGAAACACATCAAACCATAGTTGTAAAACCCTCAGAGAATGGCAAGGATTTTTTTTTTTTAAAATTTAACCTAGATATACTATATTCAAACTGGTACAAAACAAAGATAAAACAGAAAATCTTATAGACAGTCAATGGGAAAAAATAAGATATCTGTATATAGAACAAAGATGAGGCTAACAGACTCCTCGGCAATTGTGCAAGCCCAACAACAGCGGAGTGACATCTTTCAAGTGCTAAAATTAAAAAGAACTGATGGCTCTAAATTCTACACACAGCAAAACTATGTCTGAAAAATAAAGGAAAAATGCTTTTTCAGAAAAAGATTGGGGAAATTCAATAGATCAACACTACAAAAAAATGTTAAAATTCTTGAGGCCAAAGAAATAGGATATCAAACAGTAATTTGGATCTCAACAAAGAAATGAAGATTCAAGGAAGCCCTTAAAATGTATATAAATAAAAAGAACATTTTACTTCTACTTAATAGCTCTTAAAATAAATTGATGGCCTAATCAAAAATAAGAACAATGATACTGAGAGTTTATATAACATATGTAAAAGTAAAATGTACAGATAGCAACAACAGTACAAAAGATGGAAGGGAAAATTGAAAACATATCAATGTAAGATTCTTACACAACATGCATTAGTTATAGTATGCTTCAATATGTCCTCACTTTTTGGTTGAACTTAAGTACAGATTTCATTTTCACCTGAAATAAATAAGCTTGTTCACACGTGTAAGGAGTTGAAAAAAATTAAATAAATACCATATGATCCAGTAATTCTACTACTGGGTATTTACCAAAGAAAACAGAAACACTAATTCAAAACGATATATGCATCCTTATGTTTATTGCAGCATATACCCTGATATAGAAGCAACTCAAGTGTCCACCGGCACTTGGATAAGATGTGGTATATATATACAATGGTATATCACAACTGCTATATTTTTTTAAGCATCCCTCACTTCCCCCCCAGCTCATTCAGGAGAGTAGAGACAATGCTGATAAAACTATACGTTCCATCTATATTCCTTCATCATCTACTTATTTGGAAATACTCAAATTGATGAGCATTTAGAGAACAAGGAGCAGATAAACAGAACAGAATTCAACAAGTCTTCATTAGACAGAACACCATGGTCTAATTTACAGGGACCAGAAGACTTAGACGGTGAAAGGCAGAAATGCATCTTCAATTACCTAAATAGATATTCTTTCAAAAGCAAAGAAGATTATAGCAGGGTTAATAGGTTAGAGTTCTTAGAAACCATTAACATTTGCAAGAGAAAGAACACACAAAAAAAGAACAGTTGCTGGAAACAAACAAAACAATTAAGGGCTGTACTTAAGAGTTTGTGAAATTTCCCTCACATCAATTTGATCTCTATTCATTGATATACAAAATTTAATAAAGTCAGGACTACCAATTTAAGGGAAATTTTGTTTTAAAAAAAGATTTGTTTCTTTATTTTAGAGAGACAGTGTGTGTACAAGTTGGGGGAAGAGCAGAGGGACAAGGAGAAGGAGTGGGAGAGAATCTCAGGCAGAGCCCCCCCCGCCCCGCCCCTGCTGAGCACGGAGCCCAATGTGGGGTAGGGCTCAATATCACAACTCTGAGATCAAGGCCTGAGCTGAAATCAAGTGTTGGATGCTCAATGGACTGAGTCACCCAGGTGCCCCTAAAGGAAAAACTTTTAAAAGGTTAAAAGCACTATGCAAAAACTAAATGTTATTACTCTTTTTAAGTAAAGCAAAAAGCCCTACTGAGAATAAAATTGCATTTACCCCTGCTTTTTAAGAAGCAAAATGATTGTTTTTGGTTTTGCTCTGGGGCACATAGATTCTTTTCTCATATTCTTTTTAAATGGAAAGGTTTCTAGAAAGAGGTCCCTTTACTCCTCAAGGTTAAGGATTTTGTCTTCTTTATCTCCAGTACCTAGCAGAGTACTTAATACTCAAATGTTTTTTGAGTTCAAGTCAACATGGAACAGAAAGGAAGGGAAATATGTTGGCAGAGATCTGGTGACAGTTTGTTCCAGATCTGAAGAATCATATGAAAGAAGCAATTAACAGAGGAAGAAAATAAACAGCAAGAAGGATTTTATACCATTTGGAAAGAAAAGCTACAAGTATGGGAAATTGGGAAGTTTTCTTTGTCTAGTAAGAGAGAAAAAGCAGAGAGATCTAGATTTTAAAATCATACCAAAAACGCTAGTGGTCCAACTTGGAGACAATTTTCTTAGCTTGGAAGAAAGATGGTAAAAAACTGAAGACAAACCAATATTCTGGTCTATGGGAGACTGAGATGTTGATGCTGGCATCTTCTAAAAGGGGTAAGGTTTACAAAGCTAAGAGTGGAATTCTGGCAAATGTAGGAATTCTGTCTTTTTGTTGTTAAAACTGAGTTACTGATAAAATATTTAAGGGTGTGGGTCAAAAGCAAATGCAATTAGACTGAAGAAAAACAATCCAAGTAAATAATCAGATGACTATCGAAGCTGTGGAGGTAGATGAATTCTTCCTTAGAGAATGTGTAAAAGGAAACAAAAATAGAGAAAACTGTTTCTTATGGGCCACGTATGATTGCAGGGAGATGATGAAGAATATCTAAAAACAGATTCGGAAAGAGTGGTCCATGGGAAGAGGCATTTTAAAAGAAGAGATATTCAATCTTTTTAAAAGAAGAGGCTAAGCCAAATGTGACCTTTCCTTAGGAAGGAATGAACCATTACAAACCTTTGAAATCAAGATGCCCCTGGAAAGGATGAAAGGGTTCTTTAAAGAGAAATCAGAAAGAACTGCATCAGGGAAGGCAAACACACCAAATAGCACACTAAACTCTTTCTTGTGTTTTCTTTGAAGTTTGCACATTACCTGTTCAAACGCTGTTGAAGCTTTTCTTCCTTGCTCTAGATCAACTGCAGCTGCCATAAGTAAACATGTTTTCTGTGCAATCAGAATTACTTGATCAGAAGGACAAAACTGGGACAGCTGATAAGAAATAACCAGAACATCAATGAATACTGAGAATTCTGCCAGGTGAACAGAAACAATCAGAATGAAAATCAGCAACATCCTGTCTGAATGAAAAAATTCAGCTGGAAAAACACATCTCACCTAAAAAACGATATAGACTATAACACTGATTAACGGTTTTAATTTTATATTACTTTCCATTGTCTTTAAGGACCTTTCTAGAGATTAAAAGCTTCATTTCTTTGCAATTTTCCTATCTTCCCAGTGATAGGTACTGTCGTTCGGCCCTGTATTTCTATCTAGTGATTTATTTCTCACTTTATGTTGTAATTTCTAAGTGATTTTTCTCCTGGCAAATAGATTTCCCCTTTGTATTGAATAGAGCTGAAATTAGCACATATATTGTCATGGTTGAAAGAGACAATGTCAAATCTTGACAGGCATTATTAGGCATAACCTCATCATTAAACCTTGTCCTCTAACTTTAGAAAAAACTCCCAGCTTTATACTACAATAAACCTCTAGGCCACTTGGGATTCTTACACAGAACCCTACTAGTGCTATCACAAATGTTCAAACTAAAACTAACGTATTTCACCTAATTTAAATGGCAATTATACCTAAACTTTCAAAGACTATTTCTTAATCTCCCCAAATGTTCAGTGATCATAACCATCACTGCCACTGAATTAACAGCATTTCAAAACACCCTATCTCGTTAGGTCTCAGGTTACTAGTATATAAAATGAGGGAGTTATGCTAGATTATCTCTATAGTTCTTTCCAGTTCTAAAACTCTTAACATTTACTCTATCTCAACATATCAGACAGTGTACTCCTGAATGTGTAAGACAGACATTCTTAGCCCCTTTCCTTTTATTCTCTCATCAATATTGCTTCCTTTCTGGAATTTAATCTCTACCTTGGAGACTAATGACTATTTAAAAATGCTTATAATTGCAAAATAAGCTTACAAATCCTTATACACAGAACCTGCTCTAGGAAAAATCATAAAGTAGGCCCAAGATTCTTAGCATTCTTTTTCACCTTCTCATTTCTCCAGATACCCATTCTATACTCCTATAGATTTATAACCCTTCCTAATGTTTTATTAGTTGACAATTCCTCTCCTAAAGAGAGTTATATTTTCATACAGGACTCTGGGAGACTGAATTCCTCCAAAAGCAAAGAAATAAGTCTCTTATGGTAAAACTTAAGGTTTCCTTTTTTTTTTTTAAGATTTTATTTATTTATTTGACAGAGATAGAGAGAGAGAGAGACAGCCAGCGAGAGAGGGAACAGAAGCAGGGGGAGTGGGAGAGGAAGAAGCAGGCTCCCAACAGAGGAGCCTGATGTGGGGCTAGATCCCAGGACCCTGGGATCACGCCCTGAGCCGAAGGCAGACGCTTAACGACTGAGCCACCCAGGTGCCCCAAAACTTTAGGTTTCCTGATGGTTGTTTGTAATATTTTGGTATGGGGAGAACTGCCTCATATTTGTACATTGTCTCCTACAGGGGACATATGCTCCTAGGTCATTCCTGTTTAGTCATGTATCCTAAAAGTTTCTAGATTAAAAGCCAATACCACTTTATATTTGGTCCTTGAAAATAGCCACAATGGTTCATATCTTTGTTGTGGTCCATTCGTGAGATACTTACTAGAAGAGCCTTACCTTATAAGAAAGAATGAAAAACTCTCTCATTGTCACTGGGTCTTTGCCACATTGCACAGCCAAGTTCCAAGCTGAAAGTTAATATGAAATAATATAATTATGAAAATCTGTTTAATCTATACCATTAAAATCTTCATTACCTGCATTTTTAATATTAATATACCAATGAGGGGTTTCTCAGGTTTAAAAAGCTAACTTTAGATTTTTAGAGAATTTTTTCCAGGTAAATTTAGAGACTTTTATCACTTCCAACCTACAAATCTTGCCAATAACTAACGGAGGTAGTGCTGATTTTTTTTTTATAAAAACTGGGGATATATAATACATTCTTAATTGGAATAAATCCATCTAAAAAATAAGGATCACCAAGGAGCTTACCACTGGAATTCATAAAAGTATGTTAAAATTCAGCAAAGAGGTGGGGAGCTAAGATGGCAGCTTGAGCACAGCTAAATAACTATCAAATGATTCTGAATACCCAAGAAATAGACCTGAGCACGGGCAAAACAAACTGCACAACCAGAGGGAGAGAAGAGTCCACAGTGAGGAAGGCAGGAAGTGCAGAGATGTGGTTTTATGGAGAAATGGATCATGGGTGCTGTGGAAGGCAGGGGGCCCTGGTTGTGGAGAAAGGCGAGAGATGGTGGAGCACACAGGGATAGGCACAAGGAGAAAACTTCCCCAAGGCCACTGGCTGGGAAAATGAGAGGGGCTGATTTCTGTGAGTTTTTGCCACCAGCGGGGCTCAAAGACTGGAGTTTTAGAGGTCCATGGGCATGGCTGGGATAGAGCCATGAGGGCACTGCTCTACTCCTGGAGAGAAAGCAGGCAAGAAACCCCGGGGGCAGACAGGGTGATCTGAAGATTGCCTTTGGCGCACAGGGAGAGACTGTTCACTCTTCTTGGAGCACATCTGTGAGAGGTGTCATTCTAAGAGCTGCCTCTCCAGGGACAAAAGAGCGAGCCAGCGGCGCCATTTCCTTCCCCTTGCCCCTCAGCATAGGCACAGAGATACCTGCTGAGGGCGGCTAACCAGAATGCTGGCTGTTTGGCCTGCTCTGCTCCAAATCCCACATCTCTGCACTCTGGAGCAGCTGCCCTTCTGGGTCAAACCTGCATGAGCCCCAGCACAGCAAGACCCTCCCCCAGAAGACAAGAGCAGTCCCTGCCACACCAGGTCGCTAAAGTTTGGAGTTTTAATAGTCAGCAGATTTGGCTAGGATAGAGCCTGAAGTGCACTGCACTGCTTCAGGCAGGCAAGCAACCTGGAGACAGACAGTATGAAAAGAGCAATCAGAAAAATGCCTGGTATGTACAAAGGGAAATTATTTGCTCTTCTTGGAGTGATTCCCTCAGAACAGCAAGCATGGAGACTGCACTCCAGGGAAAATGGAGCTGGCTGGTGCCATTTCCCTCCCCTGCCCCGACTCAGCATAAATGAACTTCAGTAAATAGAACAGCATCAAAACTGGCTTCCTAATCTGCTAACACTAGGTCTTGCCCCACTGCACTCTGCTGGTACTGCCCTACTCTGGCATGTGTGCCTCAGTCCCAGTGCAGCAGGCCCCTTCCCCAGAAGGTCAGCAGAAACCTCTGCATGAACCTCAACTACCGACCAAAAAGTTTTGCAAGGTTTCTTCAGTTCTATTGGAAGTAGCATCAGGTCTCATTTAACAAGCAGATCAGGGGTGCCTGGGTGGCTCAGTCGTTAAGCATCTGCCTTTGGCTCAGGGCGTGATCCCGGCATTCTGGGATCGAGCCCCACATCAGGCTCTCTGCTCTGCTGGGAGCCTGCTTCTTCCTCTCCCACTCCCCCTGCTTGTGTTCCCTCTCTCTGTTGGCTGTCTCTATCTCTGTCGAATAAATAAATAAAATCTTAAAAAAAAAAAAAAAAAAAACCAAGCAGATCAGAGCCTGCCTATTTAAAACTCCCTACACTCTGGCTAAGGTCCAAACACTGCCCACTGCAGGCAAGGAATGTCTCTGCAGACAAATGACCTAAGGAATAAAGCAGCCAAAACATACCAGCAGAGTGCACACAGAAGAGACACTCCCTGAAGTGCCCAGACCCTGAACACTATGTGACCTCTTCTTCATAGAGCCATTACTCTCAGGAGCAGGAAATGTAACAGGCACACACAGAAGGCAGAGACATAGACAAAATGCCAAGACGGAAGAATTCATCTCAAAAGAAAGAACAAGAAAAGGTCATGGCCAGAGATGTAATCAAGACAGATATAAGTTACATGCCTGATGGAGAATTTAAAGCAACAATCATGAGTATACACAATGGGCTTGAGAAGAGTATGGAAGGCTTCAGGGAGACCCTTATCACAGAGATAAAAGAGTTAAAAAACAATTAGAAATGAAAAATGCAATAACTAAGATTCAAAACCAACTGAATGTAATGACCACAAGGAGGGAAGAAGCAAAGGAACAAATAAGTGATAATGAAGATAGAATAATAGAACATAATGAAGCTGCACAAAAGTCAGAAAGAGTAGCTATGGATCACGAGAACAGACTTAGGGAACTCAGTGATTCCATCAAACGTAATACCATTCATATCATAAGAGTCCCAGAAGAAGAAAAGAGGGAAAAGGGAGCAGAATGTTTATTTGGGGAAATAGTAATTGAGAACCTCCCTAATTTGGGGAAAGAAACAGACATACAAATCCAGGAGACACAGAGAACTTCCATCAACATCAACAAAAGCAAACAACACCAAGACATATTGTAATTAAATCTGTAAAATATGGTGATAAAGAAAAAAATTCTAAAAACAGCAAGACAAAAGAAGTTCTTAACTTACAAGGGAAGACCCATAAGGTTAGCTCCAAATCTCTCCACAGAAGCTTGGCAAGCCAGAAGGGAGTGCCATAATATATTCAACATGCAGAATGGGAAAAATCTGCAGCCAAGAACACTGTATCCAGCAAGGCTATCATTCAGAATAGAAGGAGAGATAAAAAGTTTCCCAGACAAACAAAAACTAAAGGAGTTTGTGACCACTAAACCAGCCCTGCAAGTAATATTAAAGGGCACCCTTTGAGTGTGAAAGAAAGATAAAAAAAAATGACAAAGGCTAGAAAGGAACAAGGAAAATCTCCAGTAACAATGACAAAACAAGGAAAAAATGGCACTAAATATGTATCTATCAATAATTACTTCGAATGTAAATGGACTAAACGCTCCAATCAAAAGATATAGGGTGTTCAGGATGGATAAGAAAACAAGTCCCATCTATATGCTGCCTACAAGAGACTCATTTTAGACCTAAAGACACCTGCAAATTGAAAGTGAGGGGATGGAGAAACATCTATCATACAAGGGATATTTTTAAAAAATGGAATAGCAATATTTATCTCAGACAAACTGGACTTTAAAACAAAGACTATAACAACAAAGAAGGGCACTATATAATAATAAAGGAGACAACCCAGCAAGAAAATCTAACAATTGTAAATATTGATGCACCCAACATGGGGGCAACCAAGTATATAAAACAATTACTAACAAATATAAAGGAACTCATTGGTAATAATACAATAATAGTAGGAGACTTTAATACCCCACTTACAGCAGTGGACACACCATCTAAGCAGAAAATCAACAAGGAAACAATGGCTTTGAATGATACACTAGATCAGATGGACTTAACAGACATATTCAGAACACTTCATCCTAAAGCAGCAGAATACACATTTTTTTTTGAGTGCACACGGGACATTCTCCAGAAGAGATCACATACTAGGTCAAATCAGGCCTCAACAAGTACAAAAAAATTGAGATCATAACATGAATATTTTCTGACTACAACACTATGAAACTTGAAGTGAACCACAAGAAAAAATGAGGAAAGGCCACAAATACATGGAGGATAAACAACATGCTACTAAAGAATGAATGAGTCAACCAGGTAATCAAAGAAGAAATAAAAACAATACATGGAAACAAATGAAAATGAAAACACAATGGTCTAAAACCTTTGGGATGCAGCAAAAGCAGTCCTCAGAGGGAAGTATATAGCAACATAGGCCTACCTCGAGAAGAAAAATCTCAGATAAACAACCTAACCTTAAACTTACACTACCTAGAGAAAGAACAACAAATGAAGCTTAAAGCCATCAGAAGAAGGGAAATAATAAAGATTAGAGCAGAAATAAATTATAAGGAACCTAAAAATCCCAGTAGAACAGATAAATGAAGGGGCATCTGGGTGGCACAGTCATTTGGGCCTCCAACTTTTGGTTTTGGCTCAGGTCATGATCTCAGGGTCCTGAGATCAAGCCTTTCATCATTCTATGATTCTCTCTCTCCCTCTCCCCCTCCTCTCTGCATTCTCTCTCAAATAAATAAATAAATCTTCAAAAGAAAGGACAGATCAGTGAAACCAGGTACTGGTTCTTGGGAAAAAAATAATAAAATTGATAAACCCCTAGCTAGACTTATCAAAAAGAAAAGAGAAAGGACCCAAATAAAGAAAATCACAAATGAGAGGACAAATAACAACCAACACCACAGAAATACAAACAATTTTAAGAGAATCTTATGAGAAATTATATGCCAACAAACTGGACAACATAGAAAAACATGGATTAATTCCTAGAAGCATACTAATTACTACAACTGAAACAGGAAGAAATAGAAAATTTGAACAGACTGATAACCAGTAAAGAAACTGCATCAGTAATCAAAAATTTCCCAACAAGCACAAGTCCTGGGCCAGATGGCTTCATAGGAAAATTCTACCAAATATTTAAACAAGAGCTAATACCTATTCTTTTCAAATTGTTCCAAAAAATATAAAAGGAAGGAGAATTTCCAAACTCACTCTATAAGGCCAGCATTACCCTGATTCCAAAACCAGACAAAGACTCTACTAAAAAAGAGTACTACAGGCCAATATAGGTTCATCAGAAAGTTAAAAATAGACCTGCCCTACGATCCAGCAATTGCACTAGCAGGTATTTACCTGAAGAATGCAAAAATACTGATTCAAAGGGATACATGCACCCTGATGTGTTTATAGCAGCCTTATCTACAAAAGCCAAATTATGTAAAGAGCCCAAATGTCCATCAACTGATGAATGGATAAAGATATACTCGGGGTGCCTGGGTGGCACAGTGGTTAAGCGTCTGCCTTCCGGCTCAGGGCGGGATCCCGGCGTTATGGGTTCGAGCCCCACATCAGGCTCCTCCGCTACGAGCCTGCTTCTTCCTCTCCCACTCCCCCTGCTCGTGTACCCTCTCTCGCTGGCTGTCTCTCTCTGTCAAATAAATAAATAAAATCTTTAAAAAAAAAAGATATGGCGTGTGTATGTATATACACACACAATGGATTATTACTCAGCCATAAAAAGAATGAAATCTTGCCATTTGCAATGATGTGGATGGAGCTAGAGAGTATTATGCTAAGTGAAATAAGTCAGAGAAAGACAAATACCATATGATTTCCCTCATATGTGGAATTTAAGAAACAAAACTTGAGATCAACATAGGGGGAAAAAAGACAGGCAAACCAAGAAACAGACTCCTAACTATAGAGAACAAACTGAGGGTTACTGGAGGTGAGGTGGGCAGGGGGATAGGTTAAATGGTGATGGGTATTAAGGACAGCACTTGTGATGAATGCTGGTTGTTGTACATAAGTGATGAATCACTAAATTCTACACCTGAAACTAATATTACACTATATCTTAGCTAACTCGAATTTAATTAAAAACTTTAAAAGAAAAAAAAGTTCAGCAAAGAACAGGGTACACTAAAATCAAAGGCTGAAGAAAATTGCTGTAAAGATTCACATCTTCCATAGAACATTGGAAGGCCCCATTTGGCAACATTTAGCATAATTTTCATGTTGGAAAATTAAAATTAAAATTCAGTAAAGAAGTATTGGAAAATAACTTTTCAAACTTCCAAAAGATCAAAGTCATTAAACCTTTCTATAGTTTAAATGCATGTTATTTTCAATTAGTTGCATAAGTTTCTGAGAAGCCAGATTGCTGTGTTTATTCCATTTTCTCCTAGATTAGAGTCCCAGTAAACCCCATAAAGCAGAAAAAGATTCATGAGAACCAGTCCACTTTGTGACATTGCTGCTTAATTGCTCTTGATTACTTATCACTGTAATAACTGCCTCCACAATTTTTATACTTGATCTTAGCCAAAAGGCTGAGAAGCAATTGCCTCCACAATTTTTAAGTGTTTTTACTGAAATTAAGCCTAATAAAGTAAATTACACAACTTATAATTGGTTAGCTTGATGAATTTTCAAAGTGAATAAAATGATGTAACCAATCCAGATCAAGACAGACCTTGATCGTTACCAGAAACTCAGAAGCAACCCAACCACCCCTCTTCAAGTCCAACTCCCTTCAAGGGAAACCACTATCTTCACTTCTAATATCATAAATTAGTTTGCCTGCTTTTCTTTTTACCACATATAAATGGAATCAATGTCTGACTTCTTTTGTTCAACATTATGTTTGTGAGATTCATCTATTTTGTTGCATGTAGTTCACTTTTCATTTAAATTTTTTATGTAATCTCTATGCCCAACATGGGGCTCAAACTCACGACTCAGAGATCAAGAGTTGCATGTTGTACTTACTGAGCCAGCCAGGCACCCCACGGGTAGTTTATTTTTGATGAATCAAATTTAGAGATAAGTTAGGCATTTTAGATCAAATTTAAGAGCATAGCCTTGGGGACCTCAAGTTATAAGTCCTCATTTTATTCTTACACCCATTTCTAGAGAAAAAGAAACCTAATATTAACTGAGTACCCAGGTATATACATGGTTTTATTTAAAACCCTTACTAGCCCTATGAAGTATGTATAATTGTTCCCCTTTTATAAATAATGAAATTGAGATTAAGTAAGTTACCCTTGTACCCATAGCTACACATAAAAGAGCCAGAATTTGGGGCACCTGGGTGGCTCAGCTGGCTGGGCGTCCAACTCTTGGTTTCAGCTCAGGTTGTGGTCTCAGGGTCATGAGATCGGGCCCCGCATTGGGCTCCGTGCTCAGTGGGGAGTCTGCTTGTCCCTCTCCCTCTCCTCCTCCCCCTGCTCGCTCGCTCTCAAATAAATAAATAAATAAAATCTTTTTTAAAAAAAGAGCCAGAATTTGAATCCACATATGTCTGATTCTACCACCCCCCAGTTTCCCAGAGCCACAGAATATCCTTTTACCTATTTTTCGAAACCAATGAGCTTCATTAGCCCTTGAGTCTGAAGTTGAGTCCTCGCCATTGAAAGACTGAGAGAGTTTCAGGAGTGCTGCATTGAACAGAAAGGTTTTATAGTGAGGTCTTTTACTTTACGCTCTAGCAAAATTGTTAATACAGCCTGAAAAACAGTCAAACATAAGTTTGAAATTAGAAAGGTCTTTTCGTGTGTGTTTGTATACAGGTACATACCAAAAGAAATTAAAATGACACAAAGCATTACCAAAGCTCCAAGAAGCAGTTAACTCAAACTTTGGGGGAACAAACACATCTTTGGAGAGATTTATAATTTTCCTTAATCATTCACCACCTGAGGTAGAAAGATAGGATTTACATGTAAGGAGATAAAAGAGTAGGCACAATCATTAAAAAGACTGAAATGGAGACTGAGAACCGGAAGAGTATTGATAGGTCGCTGTAATACAGCAAGCACACTGTAGAAGCAGAACACGCTGTCATCATCACAAGACACGTGTTACACACTCGCATACCCTTCTGAGAGGTAAGAACACCAAACAGCCAAGTTTGGAAGCCTTGGTTTCTAAAGTACTTTCCTACATTTAACACCTTAGTGATAGGTATTTGAGGTAGAAAATTGAACTACTGAAATAAAGAGAATAGAGTTTTTAAGATGTTTTGGACATAAGGAAATAGGTGTTTGGGTAGTGGAAATAGGAAGAGCTGTTAGGCAAAAGGGACATTGGGTAAGAAAGCACAGAGCTGGAAAAAAGAAATCGATGTGGCTAGAAGGTTAGCTTGCAGTGAAGAGGGAGGAATTATTAGTAGACGGGGAGATGGCATAGGCTTGGGTAGTTCGATAAACAAGTTTCAAAATAACAGAGTAAACGATCTGATCTGATTCAGAGGGCATGAAAATTAACAGGCTGCACAGCATTTTTATTTGTCTTGATCCTTTTTCACCTGTTCTATTCTTAGGTTAGGATCAAGTAGCAATAAGGACAGACAGAAAGAAAGAAGGACAGAAGGAAGGAAGGAAATGTCTTTAAAATAAATTGGAATAAAAAGAGAGCTGAAATCACATTTGGAGATGAATGTTAGTGATGACAAACTTTTCTCTGCTTGTGAATAAAGAAACCAAAGTAGACTTCTATGGCAAACATTAATAAAAGCATGAAGCTTAACTCAAACATGAAGTCTGTCTGAGTCATGTACTGGGAGAGTTTAATAGAAAACAGAGGCAAGATGAAGGACTGAAAATAACCAAAATGATATTTACCTGTATTCAAGCAAGTCAAAAGTCTATCCATTTCTTTCTTTCTAAAAAATAAGGAAATGAATGTTTTCCTACTGTTCCAAAGCTTTACTACAGAGAAGTACAAAATGAGACCCCAAGAGAGCTACACAGAGACAATGCAAAATTGTGGAGTTTATTGTTCAAGGCTCCAACCTATCATTTCAGCACTATTTTCCCTCTCTACAGGATACTATTCCTCATTCCCCACCCCAGTGCTCTCACATTTTTTCTCTCTTCCCCTTCTATTCCTACTCTCAGCAAAGGATTTCAATGGCTTATAAGGTTTTATATTACAGGATCACTGAATTTGAGAGCAGACAGTGATATTTGTGATTTTCAAGTTTTTTCTTTTTTGAAGAGGGGAATTAGAATGCTTGTTTCAAATAAACTTTGATGAAAATCTAATATACAAGAAAAGATGTAAGTTTAGCTGCTCTGTTTGAACCAGTAGTGGGTAGAGGCCTAGAGCCTCACCTTCCTGGAAGTCCCTGAGGCAGTGCCACAGAATTTCCAGGATTCTGAAATATATTTTAAAAACCACTTATCCAGTCCAGACCCTTCATTTTATAGATGAGGAAACAGATCTGGAAATGGCGGATGATGTGTCCAATGTCATGCAATTAATGACAATTTCAGGACTACTACACAGGTCTCTTGACCCTCTGTCAAATTTCTTTAAGGGGTATATAAATTTTAACAGAAGAAAACATGTCATTTTACTGAACAAAGGAATGAATATGGAAGTACTGGCAAGCTCAACTAAGGAAGTTAAGAGGAAGCAGAGTATACTCTGAGATTGGCCTTATCATGAGGAGCTCTAGTATTACATAATAAAGACTATGCTTCAGGAAAAGCAGCAGCTTTCTCAGAGATAAATATTAGAGTCTGGTTTACTTAGAATAACTTCTTAAAGTAAACTTTACTGATCTGAATTTCAGCTAATCTAAAGTTGACTTCCTCACTTATTTAATTCAGTGACTATAAAATAACCTAGTAAGGGTCCATTAATGCAAATAAATGGTATAAATAAGAATGAGGACCTGGAAAGGGACGTATATAGTCTATTTAAGAGACAAACTGCTTTAAAAAAAAATCTTAGCACGTGAGTTGTTATAATACTTAGGTAGATACTGCTAAAGGAAAAACATGGGTATTTTAGAAGAGAAAGGAACTTTAAAAATTACCCAGTCTAGCTTTTTTTATTTAACAGATGGAAAAAATAAAGCTTAGAGAAGTTAAAATAAGTTGTTGTTGTCGTCTAAGGTGAACCGGAGTTACTGAAATAACTGAAACTAGAACTCAATTCTCTGACTCTTCTACTGAATTGGGCTTTTTTTTTTAAATAATCTATTTGTTAAATAAGGTGCTGACTGCTATCTGAAAACACTGCTAGCAGATGTTCTTTATGACTATATTTACTTGCAAACAATAAAGGTCTATTTTTAAACCATTCTGTAATTTAAGTTTATCATTAATTTAAACAGGATTCCTTTCCTTTCCCCATTTCCAAATTGGTTTTAATGAGTAAGGTTTGACTATATGTCACAATTACATGGAATATGAAGCACTTTTTAAGACCAGTACTAAAGATCTTCTTGTAAAGAACTGATTGATATTCAGCCATTTAAATAAACTGAGTGGCTATTATGTGTCAGATACTGTCCTAGGTTTCAGAGATACAAAGATAAATACAAACAGTCCTAGCCCTCAAAGAGATCTTATAATCTACCAGCTATGTTTAGTCTCTGAGTTTCTTTTCTTTTCTTTTTAAAGGTTTTAAATGACTTTAAAGTTTTGAAAACTGAAGTAGAGTTGACACATAACATAAAACTAGTTTCAGGTATACAACACAGTGATTGGGCAAGTCTATACATTACGCCACACTCACCACAAGCATAGCTGCCATCAGTCACCATACAAGGCTATTACAATACCATTGTATTTTTAATCTTTTTATTGTAGAAAATTTCCAAGATGTTTCTATGTTAACAGACAAATGGATCCCCATGTACCCATTGCCCAGCTTCAATAATCATTAAACTCATTATCAATCTTATTTCAGTCATACCTCTAACCATTCCTTTCCCTCCCCTATTATTTTGAAACCAATTCTAGACATCCTATCATTTCATCCATATATATTTTAGAATGTGTCTCTAAAAGATAAAGATTCTTTTAAAAAAACATAACCACACTATCATTATATGTCTAAAAATTACTGTCTTAATATGATCAAATATTTGGTTATTTTTTAAATTTACAATTTTCTCAGTATCTTTTTTTTAGTTTGTTTGCATTCCCTTCTAATATATTCATAGAGCCTCTAAAGAAGAGGCAAAATTTATGCTTGGGTAAAATTTGTACCATGAAAAAAGTTAAGTCATCAGTCCAACATTATTTCAGTCACAGATATTTCCCAAAGAATTTAGCTGAAAAAATGTATTGCTCCAGGCACAAATTATACATAAAGCAAAAGCAAAATAGAGATACACTATTACAGAGTTTTTATCTAAGTAGATAATACAGAGATGAGCGATTACTTCTCTGAAAGTTATCCCTAATCAAGACCTGGAATAGAGTTTTCTTTCAAATAATTAGGAGGTAGTGAATTTCGTGAATGAAAAATTGGTGACCTAATTCTTCCGCCAATTGTTAAGTTCTTGATGTCTTATGCCATAGAAATTGTGAGCAGAAAGATATTTGAATACTCCCAGCTGAGCTGATACAGATTCACAATCAACAAGCTAACTAGGTTAAATGTTTCTGTGGCAAAATAAGAGATACAACTATATATGTCTCATGTTAAGAAAGGCGGAAACAGATGCAATATCATAGTAAAATCATAGCTAACATTATTGAGGGCTTAGTATTTGGCACTCTTCTAAGTGTTTTCACATTTTACTCATTGAGTCATTACAGCAACCCCATAAGGTAGGTAGAATTCTATTCTCATTTTACAGATGGGGAAATAAAAACCCAGGTTACATATCCAATAGGTGGCAGAGCCAGGATATAAACCCAGGAAGACTGGCCCCAGAGCCTATACTGATCTTACTATACTGGACATCTCTCAACATAAGGTTTATACTGAAAGTTACTATAATTATTCTAATGGCAAATATATCATTTCTGTTGAAATAACTTACTTGTTTTCAGATTCTGGCATCTGAGAAACTCTTGGGAGAACTAGACGAAACAAACACCTGTATGATAAAGAAATATAAAAAGTGATGCTTAGGAAAATCAGGTGAAAGAATATTTACCAATTTATTAATCGTGATTATCCCAGGAGGCAAAAGTGAGAAAAGACAGTTGGTAAGGAGGAGACTAATTTTATTTTATGTATAGATCTTTGTATTGATTTAATGGTTGTAACAAAACCATGCAAATTTTGTATCTCGGGGAGAGTAATTTAAGAAAACAATTTAAAAACAAAAGTGCTGCTTATGACAAATTAAATAGTTCCACTGTTTATATCATTGCTCCAAATTACCTACTAGAACATCAGGTACGATGTACAAATCTTAATATTTTTCTTAAGGAGCCTGAGCTGGCCTTTAGGTTCCACATAAACTAGGATGACTGTTCTTTCAAGGGGATCTGACAGCATAATGATGAATTAACAAAATAAGGTAGGTTATAAAGTTTTAAATGCTAAAAATCTTTTTTAAAATACCATCTATCCTGAATGATTTTATATATTTATCTGACTGAAGGCATGCAAGTAACTCAAGACTCCTCTGATACTTTGTTCTGTGACTCCCTTTCTTTTCAAGAGTAGTTGACCAATAGGAGAACCACTATAGAACCCTTCTGGTTTCCGATCTTTGCCACTGACATATTCTCAGACACATCATGAGGAGTTATCATGTCCTAACCTCACCCTCTATCTCACTACTGTATGTAAAAGTTCCCTTTTGATAAACCATTTTCCTTCATAGAAAGAGAAAAAGGGGAAAAATCAAGTTCAACTGATGTCTTTTCTAAAAGATTATTTATTTGAGAGAGAGAGAGAGAGAGAGAGCATGCACAGCAGGGGGAGGGGCAGAAGGAGAGGGAGAAGCAGATACCCCGCTGAGCAGGGAGCTCAACGAGGGGCTTGATATTCAGACCCTGAGATCATGACCTGAGCCAAAAGCAGATGCTTAATGACTGAGCACCCAGACGCCCCTGATATCTTTTTTTTTTAACTTTAAGCATCCCTATCAAATTTCCAAAGACATTTTTCACAGAAACAGAAAAAAAATCCTAAAATTCATACGGAAACACAAAATACCCTGAATAGCCAAAGCAACCTTGAGAAAGAAAAATAAAGCTGTAGATATCACACTTCCTGGTTTCAAACTACACTACAAAGCTATAGTAATCACGTTACTCGCACAAAAATAGCAACATACACCAAAAGAACAGAATAGAGAGCCTAGAAATAAACCCATGTATAAACCATGTATATACCATGTTAACTAATATTTGAGAAGAGAGCCAAGAAAATATTCAATGGGGGGGAAAGATAGTCTTTTCAATAAATGCTGCTGGTAAAACTGGATATTCACATGCAAAAAAATGAAATTGGGCCACTATCTTTCACTACTCACAAAAATTAACTAGAAATGGATTAAACACTTAAGACCTGAAACCAGTAAACCTCCTAGAAGAAAACACAGGGGATAAGTTTTTTGACAATGACTTTTTGGATATGACACCCAAAGCACAAGCAAAAATGAACAAGTGGGACTACATCAAACCACAAAGCTTCTGCACAGCAAAGGAAACAAAATGAAAAGGCAACCTACAGAATAGGAGAAAATATTTGCAAACCATGTATCTGATAAGGGGTTACTATACAAAACAAATAAGGAGCATATACAACTCAAAAAAAAAACCCCAAATTATCGGATTTAAAAATGATCAAAGGACTTGAATAGATATTTTTCCAAAGAAGACATGCATGGTCAACAAATACATGAAAAGATGCTGAACATCACTAAACATCAGGTAAATGCAAATCAAGACCACAATGAGGTATCACCTCACACCTGTTAGAATGGCCAGTATCAAAAAGACAGATAAGTTTTGGTAAGGATATGGAAAAGAGGGAAACCTTCGACGCTCCTGGTGGGAGCATAAATTGGTACGGCCACTGGAAAACAGTACGGAGTTCCTCAAAAATTAAAAACAGTCAAACATAAGTTTGAAATTAGAAAGGTCTTTTCGTGTGTGTTTGTATACAGGTACATACCAAAAGAAATTAAAATGACACAAAGCATTACCAAAGCTCCAAGAAGCAGTTAACTCAAACTTTGGGGGAACAAACACATCTTTGGAGAGATTTATAATTTTCCTTAATCATTCACCACCTGAGGTAGAAAGATAGGATTTACATGTAAGGAGATAAAAGAGTAGGCACAATCATTAAAAAGACTGAAATGGAGACTGAGAACCGGAAGAGTATTGATAGGTCGCTGTAATACAGCAAGCACACTGTAGAAGCAGAACACGCTGTCATCATCACAAGACACGTGTTACACACTCGCATACCCTTCTGAGAGGTAAGAACACCAAACAGCCAAGTTTGGAAGCCTTGGTTTCTAAAGTACTTTCCTACATTTAACACCTTAGTGATAGGTATTTGAGGTAGAAAATTGAACTACTGAAATAAAGAGAATAGAGTTTTTAAGATGTTTTGGACATAAGGAAATAGGTGTTTGGGTAGTGGAAATAGGAAGAGCTGTTAGGCAAAAGGGACATTGGGTAAGAAAGCACAGAGCTGGAAAAAAGAAATCGATGTGGCTAGAAGGTTAGCTTGCAGTGAAGAGGGAGGAATTATTAGTAGACGGGGAGATGGCATAGGCTTGGGTAGTTCGATAAACAAGTTTCAAAATAACAGAGTAAACGATCTGATCTGATTCAGAGGGCATGAAAATTAACAGGCTGCACAGCATTTTTATTTGTCTTGATCCTTTTTCACCTGTTCTATTCTTAGGTTAGGATCAAGTAGCAATAAGGACAGACAGAAAGAAAGAAGGACAGAAGGAAGGAAGGAAATGTCTTTAAAATAAATTGGAATAAAAATAAAAAACTACCATATGATCCAGCAATCCCACTTTTGGGTATAGTTCCAAAGGAAAGAAAATCACTATCTTGAAAAGCTATCTGAACCCTCATGTTCACTGCAGCATTTTTCATGATGGCCAAGACACAGAAACTACCTAAGTGTCCACTGATAGATGAACGGATAAAGAAAATGTGATATGTTCACATACACAAAGGAATCTTTTTTAATTAATTTATTTATTTTAGAGAGAGTGATAGCACAAGTGGGGGGAGGGGGCAGAGGGAAAGGGAGAGAAAGAATCTCAAGCACACTCCATGCCCAGCGCAGAGCCTGATGCGAAATTTGATCTCATGACCCTGAGATCATAACCTGAACCCAAATCAAGAGTCAGACACTTAACTGACTGAGCCACCCAGGCACCCCACCCCCACAGGAATATTATTTAGCCATATAAAAGAAGGAAATCCTGCCTTTTGTGACAACATGGATGGACTTTGAGGGCATTGTGCTAAGTGAAAAGACAAAAAAAGACAAATACTGTATTATCTCACTTACATGTTGAATCTTTTTAAAAAAAAGTGAAAAACATAGAAACAGAGTAGAATGGTGTTTGCTAGGGGCTAGGTGTGGAAGAAGTGGGAAAATGTTGGTCAAAGGGTACAAACTTCAAATTATAAGATGCACAAGTTCTGGGGATCTAATGTAGAACATGGTGACTATACTTAACAAGACTATATTATATATTTGCAAGTTGGGAAGAAACTAAATCTTAAATGTTCTTACCACACACAAAGAAATTGTAATTTTGTGAGATGATGAATATGTTAACTAATCATTTCACAATATATGCACGTTTCAAATTATCAGGTTATACACCTTAAACTTGTACAACATTATCTGTCAATTATATCTCAATAAAGCTTAGAAAAAATTTAAAATAACAATTGGTATAGTAGGCCTGATCACATCACATCAGCACTATTTTGACAAAGTTTATAGACCAAGAATAACAGGAAATCCTTTCAAGTCTACAGGATGTGAATTACTTACTTTAAAGCTGTAAGGACTTGTTGTGGGTCTTCTGAATATCGAGCTAAATATTCCAAAGCTTTCCCTGCCACAATTTGTTGTCCATACTAAAAAGGACAAATACAATATGTTAAATTACATCTCAAAGTGGTACTTACAAAATGTTATCTATATTCCTATCCTTTAAGGACAAGAAAAAAATCTGAACTTGTTCATTTTATATTATCAAAAGAGCTAATTAATGCAAGATGATAGACTGAAGAAACTACTCACTGACAAAAACAGGATAGGTTCATATTGGCCCCAGAAACCCCCTCTTCCCTATCCATAAATACTCACAGACTTGCAAACACTGCCATGAACCCACTAGGACTAATCTTATTGTGATCTTTATCCCTGTTCATTAGCAGTGACCAAAAGAACCCCAGACCTTCATTTCTAGCACCCCGATCCCCATAAAGCTCTATAAATCCCTCTTTTCCCATTTCTCCCCAACTCCCCCAATCTTTCCACTTATGCTCACTGTAGTCCAGTTCATAATCATCAAAATCTTCTCTATAAGCAACCTCTTCCCTGAAAGTTCCCTCCATATTCTTTCTGTAATGGAAATCTAGGTCCCACCAAGGATACTGCTTCCAAAGAAACCCTCTCAAGTAGTGCCAATTTTTCCTCTCATTTCCATTCTACCCGTAGATCTGGAGATGGAGTAGGTGACATTTTTGCTCTTCATTGCTGTTTTAAAATTATTCTCCCTCCCCCACCCCAATCCCTAGCTTCGAACTTCCTGTCATCAGTCTCTTATCACCCACCATTTCTCATTGTGCTGATCTACCAGCTCTCCAGCCATTTCTACTCATTTCCTCATGACTTATCTACTGCACAGTTATTTTCTCAAAAAACTACTCCTGTCTTAGTTTTTGGCACTTTCAATATATAGATAGATGATCCTCCCAATATCCTAGTCTCTTATTTCCTTGAATTCTACTCTGCCAATTACCTTTGCTGTTCACTAACACAGTCATTGACTGTACCCGCTCATTACTGTTTAGGGTCTTCTCATGTGTCTGTTGGCCATCTGTGAGTTTTCTTTGGAGAAATGTCTGTTCATGTCCTCTGCCCATTTTTAAACTGGATTGTTTTTTGGGTGAAGTTGTGTTGGTTCTTTATATATTTTGGATACTGCCCCTTTATTGGATATGTCATTTGCAAATATCTTCTTCCATTCAGTACGTTCGTGTCTTTTAGGTTTGTTGATTATTTCCTTCACTGTGGAGAAGCTTTTTATTTTGATGTAGTCACGATAGTTTATTTTTGTTTTTATTTCCCTTGCCTCAGGAGACATATCTAGAAAAATGTTGCTACAGCTGATGTCAGAGAAATTACTGCCTGTGGTCTCTTCTAGGATTTTTATGATTTCAGGTCTCACATTTAGGTCTTTAATCCATTTTGAGTTTATTTTTGTGTATGGTGTAAGAAAGTGATCCAGTTTCATTCTTTTGCATGTAGCTGTCCAGTTTTCCCAACACCATTTGTTGAAGAGACTTTTTTCCATTGCATATTCTCCCCTCCTTTGTTGAACATTAATTGACCATATAATTATGGGTTTATTTCTGGGTTTTCTATTTTGTTCCATTGATCTCTATGTTGGACTCTGTCATTACTACTGGTGGCAAACCTTCCATACTCTCAGTCAGGGTGGGGAGTAGGGTGAGCTAAGTGATGTGAGTGAGGCTCTTAAGGTGCAAAATTTAAGGAGGCACTCACTCTCAGGGTCATGCAAGAACCAACTCTGCACTTGCATGTCTCAGAAAGTGGGTACTTCTTTAAGTGGTTCAATTCCTCACCCTGGTCCTGCACCCTGCTCCGTTTCATGTATTCCACTTTCTGACCACCATCTCCTACCTTTCTAATTCACTCCCTTCTGTTACTCCAGCAATCCTTCAACTGCACTTAGACCTCCAATCCATTCGTGGTACGAATTTTCACTGTCCCTCACGTCCTTGATGTCCTCCCCCATGACCACTTTAAATTCCATGGGGATTAATGATAATCACTTCCTTGTTTCTTGATTTTCCTACTACTCCTCCTTCGCTTCATTGTATTCATCTGGCAAAACTACAAACCTGGTTAAAGCCAACTTTCTACTGACTTTTGTGCCTACATCAATGCAGCTGAAAGTGGCTGGATAAAAACCTGTACAACTATTTCTTTCATTTTAAAACGTCATCAAATAGGCCTTAATACTTACTGGGCAAGCATCCCACACTAGCATGTCATTCGTTTTCTTGCTTTCCTGCATGATTAGTTTATACCTTATCCTATCTTCTCAAGCTCCCCAACATCTCCTCTCCCATTCTCATTCTCAGGTGATGACCTTGTTTTCTACTTTGTTGAAAAAACTGAACCGTCTGGAAAAAAACTTCCAGATTCCCACTACCACATTTATTCATCCACCAGGAACCACACCACATACTTCTCAACTGCTATCATAGATGAACTATCCATTTTCTTTCCTAAAGCCAATCTCTGAATTTATACACTTGTGTCCATCACCTCTTGCCTGCTTAAAGACATTGCTCTAACAATTCTCTTTTTTCTCTCTCACACACTGTCAACTTTCTGTTCTCTTACTAGGTCATTTCCATCAGCATATAAGCATATTCATCCCATCTCAAACAAACCAACAAACCTCTGATCCTACCTCTCACACCAACTTCTTTTCTTTGTAGCAAACTCCTCTAAAGAGTTCCATTAATTGTCTCTCAAAATAGAAAACAGGTAAAAATCTTGTGGATAAATACGTAAGAATTACCTCTAGAGCAAACTGGGCAGCTAAACTGAGGAGCATGACAGGTGAATCTCTATCTGCAAGTAGCTCATTCTCCTCTGGACCTTCAGGTATTAATAACTTCTCCAATGTAGTAATTGCCTGCAAAGCTGAAAAAGAAGGAAACAATTTAAAAAATGAGATACTCTTATTAAAGCTAACAGCTATATATAGTTAATTACACCACAGTGACTTTGGAACTTATTTTAAGAGCACCAATATCTATTTTTTTATTAAGTTCAATTAGCCACCATATAGTACATCATTAGTTTTTGATGTAGTGTTCAAAGAGCACTAATATCTTTAAAATATTAGTTAATTTTCATAAAGTCATCTAAATTGCTAAATTGTTAAGGAGGACTTGAATGTCAGAAAAATGCCCAACTGAGCAATTCACCTCTGTGAATTTATCCCATGGATATACTTGCAAAAGTGAACAAAAACATACAAATATGTTTATCCAGCAATTTTTTTTAAGAGTGCAATATAGAACCAACCTAAATTCCATCAATAATGGATGGGCTAAATACATTTTGGTACATTCATAAAATGGAATATAAAACAGAATGAAACAGAATGAAATTTAAAAATGAATGGTGGTATGACATTCCATTATATATCTTAAAGGTTGACTACAATAAGTTAAATGTATGCACTATAGAACTTAAGTAATAATTAAAATAACAAAACAAAGAGAGCTAATAAGCCAAAAGATGAGACAAATGTAATCATAAAAAATACTCAATCCAAAAGAAAGTAGAAAAAAGAAAAATGGTGACAACAAACAGATGGGACAAACAAAAGACAAATAAAAAGATGCTAAATTTAAACCTAACCATATCAATAATCATGTTAAATATAAATGGTCTAGATGACCCAAGTAAAAGACAGATAGTCACACTGAATTAAACAAAGCAACTTTCAACTATATGCTACCTACAAGAAACACACTTAAAGTATAAAGACAAAATTAGTTAAAAGAAAACACATGGGATAATATATACTATGTTAAAGGTAATCAAAAGAAAGCTGGAGTGGCTATATTAATATCAGACAAAATGGATTTCAGAGCAAAGAATATTACATAACAGAAGGTTAATTCATGATGATAAAGGAATTAATTCATTATGAGAACATAACAATCTTAAATGTTTATGCACCTTACAACAAAATTTCAAAACACAAGGAGCAAAAATTTAAAGAACTGCAAGGAAAAATGAACAAATCCACAATTATAGTCAAAGATTTCAGCACCTTCTCTTAGTAATTAATAGAACAAGTAGTAAATCAGCAAGGCTGTAGTACACTTTAGTAGTACATTAATCAACTTGACCTGAATAACATTTACAGAACACTCAAACAAACACCAGTAAATATACTTCTTAAATATACTTTTTCTCAAGTGCACACAGAATATTTACAAATAAAGACAAAATTCTGGGCCATAGAACAAGCCTTAACATATTTAAAAGAATTCAAGTCATACAAAATTATTATCTTTGACTATATGATTTCAAGTTTATTATAGAGCTAAACTAATTAAGACAGTGTGGAAGTGGTATAAAAATAGACGAATAGATCAATGGAACAGAATGAAGAATCCAGAAAGAGACCCACACACACATATGGCAACTGATTTTCAATAAATGTACAAAGGTAATTCAGTTGAAAAAGGATAGTTTTTAAGTAAATAATGCTGAAAAAATGATGCTAGGATGACTAGATAGCCATGTGCAAAAAAAAGATTCATACCTTAAATACAAAAATTAATATACAAAATTGATCATAGAGCTAACCATACACTTAAACCTATAATATTTCTTGAAGAAAACACAGGAAAAAATTTTTGTGACGTTAGATCAGGTAAAGATTTCTTACCCATAATACCAAAAGCACACTCCATAAAAGAGGAAAAAAGATAAACTAGACTGCCAAGCTTCTCATGAAAGACATTGACAAGAAAATAAAAAAAATTATAAAACACATATCCAATAATTTGTATCTAAAATATATAAAGAACTTCCAAAACTCAATAAGAAAACAAAGTTCCCTATATCTTAGTAACTAAAATATATTTCTTCCCTATGTTCTAGCCACTATGATAGAAGATGAATTAAACATATAGAGATGAATTTAAAAAAAAAACCAAAGTTCCCTATAGGAAACTGGACAAAAGATGTATACAAACACTGTCAAAGAAGATATATGGATGTCAAATATTAGACATTACAGAAATGCTAGTTAAAACCACAAGATATCACTACCCAACTATTAGAATGGGCAAAATATTTTTTTAAATGAACAACTCCAAGTGCTGTTGAGGATGCAGATCACCTGGAACACTCATATATAGCTGGTCAGAATGTAAAACTGTATCGCTACTTAGGAAAACAGGTTGGCAGTTTCTAATAAACTTAGACATATATTTATCATACAATCCAAAAATCCAACTCCTAGATATTTATCCTAGAGAAGTTAAATCTTATCATCACACAAAATCTGTAAACAGATATTTATAGCACATTTATCCACAGTTGCCCAAAATGGAAATCATCCAAATATACTTCAACTGGTGAATGAATAAACAAACTGTGGTACATACATACTATAGACTACTACTCAGAAATAAAAAAGAACAAACTATGGAAACACAACAGTACGAATGAGTTTTGAATGTATTATCATAAGTGAAAGAAAGGCTCAAAAAGCTTCATAATGTATGATCCCATTTATATGACATTTTGGAAATGGCAAAAATATATAGAAATGAGTTTAGTTGTTTTCAGGACTAAAAGTGGTTGGAAGGAATGACAATAAAGGAACCTGAGGCAATTTTTTGTTCTATATCATGACTGTAATGGTGGTGACATGACTGTATACATTTGTCGAAACTCACAGAATTATTAATATAAATAAACCTCATAGAACCAGACACTAGTAAGTTTTACTCTGTATTATCAATAAACACAGCTTTTAAAATGGTCACAGATAACTGGGGAAACAATAAAAAGACTGAGCTGATGCTATGTTTAAAAAGTAAAAAAAAATTATTTTAATAGAATGTGAAAAGGTTTAATAGGAAATCTATTTTTTGCCATTTCTGTTGGTAAAAAGTTTCAAATTCTTTTAAGCTTTCAACATAATACATCAAATAAATTCCGAGGTCTCCAATGAAAACACTGATGATGGACATGACTACACTATAAACCCTGAAAAAAACTGACTCCAATTTGCTAATCTTTAATTAATATACAGGAATACTTTACTATCCTGGAACATTTCTTCTTCAATGAAGAATAGGTTATCTTTCTTTTTTTATGGAGTGCAAAGCAGAGTCCGTTGCACACAGCAGGTATTCATAAACAGTTGCTCAATTGGATTAGTATAAATTCTGTTTTGGATCCATTAATTTAAACTTCTCAATTTCTCAACTTACGCCCTTCACAAGGGACAACCAGTCTGGAGCTCCAACTGCCTCAGGATATTCTCAGCTACACTGAGGGCTGAATGGGAATAATATCACAGCACAGGCCCATCTGTAACCAAGTCAAGATACAGGAGTGTACAGACACATCGACTAGGAAACTATGCTTAACTTAATGCGAAGGACACAGCACTGATGGGATGAGGTTCACATAAGCAATTCCAGCACTGTCAACTCTGTAGAGAGAAACTCCATTTCAAGGCCAAATCTCTTACCAATCACTTCCCAGATAAGTGAAAACATTTAAAAGAAAGCTGAAGACTTTGATTGTCTAAGACAACTCTTAACTGAAATGGGTTTGCAGTATGAATTCCCTCTTACCCCACAGCTTTTTAAACTTAATTTTTAACAGGTTCAAATGACAGAAAGTACAAAAAAGTATACCATGACAAGACTTTCTCCCCAATTTTTGTCCCAAATCTCCCTAGTTCTTACTCCCTCAATAGGCAGCCCCTGTTCTCTTATTCCTATGTAACCTTCATAATTCCTTTTCGCATGGTTGTATCATCTTTACATAGGAAAGCTAGAATATAGAATATGTAACTCCACTGTCTTAAAAACAATGTTTTTTTCCTTTATGGTAGAACAGGATTATTATTCTTTATATTAACAATTAAATATAATTCATAAATAACATTCATACCTCTGCCAGAGTTGCCCTCTAAGACTGCAATCTTGAATACGTAAAACTGAGTGAAAATATTTGTAGGATCATGTCGTTCAGCTTCTATCACTGCCTCTTTAGCCTGAAAAAAAGAAATATTGGATCTCTTTTATAAAAGTAATAAGGAAGATCTTATCATATTTTACTAAAATTATTAATATAGTCACAATGGCTGAGGATACTCATCATAAAAAGATGTGAATCTAAGTAAAATCTTTAAAGAACTGTTCTCTTAAAATGCTAAAGAAACAGCGAGTTCTGCTTCTAGAAATAGGGTGCATTATATATGTCAGACCAACTCTCCTACTGAAAACAATGAAAAATATTAGATAACTTTTTTTTTCAACTCCAAAGCAACTTACAAGATAATAAAATCTAAGGAAAAGTGAGGTTCCAGAGAAACAAGCAGAGAATTAAAGCCACTTTTTTCTGGTGAGCATTTATAAATCTAGACAAATGTTAGGTTTAGTTTTAATGAGTCTCACTAGGTTAGGAAAACAGACATCAAGACCCAAGGGACTACACTCTTAGGCTACCAGAACTAAACCGCTCCTACCAGCATCACCAGGGGACTGCAAAGAAAGTTACTTTGGTTCTGAGAGGAACACAACAAAATATGGTGGGGAGAACCAATCCCTGAGGTGTGTATTTACGGCACCAAATTGCATTACACAGGAAGCCAAAAGACCTCAAGCTATGAATTTAGTTGACGTTGGTCCCAAACATCTGAAGAAGCAAAGGTAAATGTTCTCTGGGGGAAGTAACCATCCTAGGCTTCAAAATATTTCCAAAAATGATTTTTCAAAAATCAGGACTAGTAAACATTAAAAAAAAGAATCAAACATACTAAGAAGCAATGCACCATAAATGAGAATCAGCAGAAATGGATTCTCAAAATGTAGATACCAGAATTGTAAAAAAAAGCTATCTATAAAACACCAGTTTTCAAAGTTTAAAGAAATAAAAGATCCTCAAAAATATATATAAGTACGTTGATATACAATAGTACATATTGATATGGTAACCCTCAGTTTGTTCTCTATAGTTAAGTCTGTTTCTTGGTTTGCCTCTCTCTTATTCCCTGGACACTCCTTTGTTTTCTGTCTCAAATTTCACCTATGAGTGAAAGCACATGGTATTTGTCTTTCTCAGACTGAATTATTTTACTTGGCATAATACTCTCTAGCTCCACTCATGTTGTTGCAAATGCCAAGATTTCATTCTTTTGACAGCTGAGTAATCATGCGTGTGCACCACAACTTCTTTATCAATCATCAGTTGATGGACATTTGGGCTCTTTCCATAATTTGGTTATTGTAGATAATGCTGGTATAGACATTGGACATTGGACATTGGTGTGAAGCCATGTGGTCCTGGACTTTTGTTTGTTGGGAGATTTTTGATTACTGACCTAATTTCTTTGCTAGTCATGAGTCTATTCAAGTTTTCTATTTCTTTGTGTTTCAGTTTTGGTAAATTGTATGTTTCTTGAAATTTATCTATTTCCTTTAGGTTGGTGATGACTTAAAAAACACAACACCAAAAGCACAATCCATGAAAGAAAAAATTGGGAGTTGGACATTATTAAAATTAGAAATGTCTGCTATGGCAGCGCCTGGGTGGCTCAGTCGTTGAGCGTCTGCCTTCGGCTCAGGGCATGATCCTGGCATTATGGGATCGAGCCCCACATCGGGCTCCTCTGCTGGGAGCCTGCTTCTTCCTCTCCTACTCCCCCTGCTTGTGTTCCCTCTCTCTCTGGCTGTCTCTCTCTGTCAAATAAATAAATAAAATCTTAAAAAAAAAAGAAATGTCTGCTATGTGAAAGTTATTGTTAGAGAATGAAAACATGAGCCACATAGTGAGAGAACATTTGCAAAACACATATCTGATAAAAAATTGATGTCCAAAATATAAAAGAATTCAACAATAAGACAAAAAACTACTCAATTACAAATTGGGGAAGATACCTCACTAAAGAAGCCATACAGATGGCAAATAAGCATATAAAAAGATGCTCAACATTATATTTCATCAAGAAAATGCAAATTAAAATAATGCCACTATACAACTATTAAAATGGCTAAAACCTAAAACACTGACAAAACCAAATATTGGTGAAAATGTGGAGAAATAGGAATTCTCATTCACTGCTAGGAAGAAAAATAATAGTAGAGACATTCTGAAAGACAGTTTCATAGTTTCTTATAAAACTAAATATACTCTCACAATATGATCTAGCAATTGCCCTTAGTATTTTACCCAAATGAGCTGCAAACTAATGTCCACACAAAATCCTGCACATTACTGATTATAGAAACTTTACTCGTAATTGTGAAAACTTGGAAGCAACCAAAATATCCTTCAATAGGTTATAGAAATATAATAAAATTCAGAATACCCTAATTTTGTAATAATAGTGTGTAAATCACTTTTATCTCTACTATAAAAGTTAAAAACAATAATATTAAAAATAACTATAGCTATAAAAATCTGTTAACAGATGTACAATATAAAAAGATGTAAAGTGTGACATGAATAGCATAAATGTGAGAAAGAAGAAGTAAAAGTGTAGAGTTTCTCTATGCATTTGAACATAAGTTGTTAACTGCTTAAAATAGACTGTTATATCTAAAAGATGCTTTATGTAAACCACATGGTAACCACAAAGAAAAAACCCATAGTACATACATAAAAGATAAATAAAAAGGAATTAAAGCATACCACTACAAGAATAAATTTTTTAAAAGACAGCAAGAGAGGGAAAAAGGAACAAAGGAATAAGAAACTAAGAAAACAATTAACAAAATGGGAATAGTAAGTCCTTACCTATCACAATTACTTTAAATATAAATGGAATAAATTCTCCAATCAAAGACACAGAGGGACTAAATGATTTTTAATAAAAATATTCCAACAGTATGCTACCTACTAGAGACTACCTTAGCTATAAGGATACACATAAACTGAAAGGGACTGAAAAAGATATTACATGCAAATGGTAAGGAAAAGAGAGCAGGAGTGGCTATAATTATATCAGATAAAATAGAATTTAGTCAAAATTGGTCATAAGAG
Source organism: Ursus arctos (assembly GCF_023065955.2). Classification (NCBI taxonomy): domain Eukaryota; kingdom Metazoa; phylum Chordata; class Mammalia; order Carnivora; family Ursidae; genus Ursus; species Ursus arctos. Next base: position 56,470,453 of record NC_079873.1, read on the forward strand.
GCTAAGAAGTTCACTATATAGTGATAAAGGGGTCAACTCATTAAGAGGATATAACAATTATATATACACTGAACATTAGAGCAACTAAATATTTAAAACTAATACTAACCAAAAAGATGCTCAACACATCACTAATTATCAGGGAAATGCACGTGAAAACCACAGTGAGATACCACTTTACACCTGTCAGAATGGTTAATTCAAATACACAAGAAATAACAAGTTTTGACAAAGATGCAGAGAAAAAGGAACCCTCATGCACTGTTTGAGCGAATGCAAATGAGTAGAGCCACTGTGGAAATCACTATGAATGTTCCTCAAATTATAATTAGAATTACCATATGATCCAGTATTTCCATCACTGGGTGTTTACCCCCAAAAAAGGGAAAACACTAATTTGAAAATATTACACTCCTATGTCTATTGCAGCATTATTTACAGCATTACTGCAGCATTATTTACAATAGCCAAGATATGGAAGCAATCCAAGTGTTCACTGATAGACAGATGGATGAAGCAGATGTGGTATACACACACTTTGTGGAAATTACTCAGCCATAAAAAAGAATGAACTCTTGCCATTTGCAGTAACATGGATGGACCTGAGAGTCTAGAGGATATAATGTTAAGTGAAAAAGACAAACACCATATGATTTCACTCATGTGTTATTTAACACACGAAACAAACAACAAAAAAGGAGACAGACATAAAGAGACTCTTAAATACAAAGAACAAACTGGTGGTTGCCAGAGGAAAGGTGGGTAGGGCAACAGGTGAAATAAAGGTGATTAAGAATACACTTATCTTGATGAGCATGGAGATATGTATACAATTGTTGAATCATTATACCGTACACCTGAAACTAATATAACACTGTATGTTAATTATACTTGAATTTAACAATAAAGAAATAAATAAATAAAGCAAATGTTAACAAACTGAAGGGAGTAATAGGCAGCAATTATAAACAGTAGGGGAATTCAACACCCCACCTTCAACAATGCATAGATCATCCAGACAGAAAATTAATAAACAAATAGTGGACCTGCATAACACTACAGACCAAATGGACCTTACAAACACATATAGAGTATTCTATCCAACAGCACAAGAATACATATTTCTCTGAAGCACACATGGAACATTCTCCAGGAAAGACCATATGTTGGGCCCGAAAGCAAGCCTTAACAAATTTAAGAAGACTGAAATCATATCAAATATCTTTTCCAAACACAATGGTAAAAAACTATAAATAAATGACAGGAGGAAAAACGAAAAACTCACAAATGCATGGAGGTTGAAAAACACATTCCTGAACAATCAACGGGTGGAAGAAGAAATCAAAAGGGAAATCCACAAGTGTTTTAAGACAAAAGAAAATGGAAACACAGCATACCCAAATTTATGAGACGCATCAAAAACAATCCTAAGCAGAAAGTTTATACTGATAAACACTTACATTACAAAAAGATCTCAAATAAGTAATCTAACTTTACAACTCAAGGAATTAGAAAAAGAAGAAAAAAGTAAGCCCAGGTTTAGTAGAATGAAGGGAAATAATAAAAAGTAGAGCAAAAATAAATGAAACAGAAATAAGACAATAGAAAAAAATTAATGAATCTAAAAGTTGGAATTTTGGAAAGATAAACAAAATTGACAAACTTTTAGCTAGACTAACCAAGAAAAAAGAGTACACTCAAACAAAATTATAAATAAAACTGACATGAAAACTGACACCACAGAAATACAAATAGTCATAAATGATTACTGTGAATAATTATATTACAAATTGAAAAACCTCGAAAAAATGGATAAATCCTTGAAACATACAACCTACTCAGACTCAATCAGGAAGAGATAGAAAATCTGAACAGACCAGTAACAAGTAAGATTTAATAAACATGCATATATATATATATATATATATATATATATATATATCCAGTAGTAACCACAAATCAAAACCCTAAAACAGATATACAAGAAAATAAAGAAAAAGGAATCCAAGCATAAAACTAAACAAAGCCATTAAAGCAAAGAGAAAAAAAGCAAGAGAAAAAGAACTGAGAGAAGCAACAAAAACAGCCAGCAAAAAAATAACGAAATGGCAATATATACATATTTATTAATAATTACTTTAAATGGAAATGGACTAAATGCTCCAATCAAAAGACATAAGGTGACTGAATGGATAAAAAATACTGACCCATCTGTATACTGCCTATAAGAACTCAACAAAGATTGAAAATGAAGGGATAGAAAAAGATATTCCATGCAAATGAAAGTGAAAATAAAAGCTGGTGTAGTAATACATATATCGATAAAATAGACTTTAAAACAAAGACTGTAGCAGGAGACAAATAAGGGCACTACATAATAATAAAGGGATCAATCCAACATGGGAATATAACAATTGTAAATATATATGCAACAACATAGGAGCACCTAAATACATAAAGCAAATGTTAACAGACACTGAGGGAGAAATTGACAGTATTACAAAATAGTAGGGGATTTTAAGACAACATTTACATCAATCAACAGATCATCCAGACAAAAAAATCAATAAGAAAAAAGTGGCTTTACGGGGCGCCTGGGTGGCTCAGTCGTTAAGCGTCTGCCTTCGGCTTAGGTCATGATCCCAGAGTCCTGGGATCAAGCCCCGCATCGGGCTCCCTGGTCAGCAGGAAGCCTGCTTCTCCCTCTCCCCCTCCCCCTGCTTGTATTCACTCTCTTGCTGTCTCTGTCAAATAAATAAAATCTTTTTTTTTAAAGTAATGACACATTAGACCAGAAGGACCTAACAAATATATACAGAACATTCCATCCAAAACCAGCAGAATATACATTCTTCCCAGGTGCACATGGAACTTTGTCCAGGATAGATCACATGTTAGCACATTTATAAAAAAGTCTTAATAAATTTAAGAAGATTGAAATCATGTGAAGCATTTTTTCAAACCACAACAATATGAAACTAGAACTCAAGATAAAATCTAGAGAAAAAAACATGTAAAAGCTAAATGACGTGATACTAAACAATAAATGGGTCAACCAAGAAATCAAATAGGAAGTCAAAAAATACATGGAGACAAATCAAAATGAAAACAGAATGGTGCAAAACTCTGGAATGCAGCAAAATAAGTTCTCAGATGGAAGTGTATAGCAATACAGGCCTCAAGAAACAAGAAAAATCTCAAATAAACATACTTAAAAGAGCTAAAAAAAGAAGAAAAAACAAGCTCAAAGCTAGTAGAAGGAAGGAAATAGTGAAGATTAAAGCAGAAATAAATGAAATAGAGTCTTAAATAAACAATACAAACGATCACTGAAACCAAGAGCTGGTTCTTTGAACAGACAAAATTGATAAACCTTTAGCCAGACTTATCAAGAAAAAAAGAGAGAGAACTAAAATAAAATCAGAAATGAGGGGGGAAAAAATAACAACTGAAACCACAGAAATACAAAGGATTATAAGAAAATGTTATGAAAAATGATATGCCAACAAATTGGACGACCTAGAATAAACGGATAAATTTCAAGAAACATGTAAATTACCAAAACTGAAACAGGAAGACACAGAAAACTTGAACAGACTCTAACTAGCAAAGAAATTGATTCAATAATCAAAAATCTCCCAACAAACACAAGTCCAGGACCAGATGGCTTCACAGGCGAATTTTACTAAACCTTTAAAGAAGAGTTAATAACCTACCTATTCTTCTCAAACTATTCCAAAAAATAGAAAAGGAAGGAAAACTTCCAAATTCATTCGATGAGGCCAGTATTACCCTGATACCAAAACCAGATAAAGTCTCCAATGAAAAAGAAAAACTGAGGCCAATATCCCTGATAGAACATGGGTGCAGAAGTTCTCAATAAAATACTAACAAACTGAATCCAACAGTACATTGAAAGAATCATTTACCATGATGAAGTGGGATTTATTCCTGGGCTGCAACAGGGGTTTAGCATTCACAAATCAATCAATGTGATACACCACATTAATAAAAGAAAGGATAAAAAGCCGTATGATCCTCTCAATAGATACAGAAAAAGCATTTGACAAAATACAACATCGATTCATGATAAAAACCCTCAATAAAGTAGGGTTAGAGGGAACATACCTCAACATTAAAAAGGCCATATATGAAAAACCCACAGTTAATATCATACTTAAGGGGGAAAACCTGAGAGCTTTTCCTCTATGGTCAGAATAAGACAGGGTTGTCCACTCTCACCACTGTTATTTAACATAGTCCTGGAAGACCTAGCCTCAGTGATCAGACAAAAAGAAATAAAAGGCATCCAAATCAGCAAGGAAGAAGTCAGACTTTCACTATTTGCAGATGACACGATACTCTATATAGAAAACCTGAAAGACTCCATCAAAAAGCTGCTGGAACTGATACACAAGTTCAGTAAAGTCACAGGACACAAAATCAATGTACAGAAATCAGTTGCATTTCTATACACTAACAATGAGACTGAAGAAAGAGAAATTAAGGAATCGATCCCATTTACAATTGCACCAAAAACCATAAGATACCTAGGAATAAACTTAACCAAAGAGATAAAAGACCTGTACTCTGAAAACTATAAAACCCTGATGAAAGAAATTGATGACACAAAGAAATGGGAAAACATTCCATGCTTATGTATTGGAAGAACAGATATTGTTCAAATGTCTGTACTACCCAAAGGAATCTACATATTTAATGCAATCCCTACCAAAATACCAGCATTTTTCCAGAGCTAGAACAAAGAATCCTAAAATTTGTATGGAACCACCAAAGACCCCAAATAGCCAAAGCAACCTGTAAAAAGAAGATAGAAGCTGGAGGCATCACAATTCCAGACTTCAAGTTATATCACAAAGCTGTAGTGATCACGTCGGTATGGTACTGGCACAAAAAAAAAGACACTGAGATCAATGGAACAGAACAGAAAATCCAGAAATGGACCCACAACTATATGGTCAACTATTCTTTGATAAATCATGAAAAGAATATCCAATGGGAAAAAGTCTCTTCAAGAAATGTTATTGAGAAAACCAGACAACAACACGCAGAAGAATGAAACTGGACCACTTTCTTACACCATACACAAAAATAAATTCAAAATGGATGAAAGACTTTAATCTGAGACCTAAAACCATCAAAATCCTAGAGGAGAACAAAGGTAGTAACTTCTCTGACATCAGCTGTAGCAACTTCTTTCTAGGTATGCCCCTGGAGGCAAGGGAAACAAAAGCAAAAATAACCTACTGTGACTACATCAAAATAAAAAGCTTCTGCAGAGAGAAGGAAACAATCAAGAAAACTACAAGGCAACCTGTGGAATGGGAGAAGATACTTGCAAATGACAATCCAATAAAGGGTTAGTATCCAAAATATATACAGAAGTTATAAAATTCAACACCCCAAAAACAAATAATCGAAGCAAAAAATGGGTGGAAGTCACAAGCAGACATTTCTCCAAAGAAGACATACAGATGGGGGCACCTGGATGGTTCAGTCAGTTAAGAGATACGACTCTCGGGTTTCAGCTCAGGTCATGATCTCAGGGTCGTGACACTGAGCCCTACGTGGGTCTGCTTAAGATTCTCTCTCCCAGGGCGCCTGGGTAGCGCAGTCGTTAAAGTGTCTGCCTTCGGCTCAGGGCGTGATCCTGGCGTTCTGGGATCGAGCCCCACATCGGGCTCCTCCGCTGGGAGCCTGCTTCTTCCTCTCCCGCTCCCCCTGCTGTGTTCCCTCTCTCGCTGGCTGTCTCTCTGTCACATAAATAAATAAAATCTTAAAAAAAAAAAAGATTCTCTCTCCCTCTCCCTCTGCCCCCCAATCATGTGTGTGCTCTCTCTCCCTCTAGAAAAAAAAGAAACAAAACAAATGAGCAAAGGGAAAATAAAGAGAGAGGGGTAGACAAACCAAGAAACAACTTTTAACTAACTAGAGAGCAAACTGAGGATTACCAGAGAGGAGGTGGATGGGGAGATGGGTTACATAGGTAATGCCAATTAAGGAGTGTACTTGTGATGAGCACTGGGTGTAGTATGGAAGTGTTGAATCACTATGTTGCACACGTGAATAATGTTACACTGTATGCTAACTAACTGGAATTTAAATAAAAACTTAAAAAGAGAGAACAATCCCATTTATAATTGCACCAAAAAGAATAGAATACTTGGAATAAATTTAACCAAGGAGGTGAGAGAGCTATGCTCTAAAATCTATAAGACACTGATGAAAGAAATCAAAGACGACAAATGGAAATATATACCACACTCATGGATTGGAAGAATTAATTTCATTAAAATGTACATATTACTCAAAGTAATCTACAAATTCAATGCCAACCATTATTAAAATACCAATAGCATTTTTCACAGAACTAGAACCAATTATCTTGTATGGTATTTTATATGGAATCATAAAAGATCCCAAATAGCCAAAGCAATCTTAAGAACGAAGATCAAAGATGGAGGTATCATAATCCTAGATTTGAAGAGATACCACAAAGCTATAGTAATCAAAACAGTATGGTACTGGCACAAACACAGAAATAGATCAATAGAACAATATAACACCCAGAAGAAACCCACACCTGTATGCTCAATTACTCTATGACAAAGGAGGCAAGAATATACAACGGGGAAAAATAGTCTCTTCAATAAATGATGCTGTGAAACTGAATAGCTATATGCAAAAGAATGAAACTGGACCACTTTCTTACACTATACTCAAAAAATAAAGTAAAAATGGATTAAAGACCTAAATGTGAGACCCCAAATCGTTAAACTCCTAAAAGTAAACACAGGCAGTGATCTCTGGTGATTTCTTGGATATGACACCAAAAGCACAGGCACCAAAATAAAAAATAGATATTTGGACTTCATCAAAATTACAAAATGTTTGTGCTTCAAAGGACACTATCAAGAAAGGGAAAAGATTATCCACAGAATGAGAGAAAATATTTGCAAATCATATATTGATAGTAAGTTAATATCCAGAATATTAAAGGGCTCCTACAACTCAACAACTAAAAAATAACAACCCAATTTTAAAAATGGGCAGAGAGACTTGGAATTTCTCCAAAGAAGATATACAAATGGCCAATAAGCACATGGAAAGATGCTCATTAGGGAAATGCAAATCAAAAATACAAGAATCCACTTCATACCCATTAGGATGCACCAGTATTTTCAAAAAACTAGAAAATAACAACTATTGATCAGGATACGGAGAACACTTGTGCTTTCTGGTGGGAATGTAAAATGACACAGCCATCATGTAAAACAATGGCTGTGCCTCAAAATGTCAAACATAGAATTACCATATAATCCCACAATTCTGCTCCTAGGTATATACAAAAAGAACTGAACACAGGGACTCAGATACTTGTATACCTAGTTGATAGCAATTTTATTCACAAAAGCTAAAAGGTAGAAGCAACCCAAGGGTCCATCCACAGATGAATGGAAAAACAAAAAGTGGTAATATACGTGCAGTGGAATATTACTGAGTCTTATTAAAGAGTTAGGGAATTCTGATATATGCTACGACATGAATGAACCTTGAGGACATTACGCTATGTGATATAAGCTAGTCAGAAATTGAATAAGTATTGTATGATTTCACTTATATGAGGTATCTAAAGTAGTCAAAGCCATAGAAACAGAATATAGAATTCTGGCTGCCAGGGGCTGGGGGTTGAGGGAAGCAAGGAGTTATTGCTTAATGGGCACAGAGTGTCAGTTTTACATGATAAAAAGAATTCTGGAGATGGATACAGAATATTGTGTATGTATTAATGCCATAGAACTGTACATAAAAATGGTTAAGGGGCGCCTGGGTGGCTCAGCCGGTTAAGCATCTGCCTTCAGCTCAGGTCACGATCCCAGGGGTCCTTGGATCCAGCCCTGAGTCAGGCTCCCTGCTCAGCGGGGAGTCTGCCTCTCCCTCTCCCTCTGCATATGCCCCTGCTCATGCTCTCTCTCTTGCTCACTCTCTCTCAAATAAATAAATAAAATCTTTAAAAATAAATGGTTAAGATGGTATATTTTACCATAATTTTAAAAAATCAATTATATTTCTATATGCTAACAATGAACTATTGGAAATTGAAATTAATAAAGACGATTTACAATACCATCAAAAACATGAATTCTCTGGGATAAAGTTAACAAAATACGTGCAAGATTTTTATGTTGGAAACTGTAAGATATTGATGAGGGAAATTAAAGAAGACCTAAATAGAATGCTATGCTGTGTTAATGAATTTGAATACAATTCCGTTAAGATGTTAACTGTTTCTTAAATTGACCTAAAGATTCAATGCAATCCCAAAAAAATCCCACCAGACATTTTTGTAGTAATTGACAAGCTGATTTTACAATTTATGTGAAAATACAAAGGACCTAAAGTAGCCAAAAGATTCTAAAAAAGAAGAAAGTTGAGGACTTACTAGCTTGATTTTAAGACTTACTGTAATACTACAATAATCAAGACAGTGAGGCATGAGGATAGATATAAAGAATCAACAGAACAGAATGGAGTACAGAAGCAGATCCCAGTATTTATGATCACTAGATATTTGACAAAGGCGCCAAGACAATTCAATTGGGTTAAGTACAGTCTTTCAATACTGGTACTAGAATAACAAGGTATCTATATGGGGAAAAATGAACCTTAACCCTTTTCCCTCTCCCCCTCTTTCTCTCACATGCGCACGCGCGCACACACACACACACACACACATTATCTCAAAATGGATCATAGGTCTAAAAACAGCTAAAACTTGAGGCACCTTGGTGGCTCAATCAGTTAAGCGGCTGCCTTCAGCTCAGGCCCTGATCCCAGGGTCCTGGGATCGAGCCCCGCAGTGGGCTCCCTGCTCAGTGGGGAGTCTGCTTCTCCCTCTGCCACTCCCTCTGCTCATGCTCTCTCTTGCTGGCTCTCTCTCTCAAATACATAAAAATCTTTAAAAATAAATTAAATAAATAAAAACAGCTAAAACAATAAAATGTCTAGAAAAAAGCACAGAAGAAATGTACAGCCAAACTTATTGGGAATGCTATTGGTAAAACGTATCAAAAAAGTGAAAAGAAGAACATAGAAGAAAAATTCTTTCATCCTGGGGCAAGCAAAGATTTCTAAGGACACAACAAACAAGCCGTAAAAGAAAAATACAATAAATCTGACTTTATTAAAATAAGTCTACAACACACCTACTAGAATTGTTGAAATTAAAAGGATTGAAAATACCATATATTGGCAAGGCTGTGGATGAGCTGGCACATTCACCATTGATTGATGGCAGGAATGTAAAATGGTACAACTCCTTTGGGAAACAGTCTGGTGATTTCTTATAAACTTAGAAATATAGTTACCACATAACCTAGCAATTCCACCTCTGGATATTTCCCAAGAGAAATCAAAACAAATATCTATACCTTGAATGTTCATAGTAGCATTATTCATAATAACCTCAAACTGGAAAGCCAAAATGTCCACCAATAGATGAATGGATAAACAAACTGTGGTATATCCATACAATGGAGTACAACTCAGGAATAAATAGGAACAATCTATTGATATATGCAACAATGTGAGTGATTCTCTAAAACATGATGATGAGTGAAAGAAGTCAGACCAAAAACAAAACAAAACAAAATAAAACCAAAAGCACATACTGTATGATTACATGTATATGAAACTCTAGGAAAGATAAATGTAATCAACAGTGATGGAAAGTGTATTAGTCACTGCCTGGGGCTGAGAATGCAGATGGGAATTGACTTGGAAGGAGCACAAGGGAATCTTTTAAGGTGATGAAAATATTCTATATTTAGATTGGGGTAGTGGATACATTGGGGTATGTATTTGCCAAAATTATCTAACTATACACTTAAAATGAGTGTTTTTAGTGTAAATTATACTTCAATAAATTTGATTTTTAAAGTAAATTAATAATGATTTGTAAGGGTCCCTTTAGTTCTATAATTCAGTAATCTATGAATTTATGAACTCCAAAAAATCTGATTATTATAGATTTTACCAGATTATAATATCTTAGAGCAATATGGTTAGAAAAGATCTTAAAATTCTGGTCAAAAAAATTCTGCTGATGCTTGAATCTTCTTCATAACATTCACACCAAGTAGTCAATTTCTGCTTAAATATCTGCAGGGAGAGGGACTTTACTATATTTTAAGAAAATCCATTTCAGTTTTGGACAGGTCTAATCATTAGAGTTTCCTTATGATGACCTGAAATCTCACTCCTTGTAAGTCTCACCCATGGAAACATGCATGGAATAAATCTAATTCTTTTACCCCTTGACAGCCATTCAAATATTAGGAGGAAGCTATTATGTTCCTCCTAAATCTTCCACTTTCCAAGTTTAACATCCATATTTCCTTTAACTAATTTTCAAATAAGATGGTTTGAGTGCTCTCACCATCCTGAGTGCCTTCCCCTTGGCACATTAGAGTTTGTCAAAATCCTCCTTCAAAAGTGTTGCCCCCTAGTCCTACACAATACTGTAGGTATGCTGTAACCAGAGCAGAATACAGGGTGATTATACACGTTTAAAAATATTCTATATGGATGTAAAAGAAAGCACTCAAGTAAACATGAGATGAAGGTTAGCTGTGGCTCATTCTTGATACAGCTATACCATAGAAATACAGTAATTGAAGTTTTAAGTCAACAAATATTTATTGAATGCCTAATCTGTGCCTGGTATTATAGAGAATAAGTAGAATATGATCCTTTCTATAGATAATCTTAAAATATTTTTGTGGAAACGTGATTTACATATACAACATAACTACAAATTAATAAAATTGTATAATTGAATATCAAACTGTGTGGCGTTTATCATATGAATTTAGAACAGGGATATGTAGATGAGGACCTTTGTGAATACTGATTGAGTGTACATATGACCTGAAGCCGAAAAGATGTTAGAGGACAGAGTCAGATCTGAAGAGACCTCAATAGGCTGAAATGATGAGCCCATTCAAATAAGATGAAGACAAAGAGGGAATAACAAAATATCCCATACTTGGATCCCCCAAAACAACTGTACAAGAACAGAATACATGAAATGTAGCTTAGCAGCAGCACATGTGAAAGATTTGGTGTTTTTAGTTGACTAAAATATTGTGGGAATGGCTACGCTTGCTTTTCACAAAATCAATGACAAGCTGTTATAATAGAAACAAAGGCCACAGTGCCACCTAGTGAACATTACTAGTTTACTTCTGATCACAAGGTCATTTTCAGTCCTACAATGAAAAGGCATGATTTTTAGAACTCCATAGAGTAAGTAGAACCAATATAAAACCAACACATGAGACATGACGGTTTTCACTTTAGGTCATATATTCTATAAATAGTCTCATCTTGTAACTGTTGTAGGTCTTATCACCACACTGTGCTTTGAAATCGTGCTTTAGTTTCATCAATCTATAGTAGTACTAATGACACTTCATGTAGATACATTGCAGTTGTAAGCTGAGGACGAGATTTCCGCACTGAGTCAAAGAGTGCTCAATTGTTAATTACCATTAACTTTATCACAGACTATCACCAAAACAATCCATTATCCATCTCTTAATGAAAATTAAGGTTTTATTATGATTTGCAGCAAAATCCCATTATATAAAGTTGTGATCAGTTGCTCCCCTACGTAGAACCCAAGCTCATTTCCCCTATACTAAGTCTGTCTATTCAAGCCTATCACTTACACAAACCAAACATTTAAAAATTTTCAAAAATAATCTAATAAAATTAAGCTACCAGACTTAAGGTACTATAAACTCCCCAAAGGCAGAGATGATGTCTGTGAAACTACATAGTTGTAATATTGTCTCATACAAAGTACTGGAGATACTCTCAATGGATAATGGCAATGAAAAACTTACATTTATGTGACTTTGAAAATAAACCAAAGAAATTACCTATATTTAGAATTGCTATCTCAAAAGGATGTTGCCAAACGTATGAAATAATGAATCTGTAACATAATCTACTAAGAGTTCAGAAGAATATATTCTCCAACTCCTTTAACCCACCCAAATTAACTTCTGACCTATGATTTAATATTTTATTTTATTTTTTTAAAGATTTTATTTATTTATTCGACAGAGATAGAGACAGCCAGCGAGAGAGGGAACACAAGCAGGGGGAGTGGGAGAGGAAGAAGCAGACTCATAGCAGAAGAGCCTGATGTGGGGCTCGATCCCATAACGCTGGGGTCACGCCCTGAGCCGAAGGCAGGCACTTAACCGCTGTGCCACCCAGACGCCCCTAATATTTTACTTTAAAGCAGATTTTCTAAAAATGTGTTTCTCTCTTCCCAAAGGAACGAGCTATAGAAAACAATAATGTGGTGATTTCTAAAATAATGTAATCTCCTTCAGTTTTGATAATTAAGCATAGATCATCATCACTTTTAGTCTCCAATTATCCATAGTAGCAAGGACAGACAGAGCATGAACAAATGCAATTCCTTTAATCACAAGAAACTGACAGGTGTTTATTGAGTCTCTGTGGCTATACATTAGGCTCCATGCCAGCTGTCAGGAAAAATAAAGGTAAGATATGGTCCCTGTTTCAAGGAGGTGGCAATCTGATAGGGGGCTAAGTCAGGTACACAAGTAATTAGAATACAATGCAGAACATAAGTACCTAGGTATAAATTGAAGTGTTACAAAGTTTTAGAAGAAAAGCAAGACTCGGAAATTTCCTTATAAAGCCAAGGCTGTCATTAGGACCTAGGCTTTGATAAAGAAATTTCATAAGGTAGAAATTCAGGGAAGAGGTCATCTGCCATGGAGAAGCACAGAAAAAGGTACAGAGGTAGAAAAGCACAGACCATGGTTAGGAAGCTGCAAATAATCCAATTTAGGACAAACAGTATACATGTAATGGAAATAAAATAGGATTATGTTATTTCTAGATTATGGAGGACCTTAAACACCAAGGTATTTGGTCTTTATTTACAGCAAGCCACTGAGAATTATCAAGGAATGAAGAGTTGAAGCTAAGATGGATTACTGAGGGTACAGTGTACAGAAGAAAAAAAAGAAGAGACCAGAGAATAAATTCACTCAACAAATGTTTATTGAAAACTTACCATGTACCAAGCATGATCGTGGGTGTTAGGAATAAAATAGTGAACAAAATAAATATAATACCTGCCCTCATCCAATATTTATTTGGTGAAAAGAGCAAGTAACAGAAATAGAGAAGGAACAGCCAGAGCAATAAATAGGATTAAGAGAAGATGTCAAAGAAGCCATAGAGAAAGTTTCCAGAAGGATGAAGTGGTTGAGAGTATTATTTTGTGCTAGAGAGATCAGAGGACAAGAAGGACTGAGAAAAGATCATTAAACTTGATCTTCTAAAGACCAGTTTATAGGCCAAGGAGTTAAGATGGCGGAGGAGTAGGTGACCCCTTTTTCAGCTGGTCCCGAATCGAGCTGGATAGGTACCAGACCAGCCTGAACACCCACGGAATCAGCCTGAGACGCAGGAAGATGCATCTGGATCTCTACAAATGAACATCTCCAGCGCTGAGTATTGAAGTACGAAGCGGGGAGCCGTGAAACCGCGCACAGATATCGGAAGATAAACAAAAGGGGGAGGCAGCCGCCGTGTTCGGGCGCCAGGAAGCGGTAGCCACCTGCGCGGGGGGAGCGGGCAGACTCGCGGACAGCACCCGCGAGAGCGCAGACTGAGACCGTGAGCCGGGGAGCGCGCGCGACCAGACTGAAACGGAGCTCCAGTGCGCCCACTGGAACCAGGCTGAGACCGGGAGCTCCGGAGCGCGTGGGGCGGCTGGCAGCTGGTGGTGTTAGAAACACAAAGGACAAAGACGCGCTGGCCCTGGAAGTGAGGGCAGGGACACAGGGTGTGGGGCGCACATCCCGGGACGCTGCAGGGTTGAGCAGCACCAACAGTAACAGAGTTAAAGTGGCCAGAACATCAGTGGAGAACGGGCCGCAATCCCTCTGTTCTGAGACAGAGGCTGGGATTCGGCTACTGCTGCTCTGACTCTCAGAAGAGGCACAGCAAACCTCCAGAGAAAGCCGCCAGAGAACAAAAGCCTGGAAATACCGGCTTACAGTGTGCCCATCCCCATCCCCCCTCACAGGGGACACAGAGACTCTACCCAAACAGGGTTGCCTGAGTATCGGCTCGGCAGGCCCCTCCCCCAGAAAGCAGGCTGAAAAATCAAGAAACCCACATCCCCAAGAGCCCTATAAAACAAGTGCACACTGCCTGGGTCCTGGTCAATAATTTGGGCTCTGGGCAACCCCGCAACCTCTCCTCATCAGAACGACGAGAAGGAGAAATCCCCCCCAGCAAAGAAAAGACAATGAGTCTGTGGCCTCTGCCACAGAACTAATGGATATGGATATAACCAAATTATCAGAAATGGAATTCAGAGTAACAATGGTCAAGATGATGTGTAGACTTGAAAAAAGTATTAACGAAAATGTTAATGAGAATATGGAATCTCTAAAGGCAGAAATGAGAGCGAATCTGGCAGAAATTAAAAATTCTATGAGCCAAATGCAGTCAAAACTAGAGGCTCTGAGGGCCAGGGTGAATGAGGCAGAAGAACGTGTCAGCGAATTGGAGGGTGGGTTAGTAGAAGAGAGAGCTAAAATAGAATCTGGACTCAAAAAAATCCATTCTCATGAATGTAGGTTACGGGAGATTACTGAATCAATGAAACGTTCAAATGTCAGAATCATCGGCATCCCTGAGGGGGTGGAGAAAAACAGAGGTCTAGAAGAGATATTTGAACAAACTGTAGCTGAAAACTTCCCTAATCTAGCAAAGGAAACAAACATTCGTGTCCAAGAGGCAGAGAGGACCCCTCCCAAGCTCAACCACGACAAACCTACACCACGTCACATCATAGTGCATTTCACAAATATTAGATCCAAAGATACAGTATTGAAAGCGGCCAGGGCAAAGAAATTTCTCATGTACTAAGGCAAAGGTATCAGAATTATGTCAGACCTGTCTACACAGACCTGGAATGAGAGAAAGGGTTGGGGGGGGCATTTTTAAAGCTCTTTCAGAGAAAAACATGCAGCCAAGGATCCTTTATCCAGCAAGGCTGTCATTCAGAATTGATGGAGAAATAAAGACCTTCCAGAATCGCCAGTCATTGACCAATTTCGTAACCACGAAACCAGCCCTACAGGAGACATTAAGGGGGGTTCTATAAAAGTAAAAAGGCCCCAAGAGTGATACAGAACATAAAGTCACAATCTCTAGAAACAAAGACATTACTGGCAACATGGCATCATTAAAATCATATCTCTCAATAATCAGTCTCAATTAAATGGCCTAAATGTTCCCATAAAACGCCACAGGGTTGCAGATTGGATAAAAAGACATGACCCATCCATTTGCTGTCTATAAGAGACTCATTTTGAGCCTAAAGATACATTCAGACTGAAAGTAAAGGGATGGAATACCATCTTTCACGCCAATGGACCTCAAAAGAAAGCTGGGGTAGCAATTCTCATATCAGAGAGATTGGATTTTAAACTAAAGACTATAGTTAGAGACACAGAGGGGCACTATATTATTCTTAAAGGATGTATCCAACAAGTGGATATGACAATTATAAATATATATGCCCCCAACAGGGGAGCAGCAAGATACACAAGCCAACTCTTAACCAGAATAAAGAGATATATAGATAAAAATACGTTAATAGTAGGAGACCTCAACACTCCACTATCAGAAATAGACAGAGCACCCATGCAGAAAACTGACAAAGAAACAAGGGCTTTGAATGTCATATTCGATGAGTTGGACCTCATAGATATATATAGAACACTACACCCCAGAACCAAAGAATACTCATTCTATTCTAATGCCCATGGAACATTCTCAAGAATAGACCATACTCTGGGTCACAAAACAGGTCTCAACCGATACCAAAAGACTGAAATTATTCCCTGCATATTCTCAGACCACAACGCTTTGAAATTGGAACTCAACCACCAGGAAAAATTTGGAAGAAACTCAAACACTTGGAGACTAAGAACCATCCTGCTCAGGAATGATTCGATAAACCAGGAAATCAAAATTCAATTTAAACAACTTATGGAGACCAACGAGAATGAAAACACAATGGTCCAAAACCTATGGGATACTGCAAAGGCAGTCCTAAGAAGGAAATACATAGCCATCCAAGCCTCACTCAAAAGAATAGAAAAATCTAAAATGCAGTTTTTATATTCTCACCTCAAGAAGCTGGAACAGCAACAGAGGGACAGGCCTAATCCATGCACGAGGAAGCAGTTGATCAAGATTAGAGCAGAAATCAATGAATTAGAAACCAGGAGTACAGTAGAGCAGATCAACAGAACTAGAAGCTGGTTCTTTGAGAGAATTAATAAAATTGACAGACCACTGGCAAGACTTATACAAAAGAATAGAGAAAGGACCCAAATTAATAAAATTATGAATGAAAAAGGAGAGGTCACAACCAACACCAATGAAATTGGAAGGATTATTAGAAACTTTTATCAACAGCTTTATGCCAATAAATTAAGCAACCTGGAAGAGATAGAGGACTTCCTGGAAACCTATAAACTACCAAGACTGAAAGAGGAAGAAATTGATTTTCTAAACAGGCCAATAAATTATGAAGAGAATGAAACAGTGATAAACAACCTTCCAAACAAGAAAACTCCAGGCCCAGACGGTTTTCCTGGGGAATTCTACCAAACATTCAAAGAAGAAATAATACCTATTCTCCTAAAGCTATTTCAAAAAATAGAAACAGAAGGAAAGCTACCAAACTCATTCTATGAGGCCAATATTACCTTGATCCCCAAACCAGGTAAAGACCCCATCAAAAAGGAGAATTATAGACCGATTTCCCTAATGAATATGGACGCCAAAATCCTCAACAAGATCCTGGCTAATAGAATCCAACAGTACATTAAAAGGATTATCCATCATGACCAAGCGGGATTCTTCCCTGGGATGCAAGGGTGGTTCAACATTCGCAAATCGATCAGTGTCTTAGATTTTATCAACAAGAAAAAAGCCAAAAATCATATGATTCTCTCAATAGATGCAGAAAAAGCATTTGACAAAATACAGCATCCTTTCCTGATTATAACCCTTCAGAGTGTAGGGATAGAGGGTACATTCCTCAATTTCATAAAAACCATCTATGAAAAGCCTACAGCGAATATCATTCTCAATGGGGAAAAGCCAGAAGCCTTTCCCTTAAGATCAGGAACACGACAAGGATGCCCACTCTCGCCACTATTATTCAACATAGTACTAGAATTCCTTGCAACAACAATCAGACAACAAAAAGGGATAAAAGGTATCCAAATCAGCAAAGAAGAAGTCAAACTGTCTCTCTTCGCAGATGACATGATGGAAAACCCAAAAGAATCCACTTCCAAACTATTAGAAGTTATAGAGCAATTCAGTAATGTGGCGGGATACAAAATCAATGCTCAGAAATCAGTTGCATTTCTATACATGAAAAATGAGACTGAAGAAAGAGAAATTAAGGAATCCACCCCATTTACAATAGCACCAAAAACCATATGTTACCTTGGAATTAACTTAACCAGAGACGTAAAGGACCTATATTCTAGAAACTATAAATCACTCTTGAAAGACAATGAAGAAGACACAAAAAGATGGAAAAATATTCCATGCTCATGGATCGGAAGAATTAACATAGTTAAAATGTCCATGCTACCCAGAGCAATCTACACTTTCAATGCTATCCCGATCAAAATACCAATGACATTTTTCAAAGAACTGGAACAAACAGCCCTTAAATTTGTGTGAACCAGAAAAGGCCCCAAATCGCCAAGGAATTGTTGAAAAGGAAAAACAAAGCTGGGGGCATCACAATGCCAGATTTCGAGCTATACTACAAAGCTGTGATCACAAAGACAGCATGGTACTAGCACAAAAACAGACACATAGACCAATGGAACAGAATAGAGAACCCAGAAATGGACCCTCGGCTCTTTGGGCAACTAATCTTTGATAAAGCAGGAAAAAACATCCAGTGGAAAAAAGACAGCCAAGGAAACAGTCAAAAAAACTACGAGGCAGCCCATGGAATGGGAGAATATATTTGCAAATGATACTACAGATAAAAGACTGGTATCCAAGATCTACAAAGAACTTCTCAAACTCAATACATGAGAAACAAATAAACAAATCATAAAATGGGCAGAAGATATGAACAGACACTTTTCTAATGAAGACATATAAATGGCTAACAGACACATGAAAAAATGTTCAAAATCATTAGTCATCAGGGAAATTCAAATCAAAACCACACTAAGATACCATCTTACGCCAGTTAGAATGGCAAAAATTGACAAGGCAAGAAACAACATTTGCTGGAGAGGATGTGGAGAAAGGGGATCCCTCCTACATTGTTGGTGGGAAATGCAAGTTGGTACAGCCACTCTGGAAAACAGTGTGGAGGTCCCTTAAAAAGTTAAAAATTGAGGAGCGTCTGGGTAGCGCAGTCGTTGGGCGT
Organism: Ursus arctos; assembly: GCF_023065955.2. Taxonomy (NCBI): domain Eukaryota; kingdom Metazoa; phylum Chordata; class Mammalia; order Carnivora; family Ursidae; genus Ursus; species Ursus arctos. Next base: position 56,489,024 of record NC_079873.1, read on the forward strand.
CTGCCTTCAGCTCAGGGCGTGATCCCAGTGTTCTGGGATCGAGCCCCGCATCAGGCTCCTCTGCTGGGAGCCTGCTTCTTCCTCTCCCACTCCCCCTGCTTGTGTTCCCTCTTTCGCTGGCTATCTCTCTGTCAAATAAATAAATAAAATCTTTACAAAAAAAAAAGTTAAAAATTGAGCTACCCTATGATCCAGCCATTGCACTACTGGGTATTTACCCCAAAGATACAGACGTAGTGAAGAGAATGGCCATGTGCACCCCAATGTTCATAGCAGCTTTGTCCACAATAGCTAAATCGTGGAAGGAGCCGAGATGCCCTTCAACAGATGACTGGATTAAGAAGCTGTGATCCATATATACAATGGAATATTACTCAGCTATCAAAAAGAACGATTTCTCAACATTTGCTGCAACGTGGACGGCACTGGAGGAGATAATGCTAAGTGAAATAAGTCAAGCAGAGAAAGACAATTATCATATGGTCTCTCTCATCTATGGAACATAAGAACTAGGAAGATCGGTAGGAGAGGAAAGGGATAAAGAAAGGGGGGGTAATCAGAAGGGGGAATGAAGCCTGAGAGACTATGGACTCTGAGAAACAAACTGAGGGCTTCAGAGGGGAGGGGGGGTGGGGGAATGGGATAGGCTGGTAATGGGTGGTGGGGAGGGCACGTATTGCATGGTGCACTGGGTGTTATACGCAACTAATGAATCATCGAACTTTACATCAAAAACCAGGGATGTACTGTATGGTGACTAACACAATATAATAAAAAAAAATTTTTTTAAATAATAAAGACCAGTTTATAGACTCAAAGACGCAAAAATCATCAAGAGGGGAGTAGGTGGTGAGGCCAAAAACCTTAGATAGCCTTGTCTATTTTTTCTCTTCTATCCTACATCTGATACATCGGGGTATTCCGTCATCTTTATTTTATCTTTTATTTTATAATCTATTTAGAATCTGCTCCCCATCCACAATTCTTCCACCCTGGTCCATGCCACCTCATCTCTTGCCTCAATGGCCTCCTAAATGGTCTCCTTGCTTCCACCCTTGTACTGCCCTAGCCTAGTCAATAGAGTGATAAGAGTGATCTTATTTTTTTTTTTTTGAGGGAGAGGGAGAGACAGAGAACAAGCAGGGAGGAGGGTCAGAGAGGGAGAAGCAGACTCTCTGCTGAGCAGGGAACCTGATGTGGGGCTCGATCCTGGGACCCTGAGATCACGACCAGAGCCAAAGGCAGACGCTTAACCGATTGAGCTACCCAGGCACCCCAAGAGTGATCTTATTAAAATGCAGGTCAGATCGTGCTCAGTTTGGCAGTACACATACTAAAACTGGAACAATAGAGAAAATAAGCATGGCCCCTGCAAAAGGATGACATGCAAATTTGTGAAGCGTTCCATGTTTTAAAATTTTTTTTAATTAAAAAAATTAAATAAAATGCAAGTCAGATCATGTCATTCCTCTGCCCCAAACCCCCATGGCTCCCCATCTCACGTAGCATTAATGATAAATCTTTACAATGAAGTACAATGTCTTTCTTACATGATCTGTTTCCCCACTATTTCCCTGATCACAGTTCCTACTACCTTAATATTACCTGTGCTGCAGCCACACCCATCCCTTTGCTATTACTCAAATACCCCAGGTATGCTCCTATCCCCACAACCTTTGCACTTGCTATTCCTGCTATTTGGAATGTTGCAGTTTTTGGTTTTGGTTTTTTTTTTTTTTCCCAGATATCCACATAGCCAGATTGCTCATTTCCTCAGGTCTCTACTCAAAAACCACCTTCTCACTGAGGGCTTCCTTGGCCATCCCATCTAAAATTTCAACCCTTTATTCCTCTTCTAAAACATTTAATGCCACCCTTTCCTGCTTAGTTTTCTCCTTAGCACTTATCACTAATATAACAGGGTCAGCAAACTATGGCCTTTGGATCACTACTAGGTCACCATCTATTTTTGTGTAGTCCACAAGCTAATAAGAAGGGTTTAACATTTTTGAAAGGTTGAAAAAAATCAAAAGAACAACAACATTTTATGATAAATGAAAATTATATGAAATTCAAATTTCAGTGTTCCTAAATAATAAAGTTGTATTGGAACACAGCCATGCCAATTTGTTTATACATGGTCTATGGCTGTTTTCATGGTACAACAGCTGAGTCGAATAGTTGCAACAGAGACTGTATGGTGTAGAAAACCTAAAATATTTACTAAGTGGTTCTTCACAGAAATTTTGCTGACCTCTGTAATATTCACCTTTTTATTTTCTGTCTCTCCTAGTAGAATGATAAACTGCCTGGGTATAGGTGTTTTTGTCTATTTTGTTCATTACTACACTCCAATGCCTAAGACAGTACTTAACATATAGTAGATAGTCAATACATATTTTTTAAATAAAGGGACACTGAAAAATATCAGCAGTAATTTTAGGTTAAAAAGTTTGGTGAAAGGAAGGACAAAGAACTGTAATTTGAGTAGTATGACAAGACTGAAGGAGGGTTTTTGAATAAAGATGTCAAAATAATTGTAGTGATGGGGAAAGAAACAGTTGAGAGAGAAATATTAAAGAGCTAAAGTTGAGATTTGTAGAGAAGGTCCCCAGAGAAAGTTCTTTTTACGAGATAAGAAGAAAGGAAGAGTAAAGCAAGGAGAAGTTGATGAAGTTTATGTGAGTGGCTACAAGTTCAGAAAATTACAAGATACAGTTTTTTGCTAAAGGGAAGAGTAAGGCATGGTGGCTTAAGGACAAAAAATTTTGGAATCACCACTGTGAGGAATATGACAGAAAGTTAATAAGAGTCAGTTTTATTGAGTACCTAGCTGAAAAACCCTGCAATTTTAGCAGATTCAGTAAACATGGTTTCATAAATTTTTCTGAACAATGTTCAAATAGCTCAAGGGAAGGAGTGGGGAAAAAAGCAATGAAAATTAACAAGGGAAGGGGGGAACAGTAAAACAGTAAAATATAATGGATTGTGTAATTTCTTTTCATCTTTCTATCTGTCTGAGTGCATAGAAGAGTATTCCTTATATATGGAGGGTACCAAATCAGTGCCTGCTAAGTTCAAGACAGGAAGAATGAAAGAGAAAAATACACTAACAGTAATTAACAATGAACATACTGAGAATAACTTTTGGCTTCACCACCAATCTGGCCTTAAATGATATAATCACACACTGAGTATACACTATTAGGACATGCCCAGTTTCCTGCTCTCCTCTTCTTTTCCTCCTCCAAATTATAGGCTTAGTCCTATATTAGGCTCTAAGATCAAATTTGACATTAATTAGAGGAGACTTAAGAAGCACTGTTTCAGGGTGCCTAGCTGGCTCAATCGGTGGAGCATGTGACTCTGGATCTCAGTGTCATGAGTTCAAGCCCCACATCAGGTGTAGACACTACTTAAGAAAAAAAAAAGCAGCACTGCTTCAAGTCCTGAAAGACTGTATCTACTCCAATTCCAGTAACTGCATCCCAGCCTGGTCCCCTATGCCTGACCTCCACTCTTAAAAACAGCCTCCGATTCTAGGGATGCCTGGGTGGCTCAGTCGGTTAAGCATCTGGCTTTGGCTCAGGTCATGATCTCAGGGTCCTGGGATGGAGCCTCACGTTGGGCTCCCTGCTCAATGGGGAGTCCACTTCTCCCTTTCCCTCTGCCCTTCACCCACCCCCGCTCATGCATGCGTGCTCGCTCGCTCTCAAATATATAAAATCTTTAAATATCCGCCCATTAGGATACCCTGAGGCTAGCTGCTTGGTTGAGTCAGAGGCAACTACGTCTTGTTCATGTCTGTAACCTCAGAGACTATCACGGTGTCTTGTGCTGTACTCTATCTGCATTAGCTGAACAGATTGCAGAACAGATACCCTTCCTTGGCCTGAAAATGCATTCATCGAAATGGCATGTCTCACTCCAAGTCCAGGTCCCTCCCAAACTACCAGGCCAACATAAATCATGAAAGTTACAGTAACTTTCTGATCACCTTCTTTATGTCTTTAAGTAAACAACTATCTTTCTGAAATAGTTAATGGCATCTTACGCAGAAATATAATGAATGAGGTAACAAAACCTGTGCGATAATCTTTTTTTTCAGGTCTTTAAGTAAACAGTAGCGTTAACTACCTTTCTGAAACGCTTAAATGCTAGGCTGTGCTGAAATATCATGAACTAAAAGTAACATTTCAACTTCTCTTCTAGAACTATACATTTTTAATATACAAACTAAATGGTAAATATTCTTTTGAAAGAAAATCTGAAGTATTTAGTCAAATAAACCACCCCTCAAAGTAAACAAAAACTCAAAGGAAATGTCTGGAATTACAACCAGTAATCACGTATTTTCCCCTAAACTTGTCATTAAAACCTGAAAAGCAACAAAAGCCTTCATATTTTATCTGGGTCCACACTTGTCCTTCCACAAGCCAATACCTTTCCCCACTTAAGTGCATACTATATGATACCCAAAAAAAGAAATGTCCCAATTGCTCTGGGAAGTATGAATGGCTTGATCCTTAAATAAGTTTTTATCTCACTCACCTCCTAGAATTTTGTTCTGAAAAACAATCAGTTGCTAAACATTTTCTAAAATAGCTGGACAGGCAACAGGTAACCCAGTACATAAAAGAACAGCCAATTTATCTGAGTATTTTCCCACACTGAATGTTTGACCAATAAAAGTGTACCTTATAATTTAGTCTGCTTCAAAGGACAATATTGCAGATGGTTAGTAGCAGACAACTTTGTTCACAAGTTCCAATGATATATTACTTTTCAGAAAAGGGTGCCCCAAAAACCCAGTAAGTAATGGAATTAATGATTTTTCAATTTCTCTCTTTCTGGGAAGAACCAATCAGCCATGTTTACAGTGTACAAATCAGGAAAATATCAATTTGAGTTTATCTTGTATGAAGGAACTCTCAGACATCTTAACCTAGTAGCCAAGAAGACACACCAAACTGTATCTCTCTCTCTGCAACTGCACATAACACTTCCTGCCTTTGAAAAATAGATAAATCAAAGGACCTTATCAAATTGTTTCAAATGTAGGTAACAGGAAGCCATGTTCCTCCGCAGCTTGGCGAAGTCCAGATCTGTTTGATCAGTTGCATAAAATCTCAGAGAATAATAGTACCAGTTTAGGGCATCAGCATAATTTTGTACCTAAAGGTTGAAAAGAAATAACAAAATTACAGCGATATCTCTACATTTGACCTTAATTTTTCTAAGTCACTTCTAGAAAAAAACAAAAAATTGCATTATTTTCTTTTTTAGGCAACCAAAACACAATACCCTCTCTAGGTGAGTTCTAAGTGCATTTTATGATCTGTCTAGATCAGTAAAAGTTACAGATTAAGTGGCAATCAATATTCTCTCTTCTTTCCCCACATTAGAAATTTCACAGAAACCATCAACAAAATTAAAAGGCAACCTATGGGATGGGAGAAAATATCTGCAAACCACATATTCAATAGAGGGTTAACATCCAAAATATACAAGGAACTCCTACAACTCAATAGAAAGAAAGAAAGAAAGAAAGAAAGAAAGAAAGAAAGAAAGAAAGAAAGAAAGAAAGAAAGAAAGAAGAAAAAGAAAAAGGAAAAAGAAAAAGAAAAAAGAAAAAAGAAAAAAACCCAATTTAAAAATGGGCAAAGGACCTGAATAGACATTTTTCTGAAGAAGACATACAGGGGCGCCTGGATGACTCAGTCAGTTAAGCATTCAATTATTTTTTTAAGACTTAATTTATTTATTTGACAGAAAGAGAGCGAGCACAAGCAGGGGGAAAAGGAGAGGGAGAAGCAGGCTCCCTGCTGAGCGGGGACACCCCCGCCCCTGATATGGTGCTCAATCTCAGGACCCGGGGATCACGATGAGCTGAAGGCAGATGCTTAAACCAACTGAGCCACCCAGGCGCCCCAAGCATTCGACTCTTGATTTTGGCTGAAGGTCATGAGCTCAGGGTTGTGAGATCAAGGCCCAAGTCGGGCTCCACGCTCAGCTGGGAGTCTGTTTGAGGATTCTCTCTCTCCTCTCTCCCTCTGTCCCTCCCCCTGCTCATGCTCTCTCTCTCTCTCAAATACATAAATAAATCTTAAAAAAAAAGAAGACACACAAATGGTCAAAAGGTAGAAGAAAAGGTGCTCAACATTACTAATCATCTGGAAAATGCAAATCAAAACCACAATGAGATATCATCTCATAACTATTACAGTTGCTATCCTCAAACAGACAAGGGATAACAAATGCTAGTGAAGATGTGGAGAAAAGGGAAGTTGTACACTGCTGGTGGGAATGTAAAATGGTAGGGTTACCGTGGAAAACAGTATGGAAGTTTCTCAAGAAATTAAAAAATTAGAACTACCATATGATCCAGCAATCCCATGTCATTATTTGAAAGAGATATCTCTACTCCCATGTTCACTGCAGCAATATTCACAATAGCCAACGTATGGAAACAACCTAAGTGTCCATTTACTGATGAGTGGAAAAAGAAAATATGGTATATGTACACAATGGAATATTATTTGGCCATAAAAAAGAGGGGGCATCCTGCCATTTGTGATAAGGTATGCTAGGTGAAATAAGCCAGAGAAAGACAAATATTTCATGTTATCACTTACATGTGGAATCTGAAAAAAAAAACCAGTTAAAGTCTAGAAACAGAGATTAGAATAGTGGTTGGGAGGGGCTGGAGGGTAGGGGAAATCGGGAGAGGTTGGTAAAAGGGTACAAACTTTCAGTTAAAAAATGAAAAAGGTCTGAGGATCTAATGTATGACATGGTGACTATAGCTGACTATAGCTATACTAGGTTGTATAACTGAATTTTGAAGTTTGAGTTTGAGAATAATTAGCATTAATTCTTCTTCAAATGTTTGGTAGAATTTACCCGTAAAACGATTTAGTCCTGGGCTTACTTACTGGGAGACTTCTGATTAATGATTCAATCTCCTTACTCATTCATCTGTTCACATTTTCTATGTTCATGATTCAGTCTAGGTAGGTTGTATGTTTCTAGAAATTTATGCATTTCTTCTAAATTATCCAATTTGTTGTCACATAATTGTTCACTATAGTTTCTTATAATCCTTTGTATTTCTGTGGTATCAGTTGTAATGTCTCTCCTTTCATTTCTAATTCTATTTGTTTGAGTCCACTATCTTTTTTTTCCCCACTTTTTCTTGGTTAGTCTAGCTAAACATTTGTTGGGTGCTGGATAGTTCGGTATTCTGATAAATATTCTTCACCTCTACTCTGGGAAGCAATTAGGCTTATTTGGATCAATTTCATCCTTTCAGGTCATACTTTTGATATTTTTGGTAGGTCTGGAACAATGTTCGGTGCAGAACTAATTATTCCCCACTACTTAGACAAGATCCGTCTGAGTTTTCTACCCAACGCCCCATGAATTAGAGGTTTTTCTGTCTGGCTAGTATGAACAGGCTCTATTCCCAGATCTTTGTGAGTGCCAGGTGCCTGTTCCCACTAATATTTTTAGATGGTTATTCCCCCCTGGCTCCAGGTACTTTCATCCCATATTGTCCTAATTAGTATTTGGCTAAACAAGGGAGGAGGACTCTCTGACTGCCGGAGGTCTCTTTCTGAGCTGTGTGCTCTCCTCCCTGATACTCTGTCTTATGAACTCTAGCTGCTTTGGTCTCCCTAGACTCTTTGCTCCATCTCCTTAAGTTAGGAAGACTACTAGGATCCAATTCAGTTCCTCTTCTTGTGCTACAGCCTGGAAACTCGAGGGAGCAAGCTGCACAAGTGAAGTACTCACCTTGTTTATTTCCTACCACCCAAACATTACTCTCCATTGCCTGATATCCAGTGTCTCAAAAACCACTTTTTCATTTATTTTGTCTTGTTTTTTTCTTTTTTTTGGAGGGAGGTCATCAGTGGGGCAAGCAATTATTCAGGCAAGCACATAAATATGATCTCTACTACATTTTGGTTAGAAGTAGAAATCCATCACAACTTTTTTTAATGGTACATCCCATTTTTTAAATTAAGTTTTTATTTTAATTCCAGTATAGTTAGCATACAGTGTTCTATTAGTTTCAGGTGTACAATGCAGTGCTTCAACAATTCCATACATCACCCCGTGCTCATCAAGAGAACTGCACTCCTAAATCCCAATCACCTATTTCACCCATTCCCCCTATACACCTACCTTTTGGTAATCATCAGTTTGTTCTCTATAGTTAAGAATTTGTTTCTTGGTTTGTCTTTCTTTTTTTTTTCCTTTGCTCATTTGTTTTGTTTCTTAAATTCCACATATGAGTGAAACTATATGGTATTTGTCTTTCTCTGATTTCACTTAGCATAATACTCTCTAGCTCCATGCATGTCATTGCAAATGGCAAGATTTCATTCATTTTTATGTCTAATAATCTATTCCATTATGTATAATATTCTAATATTCCATTTTATGTCTAATATTCCATGTATATATATACCACATCTTCTTTATCCATTCATCTATCAATGGACACTTGGGCTACTTCCATAACTGGGCTGTTGTAAATAATGCTGCTATAAACATAAAGGCACGTGTATCCCTTTGAGTTAGTGCTTTCGTATTTTTGGAGGAGATACCTAGTAGCGTGATTACTGGATCATAGGACAATTCTATTGTTAACTTTTTTGAGGAATTTCTATACTGTTTCCTGGAGTAGCTGCACTTGTTTGCATTCCCACCAACAGTGAAAGAGGATTCCTTTTTCTCCGCATCCTCACCAACACCTGTTGTTTCTTGTCTTTTTGATTTTAGCCATTCTGACAGGTGTGAGGTGGTATCTCATTGTAGTTTTGATTTGCATTTCCCTGGTGATGAGTGATGCTGAGCCTCTTTTCATGTGTCTGTTGGCCATCTGGATGTCTTTGAAGAAATGTCTGTTCATGTCTTCTGCTCATTTTTTAATTGGATTATTTTGGGGGCAGGTGTTGTTGAGTTGTATCAGTTCTTCATATATTTTGGATACTAACCCTTTATCGGATCTATCATTTGCAAATATCTTCTCCCATTCAATTGGATGCCTTTTAGCTTTGTTGATTACTTCCTTTGCTGTGCAGAATTTTTTTTATTTTGATGCAGTCCCAATAGTTTATTTTTGCTTTTGTTTCCCTTGCCTCAAGAGACATGTCTAGAAAAGTGTTGCCACAGCCGATGTCTGAGAAATTATTGCCTGTGCTCTCGACTATTTTTTACTTTCTTCTTTTCTTTCTTTTTTTTTTTTTTTTAGATAAGCTCTACACCCAACATGGGGCTTGAACTCGTGATCCTGAGATCAAGAGTCACATGCTCTAACAAATGAGCTAGCCAGGTGCCCTTATTCTTTACTCTCTCTTAAAAAAAAAAAACAAAAAACAAAAAACAAACAAACAAAAAAAACTTATCTGAAGTTTCAATTTTTTTTCCACAGTAAACCTGGACTGTTTTGTAAAGAAAAAAAATTACCACTTTTTGGCATTTTTAAATTGCACAACTTTTTTTTAAGCGCAGTTTTAGGTTCACAGCAAAACTGAGGGGAATGTACAGAGACTGGCTATATACTTCCTGCCACACACAGGTCTCAAACTTTATCAACATCCTCTACCAAATGTACCAAAGTGGTACATTTATTACAATTGATGAACTTACATGGACACATTATAATCACCCAAAGTCCATAGTTTACATTAGAGTTCACTCTTGGTATAGTATATTCTACGGGCTTACACAAATGTATGATGACAAGTATCCATCATCACATATCGAAATACAAAGTATTTTCACTGCCCTACAAATCCTCTGTGCTCCGAATCATAGTGTTTTAAAGGGAATGAAGCTCTGACTTTCTTCTTTGTCATGTTAAAATAAATTGCTTTCCTATATCTTAATATCAGACATGTCATTTCCCTACAACTGTGAGCTTCCAATGGGGATGAACCAAGCTTAGTAGTTTTAAATGAATTCTTATTCAATGCCCATTAACATTCTACATTATGAATACTTAATACATAGATAGTACCTAAACAGAGAGATTATTAAAATATTTGATGCTCTATGATTTTTATAGTGACCACACTTATTTGTTAGGGTAGAGAAAGAATATAAAGAATGAAAATAGATTCTTCCCAAACCTCAAAACTTCTGGCAGCTTTTTTCCACAAAATGTTGTGTAAACAGCTCACTAATTCTGTTGTCAATTGTCTTCCTGTTTGCTGACCTGAAAATAAAAACCGAAGCTCTAAAAACAAAAATCAAGATCTATTACATTAAATAAGAGCACTAACTATATTCAGAACCTATAATCTTTACGTAATGGCTATAAACACAATCACATTCGGACAGGTTTTCATCATCAATTTTAAGTTTACTAGCAAAACTGATTATATAATACAATCAGAGTTTGCTAGAATCACAGTAATTCGCCTATCAATTTCTGGTAGTTTTCCAGCTTAGTCTCTTTTTAACGTATTTTCCACATTCCAAATTTGATCATCATCTGGTGCTTTAATGTTATTTTGAATGAACAGACAGCAATGCTAAAAATCGTTAATAAGAAGTGTTTATATTATTATGTACTAACAAGATCAGATCAAGTTCACAAGAAAGGCCAATTATACCTTAAAGCCTTTGTAAAATACTTTAAGGCCATGTTTACACATAAACTTTATTACTTTAAATTGTAACTCATGTCTGATTGTTTCTGGTCTAGACATTTACAGGGTTCAAACACATTAGCACACATTAAGGTAAAGTTTAAACTGTAATAGAATTCTATACCCCCTTCTCTTCTTGGCACTACTGATTTCCACAGAAGTCTTGATAAGAACACTATGAGTCTCTGACCTTCCAGACCAGTCAGCAGACATAATTTGTTCCATAGCTTAGATAAAGTTACTCACATGAGAGTAAAATGCTATTTAATGTACCTACTTAAAATATTACATGACTTTGAGAGTAAAGTTTATAATTCAATATCACAATAAAACTGGTTAACTATAATACTAGGAAAACTAGTCATTCTGGATAAACACATTTTCTAGTTAGATGACAGTTAACATTCATTAAAAATAAAACATTTTTTATTTTGAAAAGTCTAAATTATTTCATTAAAGTTCTTAATTTTTCTAAAAATTATGTTTTATAAATTAGGTTTTTCTTTTTTTTATTTATTTGATTGAGAGAGAGCAGTAGAGCATGAGCAGGGGGAGGGGCAGAGGGAGAGGGACAGAGAGAGAGAAGCAGACTCCCCAGTGAACATGGAACCTGACGTGGGGGCTTGATCTCACCCTGAGACCTTGATTTGAGCCAAAATCAACAGTCAGACACTTAACCAACTAAGCCACCCAGGCACCCCTAAATTATGTTTTTCTAAATGTCCTTTCTATTTTTCTGAAGCACAATTTAATCTTTGCTGGCCCATTCAAGGTCAATAACACTAACAACTATTGTATTTTGTTGTACTATTATATCACAGTGATGACTTTGAGAACTATTATATAGCACAGATTGTTATATTTTTAAAAATATTTGAAACTGTTTTATAAAATTTGTAGAGTTTTCTCCTCCCTTGTGGTCAGATTATCTATGTATTTCCCTGTAAACCCTTTTTCTCTCTTTGTAATATGCTACCACTAAAATGTTAAGGGGTGGAAAAACCAGATATCAAACTTATCAAAATTGGGTCTACAAATAACTGGATTCTTAGTCAGGGTCTATAGGGAGCATATTATCAATAAAATATGGCTCATACAATCTAGAGTTAAAAGGCTCTTAGAGATTATCTACTCAAAAGATTTCCTTTTAAAAAAATCAATGACTGTTTTTATAAAAACATGATATATATTTGTAAAAATTCAAGAATTATGGTAGAATATAAAGAAAGCAGGGGCCCTGAGTGGCTCAGTCAGTTGAACATCTGACTCTTGATTTTGCCTCAGGTCAAAGTCTCGAGGTCATGAGATCGAGCCCCATATCACGCTCATGCTCAGCATGGAGTCTACTTGTCTCTCTCCCTCTGTTCCTCCTCTCTCTCTCTCTCTTCCTCTGTCTCTCTCTCTCGAAAAATAAATACATAAAATCTTTTTAAAAAATGAAAGAATTCAACAAGTCACCTAAAATGCCATCACTCAGAATAAATCCCAGTATTAACATTTAGTGACTACCACTCCTGTTATATCTCTGTATATGTGTAGAATTGCAAGGATGTATTGGGGTGAGAATTTTCCAAGAAAGGGATCATACTATCTGTGTTCTTCAGGGTATAGAGTTCTACAGAGGTAGGGGGTTAGGGGAATGCTGAAATTTGGTTCTACATCTCTGCTTTAACAGAGAAACTCTAGTCTATTCTATTTGGGACTGGGTTCACATAAGATTGCATGACAAAAAGGATGCTGGGGTTAAAAAGGAAGTTAAAAACTAGCAATATATTACACAACCTCTGTTTTATAGTTAGAAAAAAACAAGATCCAGGGATGTTATTAACTTGCCAGAAGGCACACAGCTTATTTGAGATCACACCGAAACCATGAACTTAGGCCTCTAACCTCACAATTTTTCACTACACTAGAGATTTAAGCTCGGAGGTTTGTCTGTTTTTGCTGATGTTTTGCTATTTTTGCTGTTTCTCATTCTAACTTGTGGAATCGGGATCAGTGAGGTGTTACCGCTAATGGTTATTAGGGAGGAAAAAAGGAAGTGAGGAAAAGGAATCCACTGACCTAAGAATTTTGCCACTATTCTGATATCTAAGAATTATACGCATATTAACACCTTTCTAAAACGTGCAGAACAGATGCCTGGGTGGTTCAGTCAGTTAAGTATCTGCCTTCGGCTCAGGTCATGATCCCAGGGTCCTGGGATCGAGTCCCACATTGGGTTCCTTGCTCAGCGGGGAGCCAGCTTCCCCCTCTGCCTGCTGCTCCCCCTGCTAGTGTGCTCTCTCTCCCTCTCTCTCTGACAAATAAATAAAATCTTAAAAAAATAAAAGTAAAAAAAGATAAAACCTGCAGAAATCCTACTGACCTAAAATTATTTCTTCAATCTTCTCCTTGGCAAGCAGTTCTTCCTTTCTTTGTAAAAGCATGTCAATGTGGAGCAGTAGAGCTTTTCCAATATTTTCTGATGACTTAAAACGTTCACAGATAATCTTCATGAAATAAAACCCAACAGCCTCTCTGTTCAATGAGACACAATTTTAAATGGCATGAATAGAATAACTGGTTTTTGATCAATGGGACTAAAGTTTATTTGAGAATGCTCAAAACATGCAAGATAAAACTGTATCTGAGCTTAGGTAATATCATCAAATCTCTAAATAAGACTATTTGTTAACAATAAACTATTTAATTCAATTTCTGTTTAATTTATTAAGCCACAAACATTTTCTTATCATGAACACCTATAATCAGATAATCATCTCTCTCCTAATATCTAATTTATGTTTTTGCCTCTAGAACTGATGCCAATTTATAAAAATTAGAACATGAGATCCAGTAAAGACACAGGAACTGACATTAGAAATTTACTAGTCCCTTGTGATGAGAACGTTTAGGATCTACTCTCTTAGTAACTTTCAAATATACCATACAGTAGAGTTAACTACAGTCATGTTGTATATTACATCCCCAATATTTATTTATCTTTGAACTGGAGGTCTGTACCTCTTGACCACCTTAAGCCATTATGATAGACACCTTAAACTTATACAGTGCTGAATGTCAATTATATCTCAACAAAACTGAAAGAGAAAAAAGAAATTTACCAGTTCCCTCTGCCAACAACTCCTTTTAAAAATTTTATTTATGCTTGATTACACAAATAGTACACCAGTATATTCTGATTATTTAAAAATGCAAATAGTTCATGGATTGGAAGACTTAATATTGTTAAGATGCCAATACTACCAAAGCAATCTATAGATTAAATGTAAACCCTATGAAAATCCCAATGACATTTTTTTGCAGAAATGGAAAATTCTTCCTTAAAATTCATATGGAATCACAAGGGACTCTAAACAAAGATGAAAAACTAGCAATTCCTGGTTTCAAAATTTACTGCTAAGGTAATCAAAACAGTGTGGTACTTGCATAAAGACAGATAGATACACCAATGGAATAAAATAGAGTTCGGAAATAAAATGTCACATATATAATCAAATATTTTCAACAAGGGTGTCAAGACCATTCAGTGGGGGTAAGAACAGTCTATTCAACAAATGGTGTGGGGACAAATGGATATCCATATGCAAAAGAATGAAATTGGACGTTTATATTATGCCATATACAAAAATGAACTGAAAATGGATCAAACTGACCTAAACAGAAGAACTAAAGTTTAAAGCTTTTAGAAGAAAACATAGAGGAGGGATGCCTGGGTGGCTCAGTCAGTTAAGCGTCTGCCTTCAACTGAGGTCATGATCCCAGGGTCCTGGGATTGAGTCCCGCATTGGGATCCTTGCTCAGTGGGGAGCCTGCTTCTCCCTCTGCCTGCTTCTCTCCCTCCCTCTGCCTGTTTGTGCTCTCTCTCCCTCTCTCTGACAAATCTTATTTCTTAAATAAAGATTTTATTTATTCATTTGTCAGAGAGAGGGAGAGAGAGCACAAGCAGGCAGAAGGGAGAGGGAGAAGCAGGATCCCCGCTGAGCAGGGAGCCCAATGTGGGGACTCAATCCCAGGACCCTGGGATCCTGACCTGAGCCGAAGGCAGACACTTAACCAACTGAGCCACCAGGCGCCCCTGAATAAATAAAATCTTAAAAACAAAAAAAAAAGAAACATAGGGGAAAATCTTCATAACATTGGATTTGGTAATAATTTCTTGGATATGACACCAAAATCAGAGGTAACAGAAACAAAAATAGCTAAACTGGACTACATTAAAATTAAAACCTTTTGTGTATTAAAGGATACAACAGTGAAATAGTCTATTTATGGAATAATATGGAGAAAATATTTGCAAATCATATCTGATACACGGTTAATATCCAGAATTATAAAGAGATCCTAAAACTCAACAACAAAAAGCAAACAACCTGATTCAAAAACTGGCAAAAACTTGAATAGATATTTCTCCAAAAAAAGATATATAAATGGTAATAATCACATGAAAAGATAATCAACATCACAAATCATTAGGGAAATGCAAATCAAAACCACAATGAGATACCACCTTACACCCATCAGGACGGCTACTATCAAAACAAACAAAAGTGTTGGCAAGGATGTGAAAAAATTTGAAACCTTGTGTACTATTGATGGGAAATGTAAAATGATACAGACATTATGGAAAGCAATATAGCAATTTCTTTAAAAAATTAAAAACAGGATTTCCATATGATCCAGTAATTCTGTTTCTGGGTATAAACCCCAAATAACTGAAAGCGGGGTCTCAAAGAAGTATTTGTACACCCATGTTCATAGCATTATTCACAATAGCCAAAAGGTGGAAGTAGCCCAAGTCTCCATCAGTGGAGGAATGAATAAATGAAATGTAGTATATACATACAATGGAATATTATCCACCTTTTAAAAGGGAGGGAATTCTGATACAAGCTACAAAATGGTTGAACTCTGAGAACATTATGCTAAGTGATATACACCAGTCAGAAAAAGACAAATACTGTACAATTTCACTAATATGGGGTACCTATACCAGTCATTCATAGAGACAGAAAGTAGATTAGTGTATGCAAAGGACTGGAGGACCGGGGGGACTCAGGAGTTATTGTTCAGTGGGCACAGAGATTCAGTTTTGCAAAATGAAAAGAGGGCTCTGGAAATTGGTTGCAAAACAATGCAAATGTACTTAACACTAGTGAACCAGACACTTAAAAAGTTAAGATGATGAATTTTATGTTATGTGTATTTTCTCAGAATTTAAAAAAAAATTTAACAAGAGGCGCCTGGGTGGCTCAGTTGTTAAGCATCTGCTTTCGGCTCAGGGCATGATCCTGGCGTTATGGGATCGAGCCCCACATCAGGCTCCTCCGCTGGGAGCCTGCTTCTTCCTCTCCCACTCCCCCTGCTTGTGTTCCCTCTCTCGCTGGCTGTCTCTATCTCTGTTGAATAAATAAAAATCTTTAAAAAAAAAAAAGAAATAAAACAAACAAGCATAGGGAAAAAAGGGAGAGAGAGGCAAACCAAGAAACAGACTCTTAACTATAGAGAACAAATTGATGGTTACCAGAGAGCAGGTGGGCGGGATGGTTGAAATAGGTGATGGGGATGAAGGAGTGTACTCGGAGCACCAGGTCTTGTATGGAAGTGTTGAAACACTAAATTGTACACCTGAAACTAATATTAAACTGGATGTTAACTAACTGGAATTTAAATAAAAGCTTAAAAAAAAAGAAAGGCCTGCTTGCAAAGTTGACCCTTGGCTGACATCTGGTCACTTGGCTGGTAAACAGTTCCCCTACACTGATACAAAACATTCCATTAATAATAAGGGTGGCTCACTGTGTCTAGACTGCACAAACAAAATGGTATCTGGAATCTTGGTATGTGCTAGGGAGGGGTACCTACGTGAGAATCCCCATTTTTAAAGTCTTAGGGACTTAGTCTCTAATGAGCTCCCTGATAAAGAACAGTTCACACATGTTGTCATACTCATTGCTAGAGGAATTAAGCATGTCCTTTGCAACTCTAATGGGAAGGAACTCTTAGAAGCTTGTTCCTGGTGTCCTTCCTTCAGACTTTGGTCCTAGTGCCTATTTAAAAAAAAAGGTTTTCTTTATTTATTTGATAGAGAGAGTACACAAGCAGGGTAGTGGGAGAGGGAAAAGCAGGCTCCCTGTTGTGCAGGGAGCCCGAGGTGGGGCTCAATCCCAGGACCCTGGGATCATGACCTGAGCAGAAGGCAAATGCCCAACCAACTGAGCCACCCAGATGCCCCGACTTTTCTTCTTTTCTAATGTAAGCCTTTAATGATAAAAAAAAAACTTCCAGGGCGTCTGGGTGGCTCAGTCATTAAGCGTCTGCCTTCGGCTCAGGGCGTGATCCTGGGGTTCTGGGATCGAGCCCCACATCAGGCTCCTCCAATGGGAGCCTGCTTCCTCCTCTCCCACTCCCCCTCTTTGTGTTCCCTCTCTTGCTGGCTGTCTCTCCCTCTCTGTCAAATAAATAAATAAAATCTTTAAAAAAAAAAAACAACTTCCTCTCAGTGCTGCTATATCTGCATCCCACAAATTTTGATATTTGTTTTCAGTTTAACTCAATCACCTTTCTGGTATTGATTTCTATTTGATCTGTGTTACCAGAAAAAACACTATGTTTTTATTTCTTTCAAGTTTCTTAAGGTTTTTTTTTTTTTTGGCCCAGAATATGGTCTATTTTAACATATATTCTGTGGACACTTGGAAAGATTGTGTATTCTGCTGCTGTTTGATGAAATCTACTGTAAATGTCAGATCCCGAGAGTTGATAATATGTACCTTAGCTGCTTTTTTTCTATTTCTATGAATTTCTGAAAGAGAATGTTGAAGTTTCCAACTCTAATTGTGGACTTGCTTATTTCTTCTTTTAGTTCTATTATGTTTTGCTTCTTGTGCTTTGTAGCTGTGTGTGTGTGTCCATGTGTGTGTACAGGTTTGCATCTTCTTTTTTATTAGTAATAATCATGGCTAAGATTTCTTACAATGAAAGGCTACAAAGTAAATCAATAAAAGTAAAGATAAAAGGCACTAGGACCAGGGGTGCCTGGGTGGCTCAGTCAGTTAAGTGTCTGCCTTCGGCTCAGGTCATGATCCCAGGGTCCTGCGATCAAGCCCCATGTCAGGCTCCCTGCTCAGCACGGAGTATGCTTGAGATTCTCTCCCTCTCCCTCCCCCTCTGACTCTCCTCCTGCTCGTGTATGCGGGCTCTCTCTCTCTCCAAAATAAATAAAATCTTTATAAAAGAGCAGAAATCAATAAAATTTTAAAAAACAATAGAAAAAATCAATAAAAAATCTGAAGCTGGTTCTTCAAAATCTATGTAACAAAAAGACATATAGATGGTCAACAGATACATGAAAAGATGATCAACATCACTTATCATCATGGAAATGCAAATCAAAACCACAATGAGGTATCAGCCTACACCTGTCGAATGGCTCAAATTAGAAGATAACAAGTGTTAGTGAGTAAGTGGAGAAAAAGAAACCATGGTGCACTGTTGGTGGGAATGTAAACTGGTGTAACTGTTGTGGAAAACAGTATGGAGGATCCTCAAAAAACTAAAAATAGAAATACCATATGATCCAATAATTTCACTACTGGATATTTATCCAAAGGAAAAACAACATTAATTCAAAAAGATATATGCACCCTTGCAGTGTTTACTGCAGCATATTTCACAACAGCCAAGATATAGAAGCATCCTAAGTGTCCATCCAATATATGAATGAAGAAGATATGGTATATGTAGCTACAATGGAATATTAAGCAGCCATAAAAAAGGAATGAGATCTTGCCATTTGTGACAACATAGATGGTCCTAGAGGGTATTATACCAAGTGAAATAATTCAGACAAAGACAAATACCACATGATTCCACTTACATGTAGAATCTAAAAACAGAAAAAAAGTAAATAAACAAATAAAAAGCAGAGTAAGACCTCTAAATACAGATAACTGTTGGCTGCCAAGGGGAAAGGGGTGGGTAAATGGGCAAAATGGGTGAAGGGGTGTAGGAGATACAGGCTTCCAGTTATGGAATGAAGTCCTAGGAATAAAAGGAATAGCATCAATATAGTCAATGATATTGTGATAGTGTTTTATGGTGACAGATCGTAGCTACATTTGTGGTGAACAAAGCATAATGGTATAAAGATACTGAATCACTATGCTGTACACCTGAAACTAATGTAACAGTGTGTGGTCAACTATACTCAAATTAAAAAATGAAAAATATATATTTATAAATTGACAACCATCTGACTGAGAAATAAAAAGAGACCAGACTCAAATTACCAATATCAGGAATGAAACGGGATATCATTACAAAGCTTGCATACATCAAAAGGACAAGAGAACACTATGAGCAATTCCACGCATCTAAATTTAACAAGTCTGATGAAATGGACCAATACCTGCAAAAGCACAAAACTAACACAATTCACCAGTATAAAATATATAATTTTAATAACCCTACAACTATTAAGGAAATTAAATTTGTAACTTAAAAACTCATGAAAAAAATTTAAAAATTTAAATTCCTGAAAAAAAAGTTCCAGGCCAAAATAGTTTCACTGAATAATTCTACCAAATACTTAAAGAAGAATTAACACCGATTCTATATAATATCTTCCAGGCAAAGAAGAAGAGTAAACACCTGCCAATTCATTTTATCAAGATAAAATTCTCAACCAGATCCTTGCTAATAGAATCCAACAGTACATTAAAAGGATTATCCATCATGACCAAGTGGGATTCATCCCTGGGATGCAAGGGTGGTTCAACATTCGCAAATCTATCAGTGTCATAGATTTTATCAACAAGAAAAAAGCCAAAAATCATATGATTCTCTCAATAGATGCAGAAAAAGCATTTGACAAAATACAGCATCCTTTCCTGATTATAACCTTTCAGAGTGTAGGGATAGAGGGTACATTCCTCAATTTCATAAAAACCATCTATGAAAAGCCTACAGTGAATATCATTCTCAATGGGGACAAGCCGGAAGCCTTTCCCTTAAGATCAGGAACACGACAAGGATGCCCACTCTCGCCACTGTTATTCAACATAGTACTAGAAGTCCTGCAACAGCAATCAGACAACAAAAAGGGATAAAAGGTATCCAAATCGGCAAAGAAGAAGTCAAACTGTCTCTCTTCGCAGATGACATGATACTCTATATGGAAAACCCAAAAGAATCCGCTCCCAAACTATTAGAAGTTATAGAGCAATTCAGTAATGTGGCGGGATACAATCAATGCTCAGAAATCAGTTGCATTTCTATACATGAAAAATGAGACTGAAGAAAGAGAAATTAAGGAATCCATCCCATTTACAATAGCACCAAAAATCATACGTTACCTTGGAATTAACCAGAGATGTAAAGGACCTATATTCTAGAAACTATAAATCACTCTTGAAAGACAATGAAGAAGACACAAAAAGATGGAAAAACATTCCATGCTCATGGATCGGAAGAATTAACACAGTTAAAACGTCCATGCTACCCAGAGCAATCTACACTTTCAATGCTATCCCGATCAAAATACCAATGACATTTTTCAAAGAACTGGAACAAACAGCCCTTAAATTTGTGTGAACCAGAAAAGGCCCCAAATCGCCAAGGAATTGTTGAAAAGGAAAAACAAAGCTGGGGGCATCACAATGCCAGATTTCGAGCTATACTACAAAGCTGTGATCACAAAGACAGCATGGTACTGGCACAAAGACAGACACATAGACCAATGGAACAGAACAGAGAACCCAGAAATGGACCCTCGGCTCTTTGGGCAACTAATCTTTGATAAAGCAGGAAAAAACATCCAGTGGAAAAAAGACAGTCTCTTCAATAAATGGTGCTGGGAAAATTGGACAGCTACATGCAAAAGAATGAAACTTGACCACTCTCTCACACCATACACAAAGATAAACTCCAAATGGATGAAAGACCTTGATGTGAGACAGGAATCCATCAAAATCCTAAAGGAGAGTATAGGTAGCAACCTCTACGACATCGGCTACAGCAACCTTTTTCATGACACATCTCCAAAGGCAAGAGAAACAAAAGAAAAAATGAACTTGTGGGACTTCATCAAGATCAAAAGCTTCTGCACAGCCAAGGAAACAGTCAAAAAAACTACGAGGCAGCCCACGGAATGGGAGAATATATTTGCAAATGATACTACAGATAAAAGACTGGTATCCAAGATCTACAAAGAACTTCTCAAACTCAATACATGTGAAACAAATAAACAAATCATAAAATGGGCAGAAGATATGAACAGACACTTTTCTAATGAAGACATACAAATGGCTAACAGACACATGAAAAAATGTTCAAAATCATTAGTCATCAGGGAAATTCAAATCAAAACCACACTAAGATACCACCTTACGCCAGTTAGAATGGCAAAAATTGACAAGGCAAGAAACAACATTTGCTGGAGAGGATGTGGAGAAAGGGGATCCCTCCTACATTGTTGGTGGGAAATGCAAGTTGGTACAGCCACTCTGGAAAACAGTGTGGAGGTCCCTTAAAAAGTTAAAAATTGAGGAGCGTCTGGGTAGCGCAGTCGTTGGGCGTCTGCCTTCAGCTCAGGGCGTGATCCCAGTGTTCTGGGATCGAGCCCCGCATCAGGCTCCTCCGCTGGGAGCCTGCTTCTTCCTCTCCCACTCCCCCTGCTTGTGTTCCCTCTCTCGCTGGCTATCTCTCTGTCAAATAAATAAATAAAATCTTTACAAAAAAAAAAGTTAAAAATTGAGCTACCCTATGACCCAGCCATTGCACTACTGGGTATTTACCCCAAAGATACAGACGTAGTGAAGAGAAGGGCCATGTGCACCCCAATGTTCATAGCAGCTTTGTCCACAATAGCTAAATCGTGGAAGGAGCCGAGATGCCCTTCAACAGATGACTGGATTAAGAAGCTGTGATCCATATATACAATGGAATATTACTCAGCTATCAAAAAGAACGATTTCTCAACATTTGCTGCAACGTGGACGGCACTGGAGGAGATAATGCTAAGTGAAATAAGTCAAGCAGAGAAAGACAATTATCATATGGTTTCTCTAATCTATGGAACATAAGAACTAGGAAGATCGGTAGGAGAGGAAAGGGTTAAAGAAAGGGGGGGTAATCAGAAGGGGGAATGAAGCCTGAGAGACTATGGACTCTGAGAAACAAACTGAAGGCTTCAGAGGGGAGGGGGAATGGGATAGGCTGGTAATGGGTGGTGGGGAGGGCACGTATTGCATGGTGCACTGGGTGTTATACGCAACTAATGAATCAACGAACTTTACATCAAAAACCAGGGATGTACTGTATGGTGACTAACATAATATAATAAAAAAAATATTTTAAAAAAAGACACTATTGCCCTGACAACAAAGTCAGACAAAAACCAGAAACTATAGACCAATTTCCCTCATAAATACAGATGCAAAGATCCTTAACAAATATTAACAAACAGAAAAAAGCAATACATTCACACAATCAAGTGATGTTTATTTCAGGAATTTAAAGCTGATTCATATTTGAAAAACAATCACTGCAATTCACCATAACAACACACTAAAGAAGAAAGAGCACATGATCATATTAACTAATGCATAAACAGGATTTCACAAAACTCAACACAAATTCATGATTGTAAAAAACTATCATCTCAAAAAGGTAAGAATAAGGGCCACTTCCTCTGCTTGATAAAGAACATCTATAATTAATCTGTAGCTATCCTTGTACTTAAAAATCTACCCAACAACAGCAAAATATATCTTATTCTCAAGTGCACATTGAACATTTACCAAAATAGATTATATTTTGGGCTATAATAGAAGTCTCAGTATATTCAAAAAAACTCAAATTATACAAAGTACATTCTCTGGCCACATGGAATTAAATTAGAAATCAATAACAGGAGGAGAGTGGGGTTGGGGGATGGGGTAGCTGGCAGATGGACATTAAAGAAGACATGTGATGTAATGAGCGCTGGATATTATATAAGACTGATGAATCACTGACCTCTACCTCTGAAAACAATACAGTATATGTTAATTGAATTTAAATTAAGAAAAATTTAAAAAAAGAAATCAATCACAGAAAGATCTTTAGGAAAATGCTCAGATAGTTGGAAACTAAATAACATACTTCTTTTTTTTTAAATATTTTTTTATTATATTATGTTAGTCCCCATACACTACATCCTTGGTTTCCGATGTAAAGTTCAATGATTCATTAGTTGCGTATAACACCCAGTGCACCATGCAATACATGCCCTCCTTACTACCCATCACCAGCCTATCCCATTACCCCAACCCCCTCCCCTCCGAAGCCCTCAGTTTGTTTCTCAGAGTCCATAGTCTCTCATGCTTCATTCCCCCCTCTGATTACCCCCTCTTTCTTTATCCATACTTCTAAATGGCCCATCTACTAAATTAGAAAATCAAAAGGGAAATTTGAATGTATTTTGAACTGATTTAAGATGAAAACACAAAATTTAAAATTTGCAGGATGCTGCTAAAAAGTGATACCTCATGGAAAATTAATAGTAGTAAGTTCTTACTAAAAAGAAAAGAAAGGAAAAGAAAAGAAAAGAAAAGAAAAGGAAGGTCTCAAATCAGTCATACCGTCTTCTATCTTAAAGAATTCTTTTTTAAAGATTTATTTATTTATTTATTTATTTATTTATTTATTTGGCAGAGACAGCATGAGCAGGGGGGAGGAGCAAGGGGAGTGGGAGAAACAGGCTCCCCTCTGAGCAGGGAGCCTGATGCGGGACTCGATCCCAGGACCCTGGGATCATGATCAGAGTCAAAGGCAGACACTTAACCACCTGAGCCACCCAGGCGCCCCCCTTTCATTACTTCCATTACTAACTCTCCTTATGTTGGTATAAGAAGGTTTCCTGAAAGGGGAAATATTCTCTTCTTTCTAAGAACTTTATTTATAACAGAACTAAACTGGAAATAACTAAAATGTCCATCAACGAATGGATAAACAAATTGCGGTATATCCACACAACAGATTACTACTCAGCAATAGACAGGAATGAACTATTTTTTTAAATGATTTTATTTATTTATTTGAAAGAGAGACAGAGAAAGCACAAGCAGGGGGAGGGGCAGAGGGAGAGAGAGAAGCAGACTCCCCATTGAATGCGGAGCCCGATGTGGGGGCCCGATCTCAGGACCCCAAGATCATGACCTGAGCCAAAGTCAGATGCTTAACTGACTGAGCCACCCAGGTGCCCTGAAAGAAATGAGCTGTTGATAGACATAACAACATGGATGGCTCTCAGGTAATTATGGTGAGTTAAAGAAGGCACACTAAAAGGAATAAATAATCTGACTCCATTTATATAAAATTCTGAAAAATACAAAATCATCTATAGTGACATAAGTGATCAATGAATGATCAATGGTTGCCTGGTAAAGAGGAGGTGCTGGGTGGGGGGAGGCATTATAAAAGGTCACAAGGAATCATTTGGGGGTGTTAACTATGTTCATTATCCTGATTGTGATGATGAATTCATAACTGTGCACATATGCATGTATATGTATAGCAATACCTGTATATGTATATACACATTTGTGAACATATATACTCATCATATGTATATGAACATATTATGTGTATATACAAGTATGTGTCTATACATGAATATATGGCACCTATCATTTACATATATGTCAAAACTTATTGAATTGTCCACTTCTTTTAAATATATGTACTGAATTATATGTCAAATACACCTCAATAAAGCTGTTTTTTAAAAATAAGAAAATAAAGGAAATTAGGCATTACTTTGCATAATTGCTAGAGGCGGATGGGAAGGCCAGTTAGAACTGTCATTATGAACGCACTGTCACCTTGCACAGAGAACTGGAGATTGATCTAAAAACACGGTTACATTTCTGAGGAATGTACTAAGTATTCATTTACAGGTAATATCAAAATCTCTGCTTCTTGGAGTTAGTTTCATAAAAAACAAAGGATAAGTTAGCCAAATATAATGAATTCTGAGAATTTGTTATGTATTAGAAATATAGGGTATATAACTGATAATCCTTAAAGGACTAAGAATGACAAATTGTTATAATGCTAGTAGGCATACAGACATCACTGATCTTCTGGTTTGATAATAACAATCATTTTCCATTTATGGTATAAATAATCTACACATAGAAAGTAACCTTGTCACTGAACCCTAATTTTAGGCTACACCTGAAGAACCCGGCTTTGGCTACAACTATTTGCTTTGCAGTTGAAAAAACCCACTTAGCAATCTGGTTGACCTGGCATTACAGAGTCCCCCAACCTGTAGCTTTGCCATACGTAACCTTTAAAGTTATGGGTCTGGTAAAGTATTGTGTGTGTGTGCGTTATGGGGTCATTCTATTTATGGTTGTTAGACTTTAGTTCACAAACTAGCAGCTTAATGAGAATCCCGCAATCATAGGATTTAGAGCTAGAAGGAACCTTAAAGTTTATTTATTCAAACCTCCCCTACCCCTCATTTACAGAAGCACTGGAGGCTTTGGTTTTCTATTGTTGCTGTAACACATTATCACAAATTTAGCAGCTTAAAACACCCATTTATTAGGGCACCTGGTTGGCTCAGTCATCAAGCACCCGACTCTTGGTTTTGGCTCAGGTCATGATCTCAGGGTCTTGGGATCCATACTCAGCATGGAGTCTGCTTGAGATTCTCTTTCTCTACCTCTACCCTTCCCCCCACTCGTGCTCTCTCTCTCTAAAGTAATAAATAAAAAAAACACCCATTTATTATTTCACAATTCCGTAGGTCAGAAATCTAGGCAGGCTCACCTGGGAATTGTGCTTAGGGTCTCAAAGGCCAAGTCAAGGTACTGGCTTGGTCTGAGCTCTTATCTGGTGGCTGTAGAGGAGGATTTCCTTCTTCTAGGCTTACTCAGGTATTGGCAAAAATCAGTTCTGTAAGGTTGTGGGAACTGAGGTCTCATTTCCTTACTGGCCTTCAACTGGGATTTGTTCTCAGCTCGTAGAGGCTGCCTGAATTTCCTTTGAACAGTGTGTTTTGAATGTATCTGACTTCACTTTCTGCATACCTCTTCTGCTTTCAAGGGCATGTGTGATTATACTGGGCACACCCAGATAATCAAGGATAATATCCTTATTTTGTACTCAACTGATCAATAGCTTTAATTACATATGCATAATCCCTTTTGACGTGTAAGGTAACATATTAACAATCCCAGGAATTAGGGTATGGATGGACCTTAGGGGCCATTATTCTGCTTTTCACAGGCCCTGAAAAGCTAAATGACTTGTCTGAGGTCATTCAGTTAGTAGCAAGGACTCATTCCAATACACCACACGTTGCCTCTTGCTGACATATACTCACTGCTCATGCTAAATAGCATTTTAGTAATCATCACTTCAATGCCTGTAAATGGCTCAGAGTTAGTAAAATCGTCCTGTAATTTACTCTTAGGCACAGCTCACAACTGCACAATAAATGAGCAAGTGATGCTCATAAAACTGCTTAAGAAGCTAAATGTAGCACCTCAATCATGTCCAGTACTACTAGCCTCATATAAAACAGTGAACACGAATTCTATTCTGTAGACACATGGCTCAACTTGAAATGATAAAAGATTAGTTCCAACACTTCTTCAAAAGTAATAATAGCCAAATTCTATTGAATGCTCACTATGTCCCAGGCATATTACACGAAATAATTTATTTAATCCTCAGACATACAGGTATGTTCCTTCTATACACAATTTGTTGAGGGTTTTGTATCATGAAAGGATATAAATTTGTCAAATACTTTTTCTGCATCTCTTGGGAGAATGATTTTTTTTGTGCAGTTGAGATACAATATTATATTAGTTTCAAGACTATACTTCCAGGGGTCATTTCTATAGTTTGTTACAATATTACATTAGTTTCGGATGTAAGATACAGTGATTCAACAGTTATATACATTACAAAGTGATCACCATGCTGAATCTAGCTACCATCTGTCACTATACTACGTACATACTACATATTATTTACTATATTTCCTGTGCTAGACATTGTATCCCTGCGTCTCATTTATTTTATAACCAGAAGTCTGTGTACTTTAATCTCCTTCACCTATTTTGCCCATCCCTCACATATAATCATGATTTTTATCTTTCATTCTGGTAGTGTACTAAATCCATCACATTTATTGCTTTGCATATGTTGAACCATCCTTGCATCCCAGGGATAAATCCCACTTGGTCATGCTGTTTAACCATTTTAATGTGTTGTTGAATTCGGTTTGCTAACATTTTGTTGCAAATCTTTGCAACTATATTCATCAAGAGTACTGGTCCATACAAATGCTATATGATTTCACTGATACGTGGAATCTAGGAAACAAAACAGATGAACATATGGAAGGGGAAAAAAAGAAAAGCAAACCATAAGAAACTCTTAACAACAGAGAACAAATTAAAGGTTGACAGAGGGAGGTGGGTGGGGGATGGTCTAGATGGGTGATGGGTATTAAGGAGGGTATTTGTTATGAAGAGCACTGGATGTTAAATGTAAGTGATGAATCACTAAATTCTACTCCTGAAACATTATATTATATGTTAACTAACTAGAATTTAAATAAAAATTTGGTGATAAAAAGAGTATTGGTCTATAGTTTTCTTATAGTGCCCTCATCTGGCTTTGTTATCAGGGTAACATTGGCCTCACAAAATGAGTTTGGAAATATTCCCTCCTCTTCAGTTTTTTGGAAGAGTTTGAGAAGGACTGGCATTAATTCTTTGAATGTTTGGTAAAACTCACCAGTCAAGCCACTGATCCCTGGCATTTCTGTGTTGGGAGGTTTTTGATTACTGATCCAACCGCCCTACTCATTACTGTTCTGTCCAGATTTTCTATTTCTTCCTGATTCAGTCCTGGTAGGTTGTCTGTTGCTAAGATTTGATCCATTTCTTCTAGTTTATCCAATTTGTTGGCATATAATTGTTCATAATATTCTCTTATACTCCTTTATATTTGTGTGGTGTCAGATGTAATGTCTCCTTTCATTTCTGATTTTATTTGAGTCTTCTTAGTCTAGTTAAAGTTGTATCAATTTTGTTAATCTTTTCAAATAACCTACCTCTTCATTTCATTGATCTTTTCTATTTTTTTCTGGTCTCTATTTCATTTATTTCCTCTCTGATCTTCCTCACTTCCTTTCTTCTGCCAACTTTGAGCTTAGTTTGCTTTTCTTTTTCTAGTTCCTTGAAGTATAAAGTTAGGTTGTTTATTTGAGATCTATGTCTTTAATATGTGCATTTATTGATATAAACTTCCCTCTCAGAACTGCTTTTGCAGCATCCCACAGGTTTGGGGGTGTTGTTTCCATTTTCATTTGTTTTGAGATATTTTTTATTTCCCTTTTGATTTCTGCTTTGGCCCATTGGTTGTTTCAGAGTGTGTTGTTAATTAAACACTGCTGTTGAAAATTTGTAGATTTTCCTGCTTGCCTCTTCTTGCTGACTTCTAGTTTCATACCATTGTGGATGGAAAAGATACTTGGTATGATTTCAATCTTTTCATATTTGCTAAAACTTATTTTGTGATATTATCTATCCTGGATAATATTCCATGTGCACTTGAGAAGAATGTGTATTCTGCTGCTATTGGATGGAATGTTCTTCTATAAACATCTATTGGGTCCATTTAGTCTAACATATGGTTCAAGTCCAAAGTTTCCTTGTAGATTTTCTGTCTGACTTGCTGAAAGTAGGGTACTGAAGTCTGCAACTATTATTTTTCATGTTCTTTCATTTTCATCACTTCCCTTCATTTCCTATACTAGCATCTCTGAGAGTAAGATTCCTTATTCATATAGTTTATGGCAAGAACTTTTTTGGATAGTTCATGGCTTTACTGTGGAAATGTTAAAAAAAAAAGATAGGTTCTGAAGATAGTGTGGGGCTGGCAAATTAGTTACTGACGTGGTTGAAAAAAGGCAAAAACAGCAAAAGGCAGTACAATAACTCAAAACAATATAATTTTAATGCCAAATATGTAGGCAAGAATAGTTTTATCTTTATAAATCATCTACTTACAGGGCCCTCTTTGGAGGTACCAAAATATTCTGATTGTATTTATTTCATAATTATGAGCTATTCTTCCCCATTAGGCAGTGTTCTTCTTGAGACCAAGGACTGTACATATTTAATTTCTGTATCTTTAATGCCCAGTGACAAAATAACTGATACACTGTAGGAACTCAGGTGGGAAAGAATGCATCCCCGCTACTATCAACCTAATTCAGGTTCTTATCACTTCATATGTGAGCTACCTACAATGATTCTTATTTGATTTTCCTACTTCTAACCTCACCCCTCTCAACTTCTTGCATATGTTTCCATTAGTATATCACTACCCTCTTTGAAAATCTTCAGTGGGTCCTTATTTGCCTATATCATGAAGTCCTTTAACTTGATTTTCAACAATTTTCACAAATGACCCCAATTTACCTAACTTTATATCTCATTATAGCTTTTATATAAAATGTATTCTACAGCCTCTCTGATCCATTAATCATCATATTCTGAACAGATTATGTTGTCTTCCTACCTATTTGCTACAAATGTCCTTACTTCTCCTTTCCACTTTACTAAATTCTCTCCCATCTTCAAAGCCCAGTTGAAGTTTCGCCTTCAAAGAACCCTTTCTGATGTTCCCAATCCATTAATGATCTAGGCTTCTTCTGAATTCCTATACTAAGTTGTCAGTTATACTCATTTTCTATGTGCTATCTTATATTGTTATCTTTATACATACACTCTTTCCAATAAGACTTGTAAGTTTCTTAAAAGAAATTCCTGTGCCTTCCATATGCTGCTCTTTACATACAAGATACTAAATTGGACTAAACTACTGTCTCTAAACCTGCCTTGTGCTCACACTTTTGCTCACTCTAATCTTCCTGCCAGGAATTCCTATTCATTCACCTATGTTGAGCTACATTTTCTAAGTCCCTATCTCCTCCATTTAGCATTCTCTGATCAATAGAGCCCACAGTGACCTTTTGCTCCCTCCTCTAAATTCTATAGGATATCATGCATTTCCCATATCCTGCATTTTATTGTCAGTTGACTGATCATAAATATGCTTAACTTGCTGTAGCAGACTGTAAATTCATTAGAGGAATGTCTGTTTCTTTTTTTTGTTTTTTTATCTCCAACCAGACCCCAGACAACATGTTGCACCAGGCACATTTTTTTGTTGATAAAATGAACTTAAATGTATCCAATGTGCTAAGGAAAACTGAACTCTTGTCTCCAAGAAGCAATCAACCTTGAAAAATCCCTTTAATTCCTCTTCCCATCTCAAACACCCTAAAACTGCCCCCCCACCCACCGGGGGGGGGGGGGGGGACACGTAAACCATCTATCCAACCAAATACAGTGCAGATGCAAGAACTAAGTATATATTCTGTACCAACTTCCTTTCCTACCGACTGGAACTATTTTTTCTAATAAACTCATTAACAATTTTTATTAAAACAAAAAATTCTGATGGATGCCCTACAAAGTATGTTGTATGGATAACTGATCTGAAATGGGAAAGGAGATGAAAGAACTATGGTGATAATTCTTACCAACAGTCAGCTTTGAGAGTGGCTGTTAGATGAGAATATCCATGTAAGCATGATTAAATTAAATCCCAGGAGCCAGTGGATGTTTGCTTTTACTTCTTAGTGTCTGGTGATAACCTTTTAGATCTATCCCAGGAAGGAATTAATGTTGAAGGTATTAGGTCTTCAATATTATATCTGTCTCTTTCCCTGGATTTTCAGGACATTATCTCATTCATCTCAGTTAGCATGCCATTTCTGCAACCCACTCAAGTACTTGTTATTTTATTATCAGAAGAATAAATTTCATTTAAACATATGATATAAAAAACATGCTGCATTCCTGAGGCGCCTGGGTGGCTCAGTGGGTTAAGCATCCGCCTGCAGCTCAGGTCATGATCCGGGTCCTTGGATCGAGCCCTGAGTCAGGCTTCCTGCTCAGTGCGGAGTCTGCTTCTCCCTCTATCTCTCCCTCTGCCCCTTCCTCTGCTCATGTGTCCCCCACTCAAATAAATAAATAAAAAATATGCTGCATTCCTAAATAGGACTATATTATATCTTAGAGCTAAAAACTTTCTGAAGGTAAGTCATTTTTATTTTTTAATGTTAAGTCTATGGAAAAATACCATTTACTGCATCAGAGTTTCTCTAAACAGAACTTTTCTGGAATTCAATTCATTTAATGTGTAGAATTGAGAGAGCTCTAAAACATTTTACTGTAATATTCAACAGTAAGTTTAAAAACTATTAATAAAATAACATCAGGTCTTATATAACAGGAAGGTTGGGAACAAAGTGGTTAACCTGCAAGGCTTTCTATTCCTTTTTTTTTTTTAACTTGATGGACCTAAACAAACCACTTTCCTTATATCTAATTCTGATTTCCAAAAATTCTGATCTTGACTTCAGAAACCTGATTTTGCTTTTCTCTATTCTTGAGTTTAGTTTGGCAATGTCAATCTGATCTCCTACAATCTTGTTCATATTTTTATCTGTTGCATTGACTTTTCTAGATCACTTTATCTCAAGGTTTCTGACTCTATCTTGTTGTCTTGTTCCAATTCAAAATCTCTTAGTTTGATTATTTGATTCGGTATTCTTGTCACTGGTATGAACAGTAACTGAGTAATCCTACCTAAGCAGTACAAAAGGAAGGGTCTGAGCCACTTTATCAATAACACGGTATCTTCAGTGTAAGATTAGATATGATCTTTTTTCTTTTAAAATTTTTATTATAGTCATGGTATGTTTATAGAATAAAAAATAAAATAGGTAAAAATTTTGAAAAGAAAGCAAGCTTAAGTTGAGCAGAGGTGAGAAGACAGTAACTTAGTTGTTGTAAAAGAGTTCAGGACCCCTAGATTTATAAAGGAGACTTTTAAGTTACAGAAGTCTTTAATAAATTACATACAGAAAACTGAAGGGGTGATGAAAATTGAAGAAGGAAAACTTTGATTTTTTTTTTTCTTTTTAACAAAGAGAGCAACAGACTCCCAAACGCAGCTACTCTATGTGTGGTCCACAGACAAATAGCATCAGCATCACATGGAAAGCTTATTAGAAATGCAGATCTCAAGCCTCACTCCAGACCTACTGAATGAGAATCTCCATCTTAACATGATCTTGAGCTAATCATATACACATTAAAGTCTGAGAAGCATTAACATAAAACAGCAAGAATTTGTTCAGAAAAAGGCATGCCAAATTAATCTTATTTTATCTTTTGACAAGTTTACTTAAATGATAAAGTCAGAGAGTAAACAGACCTAATCTAACAATCTCAGGAAAAATGACTCATAATAACAGAATATCAAACCATCTAACTGCTTTTCTACAATTTAAAGCATATGGTCTTCCCTTATTATAGCACTACATATTACCAGGATCTCGTAAGTGTGTAACCTAAAATTGTCTTCACTCTGACTTCCAATGAAGCTTGACTGTAAAAGGTGAAATTAAAAAAAAAATCACTTGAGAGACATGGTATTTCCATCCATTTATCAATGTATTCAAAATTTTATCCTTGCATCAAGGTGCATCATCAGAAGCCTAGGTCTGTACTACATTAGCTTATAGTACATAGCAGAAGTGCAGTCACTTTCTGACAGTTAATGTTCTGCACACTTAGCTTTTATTACTAAAACAAACTTCTCTATATAAAATATATTTATGCCTTTGCTATAAAACTATTATCATTGTCCATTATATAATGCAACTTCCTATATTGTCTACAGATGCCAAGTATGTAACATAAATGAGTTAAACAGACTATAAGAAAAAGCAACTGCCAGATATATAATGAAACTTTCTTATTAACTGAACAATGGTAAAAGCATTGTTAACATAGTACAAACAGGTAAGAAAATAGAAGCTATACTTTAAATTTGAATTTTAAAAATAAAAAACACTTAATTTATCAAATTTTCCTTTTGAAATTGATTTCTCTGTTGGTTGGGAAATACAAACCTGAAACTCTTCTATACCAATATGTCAATAACCACATGGGCTGACAGGGAAAAAGCAGACACCTACATGAAAATTTGGGTACTGTTATCAAGAGATGTCAGTTGGAAAGTGGAATGAATGAACAGCATCTGACCAAAAGCAATTAATGTCCACTACATCTGATATGCCTAAATTGTCCAATTAGAATTCAATACCACATTACACTACAGTTCAATTTGTAGTTCTTCTTTCACATTAGTAGTATTAATTGAGAAAGGCAAAATAAATAGTTTCTCATTATCATAATGTTAGGAATGAGAAAACATTTTACGAATTCAATCTTTGAATATGCAGTTTAGGTAATCACTTCTATCTCTGGAAGCCAATTTCAGCATAGAGAAGTGAGTCAGATTACTCTTTGCCAAATGAGTTTCCCAAAGAAATTACTTCACTAAGAACATATGAATTACAATTTACATTTGTGTAATTACTTATGAATGCATTCGCAGAGAGAGAGAGAGATTCACAGTGTTTATATGGGTTGTCATAGTCACCAAAGAGGTCAAGTCTTTGAGCTGAGGCTGAAATTTTCCCATGGATGACAACAAGTTGAGTTCTTTCAAAAGTTCAAAAAATATCTCTTTAGCACCTGGTCATGAATGTTGTGCTGCATCATATAGATCTCCCCTTCAAGACTGAAGTATTTATTTCCAGGCTGCTCTTTAGGAATTACCCTGAAGAGAGCCACCTCACCCAAGATTATGCCCCCGTTCCAGGGGAGCTGACATCTAAGACTAGTCAACACTGGGCTACAAGACATGGCCATCTTATTCTAACCGAAAACAATTCTGAAGGACCATCCCAGCTTCAGAGTTCCTGGTGGGGTAAGCTGAGGCCCTGCAACTTTACATTAGCCCAATTTCTCCCTTTACCTAGTCCAGCCTCCTTTGATTCTAAGAGTACCCCTTAATTAACTATCTGCACACTAAACACCATCTTAAAAGTCGGCCTCCAGGGCAACCCAACCTTTGACAGCACCTCATCCAATAAGATTCCTAACCTCCAAGAACTAGATGCAACTATTGTATTATGCATCAAATTTACCCAATAAAGCAATAATCTCTGTTGAAGCCACAGAAGAATATCCATCCATATGCGTATAATTAACACATCCACATGTTTGAGTTTTAGCTTTTTAGCACAAAGCGCTTCCTGGTAAATTACACAATTAATAGACATCTTATACTCTCAAAAAACACTTCAACCTTGTATTTAAATTTCAAATCAAGATTTATTTTAATAACTAACTATTGCAGAAATATCTTCTGTAGTCACACAAATTATGTTGACCAATCAACATTAAACTTGTAAAACACAGAAACTGTTCAAAAGTTCTGTCCTATCAAAATTCTCATTGACACCACAAATAAATACGCTTTACTGGGCAGTACTACATCTGTCTATGCAACAACAACAAAGAAGAAATAACCCCTTTTAAAGCAATCTGTCCAATAAATTACCGACCATATCCTCAACGTGCCAAACAACAGAATTTCAGATTAGATTTGCATTTGAAACTTACGAACACATCTTATGCCTCTCTCAATAGACACTCTTCTGTAAACTGTCATCTGTGGAAGTGTTTAATTCCTGGGCAATCTTTTTCTTAATATATAAATATAAAATTGCATTTTATAACAGTATTGGTTATTTTATTCAGTTAAGTTTTCATGACCTCACTTTTCTGTATACTAGCCATAGTTTCAACTTCACTTTGCTTTATAATGAGCTCGTAAATTATATTCATTTGACACAGACACACACTGTACATTAAACACACCAGAATTTTTATTTCCATCACAAAGAAATGTGTTCTTTCTTATTTTCTTGAAACGCCCTCTCAGTCTAGCTTACATTCTCTCATTCTTAAGAGATGTGGGTGCCATAAACATTTAATTTCCTCTAATATCCACTCTACAAATAATAACAACACAAAAAAAGACAAGTGACAACTTGACACACAGGATAAAGTAGAAAATAAGGAAGTGTTTGGACTGTGTCAAACTGTAGAATACACGCTCCAATATCTAAAGAAGGCAATGGCCACTTAGCTCCAAATGATTGTTGCTTAGTGGGAATACTGACCAAGTGTTTCCAGATTTTTCAATTTTTTCCAGAGAAGTCAGAAATCCTGATTTTTATTTAAAATTGTTAAATGCTGGCAATTCATCCCTATGCAACACATTTCTGGCCATATACAGCTTGTGGTCCACTGATTTGCAAATGCTTTGCTATGCAATAAATTCCTTTAGAATGTAGAATTGGGAAGAAAAGTTTGTCAGTCTTAAAGAGGGTATTCAGGAAATGCGGGACAAAAAAACTATGAGGTATATTTAAAATAAATAATAAAATAACAAAAGTCCCTCCTTATAAGTAATTTCTTTAAATGCAAATGGATGAAACTCCAATCACAATGCAGAGATTGGAAGAATGGATAAATAGAATCCAACTATACTGTCCAGAAGAGACTCACTTTAGATTCAAAGACACAAACAGGTAGAAAGTGAAATGATAGAAGATATTCCATGCAAATAGTAACCAAATGTGAGCAGGGGTGTTTATAGCAAAACTGACTTAAAATTTAAAAAGTCACAAAAGACAAAGGACATTATACACTAATTAAAAATCCAATACAGCAAGGAGATAAAACCATGATAAGAGACCATGAACTTAAGAGAATTGAAGGTGAAATAGAGCTCTACAATAATAGTTGGAGACTTCAAGACCTCTTCTCAAAAATGGATAGAACAACCAGACAAAAGTAAGAAATAGAGGACTTTAACAACACAATAAACCAAGAGACATATATAGCACAGTTCACGCAGTAACAGAATACACATTCTTCTCAAGTGCACATGGAACATTTTCCAGGACAGACCAAATGTTAGGCCGCAAATTTAGTCTCAATAGATTTTATTTATTTATTTACTTACTTACTTATTTCAGAGAGAGAGAGAGAGCAAGAGCAGGGCAGAGGGCAGAGGGAGAGGGAGAGAGAGAATCTTAAGTAGGCTCTATGCCCACTGCAGAGCACAATGTGGGGCTCAATCTTTACGACTCTGAGATCATGACCTGAGCTGAAATCAGGAGTCAGAAAATCAACTGACTGAGCCACCCAGGCACCCCTGAATAGATTTTAAAAGATAGACATCATGGGGCGCCTGGGTGGCACAGCGGTTAAGCATCTGCCTTCGGCTCAGGGCGTGATCCCGGCGTTCTGGGATCGAGCCCCACATCAGGCTCCTCCGCTAGGAGCCTGCTTCTTCCTCTCCCACTCCCCCTGCTTGTGTTCCCTCTCTCGCTGGCTCTCTCTCTCTCTGTCAAATAAATAAATAAAATCTTTAAAAAAAAAGATAGACATCATATATCTTTTCTGATGACAAAAGGATAAGGTTACAAATCAGTAACAAAAGAAAAACTGAAATTATTTAGAATTTGTAGAAATTAAACAACACACTTAAACAACCAATGAAATGAAGAATAAATCACAAGGGAAACTAGAAAAAACTTAAGACTGACTGAAAATGAAAATATAACCTACCAAAACTTACAGGAAATTGAAAAAACCACGCTAAGGGAGAAATTTATATCTATAAATGCTTACATTCAATAACAAGAAAGATCTCAAATCAACAACCTAATTTTATAACTAAGGGAATAGGAAAAAGAACAAACTAGCCACAAAACTACCAGAAGGAAGGAAATAATAAAATTAGAGTAGAAATAAAAGAAACAGAGATTAGAAAAACAATAAAAGAAAATCAATGAAACTAAGAGTTGGTTTTTTGAAAAGATAAACAAAAGTGACAAATCTTTAGCTAGATTAAGAGAAAAGACTGGAATAAAATCGGAAATGAAAAAAAAAGACATTACAACTGATGCCTCCAAAATTAAAAGAAATGCATGAATTCCTAGAGACACAACCATCTATGAAGCCTGAATCATTAAGAAATAGAAAACCTGACAAACCTGTAACTAGCAAAGAGGTTGAAGCAGTAATCAAAAATCTCCGAACAAAGAAAAGCTCAGGATTAGATGGCTTTACTCCCAAATTCTAGCAAATATTTAAAGAATAAATGTCAATCCTTCTCAAAGTCTCCCAAGAAATTGGAGAAGGGAACACTTCAAAACTTATTTAATGAAGCCAGAATTACCCCGATATCAAAAAAAAAAAAAAAAACCAACAAAAGAGAAAATACCAATGGCATTTTTCACAGAAGTAGAACAAGAATCCTAAAATTTATAGAGAACCACAAATGACCCTGAATAGCCAAAGCAATCTTGAGAAAGAAGAACGAAGCTGGACGTATCATACTCCTGGATTTCACATAATACTACAAAGAAAAAATAATCAAAACAGTATAGTACTGGTATGGAAACACACACACAGATCAAAGGAATAGAACAGACACCCCCCCCCCCGAAATAAACCCACACATATATATCATCCTCAGTGGGGAAAAACTTTTCCTCTACAGTCAGGAACAAGACAGGGATGTTCACTCCCACCACTGTTATTTAACATCGTACTGGAAGTCCTAGCCTCAGCATCAGACAACAAAAAGAAATAAAAGGCATCCAAATCAGCAAGGAAGATGTCAAACTTTCACTCTGGCAGATGACATGATTCTCTATGCAGAAAACCTGACAGACTCTACCAAAAAAATTGCTAGAATTGATACACAAATTCAGCAAAGTTGCATGATATAAAATCAACATACAGAAATCTGTTGTATTCCTATACACCATTAATGAGGAAGCAGAAAGAGAAATCAAGGAATTGATCCCATTTACAGTTGCACCCAAACCCATAAGATACCTAGGAATAAACCTAACCAAAGAGGTAAAAGATCTGTACTCTGAAAACTATAAAACCCTGATGAAAGAAATTGAAGATAATACAAAGAAATGGAAAGACATTCCATGCTCATGGATTGTTAAAACAAATACTGTTCAAATGTCTACACTACTGGGGTGCCTGGGTGGCTCAGTTGGTTAAGTGACTGCCTTCGGCTCAGGTCATGATCCTGGAGTCCCAGAATCGAGTTCCACATCAGGCTTCCTGCTCAGCAGGGAGTCAGCTTCTCCCTCTGACCTTTCCCCCCTCATGCTCTCTCTCTCTCTTTCTCTCAAATAAATAAATAAAATCTTAAAAAAAAAAGTCTACACTACCCAAAGCAAT
Organism: Ursus arctos; assembly: GCF_023065955.2. NCBI lineage: Eukaryota > Metazoa > Chordata > Mammalia > Carnivora > Ursidae > Ursus > Ursus arctos. The sequence goes on from NC_079873.1 coordinate 56,526,975, forward strand.
CTACACATTTAATGCAATCTTTATCAAAATACCACCAGCATTCTTCCCGGAGCTAGAACAAACAATACTAAAATTTGTATGGAACCACCAAAGACCCCGAATAGCCAAAGTAATCTTGATAGAGAAAAACAAAGCTGGAGGCATCATGATTCCGGACATCAAGCTATTACAAAGCTGTAGTGATCAGGACAGTATGGTACTGGCACAAAAACAGACACTTAGATCAATGGAACAGAACAGAAAACCCAGAAATGAAGCCACAACTATGCAGTCAACTAATCTTCAACAAAGCAGGAAAGAATATCCAATGAAAAAAAGAGTCTCTTCAACAAATGGTGTTGGGAAAACTGGACAATAACATGTAGAAGAATGAAACTGGACCACTTTCTTACACCATACACAAAAATAAATTTAAAATGGATGAAAGACCTAAATGTGAAACAGGAAACCATCAACATCCTAGAGGAGAGCATAGGCAGCAACCTCTTTGACTTTGGCCACAGCAGCTTCTTACTAGACATGTCTCTGAAGACAAGGGAGACAAAAGCAAAAATGAACCACTGGGACTTCATCAAGATAAAAAGCTTCTGCACCACAAAGGACGCAATCAATAAAACTAAAAGGCAGCTTAAAAAATGGGAGAAGATATTTGCAAATGACATATTTCATAAAGGGTTAATATCCAAAATCTATAAAGAACTAATCAAACTCAACCCCAAAAACAAATAATCCAGCTAAAAAATAGGCAGAAGGCACGAATAGACAGACATGTTTCCAAAGAAGACATCCAGGTGGCTAACAGACACATGAAAAGATTAAAAGATTCTCAACACCAACTCATCATCAGGGAAATACAAATCAAAATTAACAACACAAGAAACAACAGGTGTTGGCGAGGATGTGGAGAAAGGGAAATTCTCTTACAGTATTGGTGGGAATGCAAACTGGTCCAGCCACTCTGGAAAACAGTATGGAGGTGCCTCAAAAAGTTCAAAATAGAACTACCCTATGACCCAGCAATTGCACTACTAGGTATTTACCCAAAGGATACAAAAATACTGATTCGAAGGGGCACATGCACCCCAATGTTTATAGCAGCATTATCAACAATAGCTAAATTATGGAAAGAATCCAAAGGTCCATCAACAGATGAGTGGATAAAGAAGATGTGGTATATATATATACAATGGAATATTACCCAGTCATAGAAAAGAATGAAATCTTGCCATTTGCAAGGATGTAGATGGAGCTGTAGGGTATTGTGCAAGCGAAGTAAGTCAGAGAAAGACAAATACCATGATTTTACTCAGATGTGGAATTTAAGAAACAAAACAGATGAATGTGAGGGAAGGGGAAAAAGAGGGAAGCAAAACAAGAGACTCTTAACGACAGAGAACAAACTCAGGGTTGATGGAGGAGAGGGGGCGGGGAAGGGCACTTGTGTTGAGCACTGGGTGTTGTATGTAAGTGATGAATCATTAAACTCTACTCCTGAAACCAATATTACACTATATGTTAACTAGAGTTTAAATAAAATTTTGAAGAAAAAAACTAGAAAAAAAAGAAACTGTGTGGTCCAGAAATCTAAAATATATACTATCTTGTCCTTTAAGAGAAAGTTTGCTACTATGAATTGGATGAAGACAGTTGGAATGCCTACAAAATCTGAAGATAACAAAAACTGGGAAGAATAGTTAAATACACCACATGATAGAATTAAAATTCACAGGATTAGAACAAATGAAAAAAATAAGCTATAACAATCAGGTTGAAACTTAATAGCTTATATAATAGATGTGGGATCATAGAAAATATATATTGACCTCTGCCCCTGGTTCCTAGCATAGAGATATAAAACCCTTGTCATTACCTAAGTGATAAGAAGAGTAGGAGCATCTCTTGTTCCAATATTTGTTTTTTACCCCATCCCTGACACAGAGCTCCTAAAACTCCTGTAATTTCCTAGTAATAAGAGCTCTAGCAGCATCTTTTGTTCTATTGAGGTTACTCTGGATGGCTCCTGCATGGGGGCTGATCACCAGAATGACCAAGCCATGATTAGAAGCTTGGAATTTTCAGCTTCACCCCAAGTCCTCCAGAGAAGAGAGAAGGACTGGAAATAGAATTAATCATTGATCATGTTTACATGAGGAGGTCTCCATAAAACTCCAATAGTGCAGAGTCCAGAGAGCTTCCAGGCTAGTAAACACATTAACACAAGGAGGGTACCACACCCCAACTCTGTATGGACAGAAGCACCTGTGTACAGAATTCACCCAGACCTCACCCTATTTATCTCTTCATCTGGCTATTCATCTGTATCCTTTATCATGTCTATGGTAAACATAAGTGTTTCCCTAAGTTTTGCGAGCCACTCTAACAAATTAATTTAACCTGAGGAGGGGGGTGTTGGAACCTCTGATCTATATCCAGTTGGTCAGAAACATAGGTGATAACGTGGGCTTGCAACTGGCTTCTGAAGTATGTTTGGGGGGGGGGGGGTTGGCAGTCTTGTTAGACCAAGCCCTTAAACTCTGGGATTTGATGCTATCTCTGGGCAGACAGTGTCGGGAATTGAGTTGAATTGCAGGACCAACTAGCGTCACAGAGAATTGCATGGTGTGGGGAAAAACCTCCACATATTTAGCGACAAGAAGTGAAATGTTTTATGTGAGTAGTAAAGGATACTCAGAGGGAAGAAATATACATGAGAAAAACACACAGTAGGAAAAAACTAGGTTTTTCATTTTAGTGTGGCCATTGAATACTTACTCAATCATAAAAGTAAAGGATATGGAATTCAGAGATGAGACCAACTGATACTGTAAAGATCTAGTTTTCTAAGCCCAGTAAATTCACTATGTGATGCCACTGTGAGAAAAGAGCTAATCTTAACACTGGCTTCATTAAAAGAAACACAGGCTCTAGGACAACACCGCCCAGTTGAACTTTCTATGATAATGGAATTGTTCTCTATCTGTGCTGTTCAGTAAGCTATAGCCACTCACCACATGTGGCTAATGAAACTTGATATATCTATAGTGTAACTGAGGGACTAAATTTTTTTATTTTAATTTTAGTTAATTTAAATTTAAATAACTGTATGTAGCTAGTTGCTACAATACTGGATAGTGCAGGTTTAGAACATTTAGAACATAAAAAGTGGATACTGTTGGTTGGACTACATCTGTAGTATTATGTTCATTTCCAGTTACCATACTTACAAACTAGAAATGACTGACCATATTAATGAACAATGTTAGAACAAAGTGGGGAAGAACTGTCAAGTAAAAGACTTTGATGTTACCACATGGCAGAACTAGCAGCCTTAGAAATTACTGGAAAATACGTATCAATTTATATAAGAAAAAATTTTGTGTTCCAGCTTTGTAGAAACATAATAATAATTATTATTATTAATTTAATATTAATTTAATATTATTTATAATATTGTTAATATTGTTATTTATAATATTATTATAATTAATTTAATATTAATTGTAATAATAATTATTATCATTACAATCCCCTCTTCCACAGATATTCCAGAAGAGGCTGAATGCCTTCTCATCCAAGAAGTCATGTGTCAGGTAGGAGACTGGTCTGCAACAATGGTTGGTAAGCTATGGCTTGCCGGCCAAATCCAACCAGCCACCTGTTTTTGTAAATAAAGCTTTATTGGAACACAGCCACTTCCATTTATTTACAGATTTTCTACAGCTGCTTTCACACAATAAGAGCAGAGTAAAGGAGGTGTTACAGAGAATTTATGGTTGACAAAGGCTAAAATACTTACTACCTGGCCCTTTATAGAAAATGTTTACTAACTCACCTAAAATAATGATTCTTAGAACCACTTGGAGAACTAATAAAGAATAGAGGTCTGGGTTCACTGGAGTAAGGCAGGGCCTGATCTCTATTTTTTAAAAAGTTCTCTAGTGATCATTCTGTATAACAGTTTTACTGAGGTATAATTTCCATACCATACACTGCATCCATTTAAAGTACACAATTCAATGGTTTTTAGTATATTCACAGAGTTGTACAACCATCACCCAATCAATTTTAAAACATTTTCATCACATCAAAAAGAAATGCCATACCCATTAGCAGTTTCTCCCCATTTTCCCCAACTCTCACAGCCCTAGGCAACCACTAATCTACTTCCTGTCTCTATAAATGGACCTGTTCTGGAAGTATTATATAAATGGAATGATACAATATATGATCTTTGTGACTAGCTTCTTTCACCTAGCATAGTTTTTAAGGTTCATCCATGTCACAACATATATCAGTACTCTGTTTCTTTTTATTTTTCTTGATTTTTTAAAGGTTCAAACTCCAGTTAGTTAACATACAGTGTTACATTAATCTCAGGTGTACAATATAGTAATTCAACAGTTCCATACATCACCCTTTATTGCAAAATAATATTCCATGGTATGGGAATACCACATTTTCTTTACTTATTCTTCAGCTGATAGACATTTTGATTGTTTCCACATTTGAGTATTAAGAATAACGTTGCTATGAACATTCACATAAATAAGTGTTTTATGGACATACGTTTCCTATTTAACTCAGGAGTGGAACTGTTGGGTCATATGGTAACTCTCTATTTAACTTACTGAGGAACTAAGAGTCTGTTTTCAAAGCAGCTGCACAATTTTACATTCCCACCATCAGTGTATGAGGGTTACAATTTCTCTACATCCTTGCCAACATCTGTTATTATCTGTCTTTTTGATTACAGCCATCCTAGTGGGTGCAAAGTGGTCTCTCATTGTGGTTTTGATTGGCATTTCTCTGATGGCTAATGATGTTGAGCATCTTTTCAAATGCTTATTCCCCAGTAATTCTGATGCACACTGAAGTCTGGGAACCATTAAGAGGTCTGTAAATACTTTAAGATCCCTTCTGACATTAATGGTCCCATAAAGATAGAGCCAGAGAGGTGCATTACTCGTAGAACTGCACTTGCTCATGCCTTCCTGTTCCACCGGACATTGCCCTGTAGGTTCGCCTAGGCCTAACTCCTGTTTTTTACAGCCCCAACTACCTTATTCCTTTCTCCTTTTACTTCTTTTTCAAAATTCTAATGTTAATTTTAAAATTAACTTGACTCTTGACTGTTTAAGTTATTAAGCAAGCAGTTCCATCTTCTAATTTGATCAGCACAATGGCAGATGCGGTGCTCTGTGAAGACGGATGGATATAAATGGATATATTCAATATATATTAATGGAAACCTTAAAAATGTTAGTCTTTAGAGAAAAGAAAATCAATTCTACTGTACCTTTCATGATCCATCAGCAGTTTAGCAACGTTCAGACAAAAGTCTAAAGACATGTCAAGATGCATTATTTCCATGACAGCTAAAAAAGAAAAAAAAATGAAATAATCATATCAGTTTCGTTTCTGAGGAAGCTTAGCTATTTTCAGTAATTTTCCTCTGTTCAAAATCTACTTTCTAAACGTTTGCCAAATACCATGCCTTGCCTAATAATTTATCAAAATCTTTTTATAAAATAGTAACATCCAATGCTAGAATGTAGTGAAACAGGTACTCTTATATGGATGGCAAAGTAACTTGGTACAATCTTTTTGAAAAGCAATTTGGCAATACTGTATGCTAAGAACACAGTGGTTAAAAGCTTGGGATCTGAAGTCAGATGGACTTATATTTGAAATCACTTGCCACCTATACGGCTATAGGCAAGTTACTTAGTCTTTCTGTGCCTTAGTTTTGTCATCTGGAAAATGGGAATGTATCACCAATCTTAAGAGACACAATAACAATAAAAAGGAAATATATTCTTGAGTGTCCACTATAGGCAGGTGATAAACTATTACAAAAACCATTAAAAGTGTTGAGTATGAAATAACACAGAAAAAATGAATATGCTCTAGTATGAAAATGTTTATAAGATTAGTAAGTGAAAAATCAGAAAATAAAGCCTACATGTACTATATGGTCAAAATTCTATAAAACAAATATATTTAACCAAAATAGAAAAAGCACTGGAAATAAATGATCAAACTGCTAGAAGTGATTGTGTTCAGACTATTTATTTACCAAATATCTAATGAGTGTATTGTTTGTGCCAGGAACTGTGCATGGTGCTAAGAACCCAGCAGTGGACAATACACACAAAAATCCCTATTGTCAAGGAACTTATATTCCAGTGAATGGCGGGACTATGGATATTTTTAGCATTTTCCAAAAGTTTCCTTAATGGGTATGTGCTACCCTTTCATAATAAAAAAATTTTGTATATTTTTTCCACTTTTTCTACTACAAAAAATACCAGTGAAATTCTAATGCCAGAAGTTAAGACTGACCATTCTAAGAGTAAAGTACTTCCAGTAGCAAAGAAACGAATGGAAACTGAAATGAAAATGTAAGTTTCATACATTCTCTCAATACAACAAAGTAAAAGATAATTTAATATTTTAAGGTATAGAAAACATGGATTCAGGGAAGTCTCCTAATTTGTAATCTGACATTGCAACTTCATTACTCTGAATATCAAGAGACGAGATGAAATAAAAACAATATGGGCAAATAGTTTCATTTTAAACTCTGCTGTTTATCTGCATTTTGGTAAATATTATAATGGGGAATTCTAATCTAAGATTAATCAACTTTAAAGTAGGTGACTCCATAATCCCTCTGCTCGTCCTATATTGTATTGGTTTGAGTAAACCTATTCCTCTAATTGGTTAGTTGGTTTGTTTATTTTCCTAGTGGAAAAAAAGTAGAGTTGCCTTCCTGGTTCCTAACATTTTTCAGCCTGTGTATACTGAGATGATATTGTTACCTAGAGATACAGAATCCTCTATACACTTCAGCTTCTAAGGTCTCCTAGGGATTAGCTAAAACTCTAGATGTCACAGAAAGTTTCAGAAGTACTAAATTAGAACTAAATTTAGAGCTACTACCAAATTTTATTATTATCCTATTTATTAAAAACTGTTATTATTTATGGAATAATTAGTTATACTAGCATATAATTTTACATAGTAAAAATAATGCAGCTCTATAATATAACTATATTTTTATATAGAAAAAATAAAGCATATACACATTAAAAGAATTTAAATTATTTTTATGGCTAAACGTAACTGAAATACTGTTAAGGGGCCAGTGTGCATAGAGAGACTTATTGCAGTGGTAACAGTAATAATAATAGCTACAATAATAGGTAACAGGTTTTGCACACTAACTCTGCACCAGGCATGCTGCTAAATACTTTATATACATTTTCTCAAGGATTCTCAAAATAACACAATGAGGTAGACATTATTATTACATCTCTTTTAAAGATGAAGAAACGGAGGCACAGAAAAATTAAGTGACTTGCCAAATGACTCAAAGATGTATATCAGGATGTTTACTTTGTGAGGTGTACATTCTAGACCCTTAAGAATTCTGAAAAAGGGGCACCTGGGTGGCGCAGTCCGTTAAGCGTCCAACTCTTGGTTTCAACTCAGGTCGTGATCTCAGGGTCCTGAGATCAAGCCCCATGTCGAGCTCCACACTCAGCACGGAGTCTGCTTAAGACTCTCCCTTTCCCTCTGCCTTTCCCCCACCTTCTAAAAAAATAAATAAATCTTAAAAAAATAATTTTGAAAACAAATAGCAATGTTTATACAAGTAATTAATTAAAAGCAAAGCACTACAAAGGCTTTTTCCATCCAAAGTTAATCTTTTTTCATGGTGGTAGACAACTTCAGAAGGGCAGCTGCAATTTTTGCTAAACTAAAAAACAAAACAAAACAAAACAAAACCTAATAGTTTTTATTCAGCTCTTTTTTTACTACCTATTAAATCTGCAACTATTCACTCTTCCTTCTCTTTTTCTTCCTAGCTGACAAGCTTCTCCTTTTCCTACGTGATCAATTTCCTTCTCAGTCACCATCAAAGTGCCCTTATTGTTAGCATACTATAAAAGATCCTATATTAAACAAACTGGTAATGATATTTCAAAATTGTGTGTTCTTCACACACAGAGATGATACCTTCAAGGAGTTCTTCATTAGCTATTTCACTCTTCAAGAGGATTTTCATCTTTAAGAAAACCCCAGCTGGATTTAAGTGTTCCTATTTTAAACAGAGAAAGCACAATGACATTAAAACTGTAGAACGTAAAAGACAATTTTCAAGTAATTGCTTGTTTTATTCAACCACAGCAGAATGACTCATGATCAAAGAAAATCAAAATTAGAAAAGATCAGATCATAAAATCCGGTTTATCCCTGAGGATATTTTCTGATATTTTATTTAATCTAAATGAAATAATACAAGGAAAAAAACATTTAAACATCTGATTGAGTGGCAAGCACTTAATGGAAAGGTCAATTCTTAAAATTGTGTGAATGTTAGGCCATATTCTTGACTTGATAAGCAAAACTCCACATGTCAATTATATTTGCTTTCTCTTGAGATTTTAATAACAAGTAAGGTCCTTCGGAAATATGGTTGAAAGAAATGAAAATGTATTGTCTTCCCTATAGGATATGTCAGGCATATTTACTATTAATAACAACGTACTCTGAATGATTGTTCCAAATCCTTGTTAGCTGGTTCTACACTATCTGTGGTCTCTTGCCTGGTTCCGCTTTTGCCTGACAGGACATGTATTTAAACAGCTGGCTCAGATTAAAAGGGCAGGCTAGGCCCACAGAAGAGAACCTTTCTCTCTACAAAGCCAGTTAGCCTCTACATGAACACTGTACTCATTAGCTCTAACCTTGGCAAATAATTATAGCAATTCATGCGTGAGATGCTTTAAGAATGGAAAGTTAGGGAAAGTATGCACTGGTATTAAAAGGGTTTGCAAATATAGATGCCATCAATACAAATAATAAACCAAGGTTGCAAATTTTAATTTATTGCATTGTCACACTTCCTGACAGATATGTTGGAATAGGTCAATTCCTTTTTACTTTCAGAGATGTACAGGTCTTCCAGAGCTTGGAGGGATCTGTTTTCCTTCAGTCTACTATATTCACACAAGTAGACATTCTGGTTTTCCCTTTGATTTCATTACCAAACAACTCCAGAGAATGGACAACACTTTGCTTTCATTGTATAATCATGAATTCACTTCTATAAACATTTGCATTGTAGGGTATATCCTTGTCTCCTGAAACTACACTTTCAGAAATTATAACTACCTGTTAAATCCATCAGCTTTCTCCCTATAATTAATATCCTTGTCTTTTCTATAAGTTTTCTCACTATTGTTTCTCAATCTTATTCCTTAGATTTCTACTTACTTTGTTTTTTTCTTTTTGCCAGTTATTGGAAAAAAAGGATCCAGGTACAACAAATTTTCAAGGCAAGTTATCTATAAATCCTGTTTTGCAGATGAGAAACCAGAGGCCCAGATGGAGTAACTTACACACAATGACATAGTTGGTAAGTGGTAGAATTGAACTTTGAATTCACATCTTTCACACTATAAGGGCCATAATCTTTCCACTGTAATATGCCGTCTTCTGTGAAGCTCTTTCAATAGTTGGCCTGCCTTTTATTTATTGTCTAGTTCTCCTGCAAGCTTTAAAGATAACTCTGCCATTTTTTAGTGCAAAATTTATCACATACACACATGATTGTATAAAATACATATGCACAGTTTACAGAGTAATGATAAAACAAACACCCCTGCACTAACCACACAGATAAAGAAACAGAATACAACCACCACAGGCCTCCTGTATACTCTTGCCCATTTGCAACCTCTTGTCTTCCCCACAAAGGTAAACACCACCTTGAATTTTATGCAGTAATTCCCTTTCTCTTCTTTACACTCAATATATTGTTTAGTTTTGCCTGCATTTGACTTCACTTAAACAGAAATATAAATTCTTCTTGGACTTGCTTCTTTCATTCAATGTCATGATTTTCAGATTCATTTATGTTGATACATGGAATTTATTTGTTTTCATTACTCTATACCAAGGTCCTCAAAGGGTATTCCTTGATAAGCATTACCTGAAAAACTTATTAGAAATGCAGGTCTCACCCCAAATCTCCTGAACCAGAAAATATGGGGTGGGGCCCTATAAACTATGTAAGTGTGTGTATTATTTTTAAGAAAATGGAAAAAATCATTATTATTGATTTGCATTATGAAAAATTTTCATTTCAACATTAATTCTAGTACTTGTTTAGTAAGGTAATAAATAATAACACTGTGTTTTAATAGGAAATCTACTTAATACTTAGGCATGCTAAAGTTTGAGGACTATTGTACACTATTCCACTGCATGACTATATCAGAATTTATCTACCCGCTCTACTTTAGACATCAAAGTTATTTTCAACCCAAATGTTATTCTGAAAAATCCTGGCATTAGCTCCTGTACAATTCTACTAGTATACAAATGCAACATTTTTTGTCCAAAGCATATACCTAGGAGTGAAGTTGCTGGGTGGTTGGATATGGTTAAGTTCAACTGTATCAGTAATGTCAAACTTATCCAAAGTAGCTGTATCATGGGACGCCTCGGTGACTCAGTCAGTTGAGTGTCCAACTCCTGATTTCAGCTCAGGTCGTGATCTCAGGGTCGAGAGATTAAGCCCTGTGTCACACTCCATGCTGAGCACAGAGTTTGCTTGTTCCTCTCCCTTTGCTCTTCCCCCTGCTCGCTCACACATGCTCTCTGTCCCTTTCAAGTAAATAAATAAATAAAAATCTTCAAAGTAGCTGAATCAATGCTCAAAAAACTAGGAGTAGAAGGGCACTTACTCAACCTGATAAAGGGCATCTATGAAAAACTCACAGTTAACACCATACTGAATGGTGAAATACTGAAAGATTTCTCCCTATGATCAGGAACAAGAAAAAGAAATCTGCTCTTGCCACTTCTATTCAAAATTGTAATGGACATGCTTGCCAGGCAATTAGGGGAGGAAAAAGAGATAAAAGACACCCAGACTGGCAGGAAGAAGTAAAAGTATCTCTATTTGCAGACAACATGATCTTGTACATAGAAAATCCTATTCCCTATAAAAATACCAATAGTATTTTACACAGAACTAGGACAAATAATCCTAAATTTGTATGAAACCACAGAAGATTCCCAATAGCCAAAGCAATCTTGAAAAAGAAAAGCAAAGCTGGAGGCACCATAAGTCAGGACTTCAAGTTATATTACAAAGCTATAATGATCAAAACAGTATGGTATTGGCACAAAAACAGACACACAGATCAATGAAACAGAACAGAAAGTCCAGAAATGAACCCATAATTATATGGTCAATTGATTTTCAACAAAGCAGAAAAGGATATCCAATGGGAAAAAGTCTCTTCAACAAATGGTATTGGGAAAACTGGACAGGAACATGCAAAAGAATGAAACTGGACCACTTTCTTACACACACACATACACACACAAATAAATTCAAAACAGAGAAAAGACTTAAATGTGAGACAGGAAACCATAAAATTCCTAGAAGAGAGCACAGGCAGTAACCTCTCTGACATCAGCCATAGCAACTTTTTTCTACACAGGTTCCCTGAAGCAAGGGAAACAAAAGCAAAAATAAACTATTGGGATTACTTCAAAATAAAAAGCTTCTGCACAGCAATGGAAACAATCAACAAAACTAAAAGGCAACCTAAGGAATTGGAGAGATTATTTGCAAATGACATATCCTATAAAGGGTATCTAAAATATATATATAAAGAATTTGCACAACTCAAGATCCTAAAACCAAATAATCCAATTAAAAATGGGCAGAAGACATGGACAGATTTCTTTCTCCAAAGAAGACACATGAAAAGATGCTCAACATCACTCATCATCAGGGAAACGCAAATCAAAACCACAATGACCTATCACCTCACATCTGTCAGAATGGCTAAAATCAACAACAGAAGAAACAACAGGTGTTGGTGAGGATGTGGAGAAAAGGAACCCTTCTACACTGTTGGTGGGAATGCAAACTGGTGCAGCCACTCTGGAAAACAGTATGGAGGTTCCTCAAAAAGTTAAAAATAGAACTACCCTATAATCCAGTAATCACACTACTGGGTGCTTACACAAAGAATACAAAAACACTAACTTAAAGGGATACATACACCCCTAGCATTACTTATCATACCCAAGGTACTGAAACAGACCAAAGGTCCACTGACTGATGAATGGATGATGAAGATGTGGTACACACACGTACACACACACACACACACATACACACACGCTGGAATATTATTCAGCCTTAAAAAGAAGGAAATCTTGCCATTTGCAACGACATCAATGAAGCTAGAGTATATTATACTAAGTGAAATATCAGTCAGAGAAAGACAAATACCATATGATCGCACTCCTATGTGGAATTTAAGAAACAAAATAGATGAACATACGGGAAGAGGGGGAAAAAAGGAGAGAGGGAAACAAACTATAAGAGACTCTTATAGAGAACAAACTGAGGGTTGATGGAGGGAGGTGGATGGGGGAATGGGCTAGATGGGTGATGGATATTAAAGAGGGCACTTGTTGGGGCGCCTGGGTGGCTCAGTCAGTTAAGCGTCTGCCTTCGGCTCAGGTCATGATCCTGGGGTCCTGAGATTGGGCCCAAAGTCAGGCTCCCAGCAGGGAGCCTGCTTCTCCCTCTCCCTCTGCTGCTCCCCCTGCTTGTTCTCTCTCTCTCTGCCTAATAAATAAATAAATAAAATCTTAAGAAAATAAAAAATAAAGAGGGCACTTGTTACAAGCACTGGGAGTCGTATGTAAGTGATAAATCACTGAATTCTACTCCAGAAACCAACATCGCACTGTATGGTAACTAAGATTTAAATAAAAAAAACCAAATAAGTAAATAAATGAAATAAAAAAAATTAGAAAGAATCAGAGATGAAGAGTGCAATAAATGAGATTGAAAACAGGCTTCATGCAATGAACAGCAGGCTAGAAGAAGCAGAGGAACAAATTAGTGAACTAGAAGACAAAATAATGGAAAATAATAAAGATGAACAAAAGAGAGAAAGAAGAATTATGCAACATGAGAATAGACTTAGGGAACTTAGTGACTCCACGAATCATAACATTTGTATTATAAGAGTTCCAGGAGAAGAAGAAAAAGGGCACAGAAAATTTATTTCAAGAAACAATAGCTGAAAACTTCCCTAATCTGGGGAAGGAAAGAGACACCCAGATTCAGGAGGCACAGAGGACTCCCATTAAAATCAACAAAGGCAGATCCACACCAACACATATTGTAATTAAATTGGAAAAATATTGTGATAAGGAAAAAAATCTTAAAAATGGCAAGACAAAAGCAGTCCTTAACTTACAAGAAAAAAACCATAAGGCTAGCTGGAGATTTCTTAACAAAAATGTGGAAAGCCAGAAGGGAGTGGTATGATATACTCAACACGCTGAATGGCAAAAATCTGTAGCTAAGAATACTCTATCCAGCAAGGCTATCATTCGGAATAGAAGGAGAGTTTCCCAGACAAACAAAAACTAAAGAAGTTTGTGACCACTAAACCAGCCCTGCAAGTAATTTAAAGGGGACTCTTTGAGTGGGAAAGAAAGATTAAAAAATGACAAAGACTAAAAAGGAACAAGGAAAATCTCCAGAAACAATAAGAAAACAAGGAATAAAATGGCACTGAATACATTTCTATCAATAATTATTGTGAATGTAAATGGACTAAATGCTTGAATCAAAATACAGGGTGTCAGAATGGATAAGAAAACAACAGGCAGACCAAACTTGTGTGGTATAGGATATCATCAAAGCAAGAAAAAAAACAAAAAATAGGGAAAAAATACTTAAGGGAATGATTTTAGCTTTTGATATTTAGTTAATATGAAAAAAATCAGACTATTATTGGAATTTCTTTTACTTATTCTTTTTACTTTTGACTTTTAGTATGTATATATGTGTGAGAAAACAGTGGTAAGAAGTGGGGAGTACCAATATAACTTCAGAAGTTAGGTCCTATAAAGGTCCTAAATGGGCCCAGATTAATGGTAAACAGATTAATGGAAGCCTGTTTCAGGTAAAAGCAGTTTATCCATTTCCCTCTTTCAGATACTCTACAATCTATCACCAATAGATACTCTACAACCTATCTGTCTTGGGCTCAGTAGTAAGGCTTATAACCAACTGAAGTTATGCCATCAACCCGTATGAAGACAATATAAGAAACATCACAGTGGAAGTTAAGATATCACTTCATACAGATTCATTGGGTATACATTATGAGAACTCACAGGAGACATTTGTTCTGACCTCAGAGCAAGCTGTTAGTCTCTACAACAACTGGTTTCTCTCCCTGATGGGCATTGTGGAATCATGACAACGTTTACGTTTCCTCCTTTGCATTGTCTTTCAGAAAGACCAGAACCCACTTTTCAGTCGACTCTGAACTCCTGCATGGGGCATTCAAGTTATATGAGCCTATCTCATCCTCCCTTTTCTTAAACTTGAAAAGCTATGTATTAACTGTTTTCATTTTAAATGTAATGCATATTTAGTGAAAATTTACAAAAGTACACAAATGGATAAAAATTATGGATCATGATGTAATTTTGATGCATAGCCTCAGATTAATTTCCTTAATTGCTTGTTTTAATTCTATTTTGTTTTGCATATTAAAAATATTTTTGTAAGCTAAAAAAAAAAGAAAGAAAACAAGTCCCATGTTGATGCTGCCACAAGAGACTCATTTTAGACCTAAAGAAACCTGCAGATTAAAAGTGAGGAGATGGAGAAACATCTATCACACAAATGGATATTAAAAAAAACAGAGTAGCAATATTTATATGAGACAAACTGGACTTTAAAACAAAGACTATAACAACAAAGAAGGGCACTATATAATAATAAAGGGGACAATCCAGCAAGAAGATCTAACAATTGTAAATATTGATGCACCCAACATGGAAGCACCCAAATACATAAAACAATTAATCACAAACACAAAGGAACTCATTGATAATAATACAATAATAGTAGGGGACTTTAATATGCCACTCACAGCAATGGACAGATCATCTAAGCAGAAGATCAACAAGGAAACAAGGGCTTGCAATGATGCACTGGACCAGATGGATTGAACAGATATATTCAGAACATTCCATTCTAAAACAGCAGAATACAGGGGCGCCTGGGTGGCGCAGTCGTTAAGCATCTGCCTTTTTTCGGCCGACGTTCTGGGATCGAGCCCCACATCAGGCTCCTCCGCTAGGAGCCTGCTTCTTCCTCTCCCACACCCCCTGCTTGTGTTCCCTCTCTCGCTGGCTATTTCTCTGTGTCAAATAAATAAATAAAATCTTTTAAAAAATAAATAAAATAAAATAAAATAGCAGAATACACATTCAAGTGCACATGCAACATTCTCAGAATAGATCACGTATTAGGTCATGAAATAGGCCTCATCAAATACAAAAAGACTGAAATCATACCATGCACCTTTACTGATGGCAACATTATGAAACTACAAGTCAACCACACGAAAAAATTTGGAAAGACCACAAATAAATGGAGGTTAAACAATATGCTACTACACAATGAATGGGTAAACCAGGAAATAAAAGAACAAACAAATGAGATTGAAACATGACAGTACAAAAGCTTTGGGATGCAGCAAAAGTGCTTCTATGAGGGAAGTATATAGCAATACAGATCTACCTCAAGAATCAAGAAAATTCTCTAAAAACAACCTAACCTTACACCTAAAGGAGATACAGAAAGAACAACAAAGAACAGAACGACAGATACAGAAAGAACAACAAAGCCTAAAGCCAGCAAAAAGTACAATAAAGAGTAGAGCAAAAATAAATGATACAGAAACTAAAAAACAATAGAGCAGATCAGTGAAATCAGGACCTGGTTCTTTGAAGAAATTAATAAAATTTGGGGTGCCTGGGTGGCTCAGTCGGTTAAGCGTCTGCCTTTGGCTCAGGTCAAGATCCTGCCAACCCGGGATCAAGTTCCATGTCAGGCTCTCTGCTCAGCGGGGAGTCTGCTTCTCCCTCTCCCTCTGCTCCTCCCCCCACTCATGCTCACACTCTCTGTCTCTCTTTCAAATGAATAAATAAAATCTTCTTTAAAAATTGACAACCTCTATTCAGACTTATCAAAAAGAAAAGAGAAAGGACCCAAATAAATGAAATCACATATGAGACAGAAGAAATAACCAACAATACAGAAATACAAATAATTATAAGAGAATATTATCAAAAGCTATACGCCAACAAATTGGACAACCTGGAAGAAATGGATAAGTTCCTAGAAACATATAAACTACCACAACTGAAACAGAAGAAACAGAAACAGAAAACTTAGACTGATAAAAAAAAAAGAAAGAAAAGAAAACTTAGACTGATAACCAGCAAAGCAATTGAATCAGTAATCCAAAAACGTCCAAAAGACAAAATTCCAGGGCCAGATGGCCTCACAGGGTAATTTTACCAGACATTTAAAGAAGAGTTAATACCTATTCTTCTCAAACTATTCCAAAAAAACAAAAAAGGAAGGAAAACTTCCAAATTCATTCTATGAGGTCAGCATTACCGTCATTCCAAAACCAGATAAGGACTCCACTAAAAAAAAGGATGACAGGCCAAGATGCCTGATGAACGTGAATGAAAAACTCTCAATAAGACTAGCATACTGAATCCAACAATACATTAAAAAAGTTATTCACCACGATCAAGTGGGATTTATTCCTGGGCTGCAAGGGCAGTTCAATATTCACAAATCAATCAAAGCGATACACCACATTAATAAAAGAAAGGATAAGAACTATATGATCTTTTCAATAGATTCAGAAAAAGCATTTGACAAAGTACAGCATTCATTCATAATAAAAACCCTCAACAAAGTAGGTTTAGAGGGAACATACCTCAACATAATAAAGGCCACATATGAGAAATCCATAGCTAATATCATCCTCAGTGGGGAAAAACTGAGAGCTTTTCCTCTACAGTCAGGAATAGGACAGGGATGTCCAGTCTCACCACTGCTATTTAACATAGCCCTGGAAGTCCTAGCCTCAGCATCAGACCATAAAAACAAATAAAAGGCATCCAAATCAGCAAGGAAGAAGTCAAACTTTCACTATTTGCAGATGACATGATACTCTATATAGAAAACCCAAACAACTCCATCAGAAAATTGTTAGAACTGATAAACAATTTCTGTAAAGTCACAGGATACAAAATCAACGTACAGAAATCTGTTGCACTACAATACACCAATAACAAGGAAGCAGAAAGAGAAATTTAAAAAACAATCCCACTTACAATTGCACCAAAAACTACCTAGTAAACAATTAACCAAAGAGGTGAAAGACCTGTACTCTGAAAATTATAAAACACTAATGGAAGAAATTGAAGATGACAAAAAGAAATAGAAAGACATTCCACGCTCATGAATTGGAAGGACAAATACTACTCAAATGTCTGTACTACCCAAATCGACCTACACATTTAATGCCATCCCTATCAAAATACCAACAGCATTTTTCACAGAGCTAGAACAAACAATCCTAAAACTGTATGGAACCACAAAAGACCCAGAATAGCCAAAGCAACTTTGAAAAAGAAGTGAAAAGCTGGAGGCACCACAATTGTGGACTTCAAGTGATATTACAAAGCTGTAGTGATCAAAATATAATGGTAATAGCACAAAAAGAAATACATAGATCAATACAGCAGAAAAGAAAAAAAAAACAGAAATGAACCTACAACTATATGGTCAATTAAACTTCAACAAAGCAGGAAAGAATATCAAATGGAAAAAAGACAGTCTCTTCAACAAATGGTGTTGGGAAACCTGGAGAGCAACCTGCAAAAGAATGAAACTGGACCACTTTCTTACACCATACACAAAAATAAATTCAAAACGGTTGACAGACCTAAATGTGAGACAGGAAACCATAAAAATCCTAGAGGAGAACACAGGCAGTAACCTCTCTGACATCAGCCATACCAACTTCTTTCTAGTTATGTCTTCTGAGGCAAGTGGAAACAAAAGCAAAAATAAACTACTGGGATTACTTCAAAATAAAAAGCTTCTGCACAGTGAAGGAAACAATCAACAAAACTAAAAGACAAGCTACAGAATGGGAAAAAATATTTGCAAATGACATAGCTTATAAAACAACACCCCCAAAACAAATAATCCAACTAAAAAATGGGCAGAAGACACGAATAGTCATTTTTCCAAATAAGACATACGGATGGGCAACAGACACATGAAAAGATGCTCAACATCACTCATCATCAGGGAAATGCAAATCAAAACTACAATGAGATATCACCTGACACCTGTCGGACAGCTAAAATCAACAACACAAGAAACAACCAGTGTTGGCAAGGATGTAGAGAAAGGGGAACCCTCATGCACTGTTGGTGGGAATGCAGGCTGGTGCAGCGACTCTGGAAAACAGTTTGGAGGTTCCTCAAAAAGTTAAAAATGGAACTACCCTAGGATCCGCAATTGCACCACTAGGTATCTGCCCGAAGAACAGAAAATACTAATTTGAAGGGACATATGCATCCTTATGTTTAACAGCATTACTTACCATACCCCAGATATTGAAATAGACCAAGTGTCCATTGATTGATGAATGAATGGCCTGAGCCACCCAGGCGCCCCTCTAAATCTCTTTTTAAATGGTCATCACCCTATCGATATTCTTTATCCATTATATATATGAAGGAATATTATTCAACCATAAAAAAGAATGAAAACTTGCCATTTATAATGACGTGGCCAAAGCTAGAGAGTATTATGCTAAGTCACAGAAAGATAAATACCATATGATTCCACTCATGTGGAATTTAAGAAACAAAACAAATGAGCAGAAGGGAGAGGCAAACCAAGAAACAGACTCTAACTATAGAGAACGAAGTGATGGTTACCAGGGGGGAGGTGGGTGGGGGGATGGATTAAATAGGTGATAGGAATTAAGGAGTATACTTGTGATGAGCACCGGGTGTTGTACTGAAGTGTTGAGAATCACTGTATCATATACCTGAAACTAATATTACACTGTATGCTAACTGACTGGAATTTACATTAAAACTGAGAAAAAAGTATCAGTATAATTATTTGCCTTATTAGTAAGTAAAATACATTGATCCTAAATGAATCTTTTTTTCTTATTTAAAGATTTATTATTTTTAAGCAATCTGTACACCCAACATGGGGGCTTGAACTCACAACCCCAAGTCCAATAGTCACAGCTTTACCCACTGAGCTAGCCAGACACCCCTAAATCTCTTTTTATTTTTTATTTTTTTTAAAGATTTTATTTATTTATTTGACAGAGAGAGACAGCCAGCGAGAGAGGGAACACAAGCAGGGGGAGTGGGAGAGGAAGAAGCAGGCTCCCAGCGGAGGAACCCGACCTGGGGCTCGATCCCAGGACCCCAGGATCACGCCCTGAGCCGAAGGCAGACGCTTAACAACTGAGCCACCCAGGCGTCCCTCTAAATCTCTTTTTAAATGGTCATCACCCTATCGATATTCTCTGTCCAGGAGGGTAGAGGCATATATGTGTGAATGTATGTATGAACACGAGCTGTAAGTGAACCACTAACATTTTTGTTTATTTATTGATTGATTTTTTTTTAAGTAGGCTCCATAGCATGGAGTTCAATGTGGAGCTTGAACTCAGGACCCTGAGATGAAGACCTGAGCTGAGATCAACAGTCAGACACTTAACCGAATGAGCCACCCAGGTGCCCACCATTGATGTTTTTTAAACAAAATCCCATTATCTCCCTATTTTATCACCATTTCCTTCTTTACCCTAAAATCTAACAGCAGAGAGAACGTTTTCTGTTTCATGCAAAAGATAATTTTTTCAAAAAATCTGTTGTTGAGGTATATTTTATTTTTTCCTTTCTGTGCAGAACAGATCAAAACAATCTGATGCTATAAAAAAAAACACCCAAGGATGTTTCTTTGTTCTATTGAAGTATAATTAACATAGTGTTATATTAGTTTCAAGTGTACAACATAGTGATTCCACAATTCTATACATTACTCAGTAGTCACCACAATAAGTGTAGTCATCATCTATCACCAAACAACATTTTTATAATCTTATTGACTATATTCTCTATGCTGTACTTTTCATCTCCATGACTTATTTATTTTGTTACTGGAAGTTTGTACTTCTTGAACCCCTTTATCTATTTCGTCCATCCCCCTACCCACCTCCCCTCTGGCAACCACCTGAAAAAAAAAAAAAAAGAAATACGTAGGGTTCTTAATGTGAGAAAAGCATTTTTGTTTTATCTGGTATCTTCTGTGAATTGCCACTAAATCAAAGCAATTTAATTATACTTTAATTTTACTAAGTACAAATAATACTACCATTTTCTTTTTTACTTCTAATTTTCCACTATAATGTGATCTGCATATCATAAAAAAATAAAGAGCAAATAATTAAGTAAAAGAAGCAGGAATACTGAAGCAGATGTCTAAACTACATTTCAAAATGTGAACTGAAGCTCTAAAAAATTCATTAAGTTAATATGCAAAAGCAGAAACCTCTCATACCTTGTTTGCTAGGTTTATAGCTCTGCGAGCCTTATCATAATATTCTCTGTCATCCCAATCCAAATAAGCAGTGGCTAGTAACCGCAGAACTTTAGCCTATAATTAAAAATAGAAAAAAGCACTCAGGTGAGGGTTAAATTGCGTGCAACAGCTGACTAGCATTTACACAGTGACGAGCATCTTCCCAAACTTGTCATTTTTATGAAATAGCGTTTCCTTAGGTAACCACATAGTCTTGAGATATATCTCACCGTTATGCTGCCCACACCAAATACTAAGAATTTTATAATAGCTTACTTAAATTTAATACAGCTGTATTAATATAATTATTTTTCCTAACAGTGTTTTAGCATTGAAGTGCTTTATTACCCCCACCCTACAAATAAAGGAAATGATAGCACAGCACTACTTAATGTAATCATCTTACCACCTACTGTATAGGTAGCATTGCATTAGGCCTCCACCAAAAAGATAAATAGAAAGACATAATTCCTGTCTCAAAGACTTTCTAGCCTAGTTGAGATTAACCAATTAGACCAAGAGCACATATACCATCATTTTAGTAGGAACAGATATGCTTTCCTATAGAGAAGGTTTCTCCCAACTCAGCTAAGTTTCAAAATTAGTATGTACTGCTGAATTAAGTCTGTTTCTCCAGCCAGATTTACACTGATAAGGGGAGTAACTCTGGGCAGCATTGATAGATTTAACTACAGATTCAGATTTTGAAAGAAAGAGCTCTATTTCAATGAAGAATCCTCTAAATATAATGAGGACAGTAGGACCAGGCAAAGATAATCTTGACATATTAGAGCTCTATACATCTAGAGAAATGATACTTGGGGTGTCCTATTTCTGAGTTTTTTAATTCAAAACCTAAGATGGGTCAAATAAGCTGTATACAATATCCTTACCATCATTACTATTATTATGGAACAACTCTCAACTTATGAACTTTCCCAGAGGACTTTCATGGAGTAAATACGGCATCTCTGATAAAAACTGTAATGATTTTGTAATAGTAAAAGGTGTACAACAGAAAGATGTAGCAAAATGAATGAATCTCAAAACCATTATGTTAAGCAAAAGCAGCCATACACAAAACAGTAGATACTATATGATTCCATTTATACAAAGTTCAAGAAAAAACAAAAATAATCTACAGCCACAGAAGTCAGAGTAGTAGTTTTATCTTGGGGGTATGAACGGCAATCAATCGGAAAGGGCCAAGGGAACTTTTGGGGGTCATGGAAATTTCTGTATCTTGATCTACATGGTTGTTAAAAGACTATCTAGATATACTAAATTCACCAGGCTGTACACTTAAGCTTTGTGCAATTTAGTATATATAAATTATACCTCAATAAAGTACTGTTAGCACAAAAGAAAAACTACTTCATAAACTACTTCATAACCTTACCTCTCCATAATTCACAATATGAATATTACATTTTAATCACACGGCTAACTCCTGTAGTCTTCCATCCTTACTTTCTCCTCCAGACATCTCATCTAGATCTCTTACCTGGTATCCCCTTCTTCCTCCATTTTCACTGTATGGATTCCATCCATTTTTCAAGGCCTTCCTACCAGAAGGCTTCTTCAGCTACTCTAGCCAATCTTGACATTCCCCTTTACTGTACCACACAGTTTATCACTTATTTTCCCCAAACTGTTTCATTTATACTAGTTTTAAAAATGCTTTTGAAACTTTAAAGTATACAACACATACAAAAAAGTTCAAAAATCTCAAGAGCACAGCTCTGAATTTTCACAAAGTGAACACATGTGTATTAACACCACAGAAACCAAGAAGCAGAACATTAACAGCAACAGACTCACCTGAAGACTCACTTCAGACACTATTCCGGACAAGGGTAACCAATTACCTGTCTTCCAACACCATGGACATTAGCTCTACTTGCTTTTGGCATTTACATTTAGAGAGTCATACAGTATGCGCTACTTTATACATTGTTTTGTTTACTCAACATTATATGCAAGAACAGCCATACTGTTGCAATTACTGTAGCTGATTTATTCTCATTCCTATATAACATGCCATGATGTGACACTGTGACAATGTTTTTATTATTTTTAATTGTGTTAAAATACACATAAAATTGACTCTCTTAATCATTTTTAAGCGTATGGTTCAGTTGTATTAAGTATATTCATACTGTTGTGTAACCATTACCATCATATATCTCTAGAACTCTTAATCTTGCAAAATTGAAAATCTGTGCCCATTAAACAATAGCTCCCCCAATGTTCTCCTCCCTCCAAACTCCTGCAACCACCATTATACTTTATGTCTCTATAAATTTGACTACTCAAGATACCTCATTTAAGTAGAATCATACAGTATTTGTCTTTTTGTGAATGGCTTATTTCACTTAGAATAATATCCTCAAGGTTCATCTATGTTATAGCATGTGTCAGAATGTCCTTCTGTTTCAAGGCTGAATAATATTCCATTATATTCACTTGTGTTAGTTTTATCCTTCAAACATAAGCTTCTTAAGGGTAGAAGTCATGTTTTACACTTCTCTGTTATTCTTCATCTATCATATTGCTATATATATGTATATAGCAATTATATTTTGATTGAGATACAGTAAAGGTAAGAAGCAAAGATGGACATTCAAACAAAATTCCATTTTGCTATGGCATATATTAAATTACTTTTATATCAGATTTATTTACCTAATCATATTTTACTTGATTAAATATTAAAATTAACTTCCATACCAAGCACACTCTACATGGGTAAGTCAAGGAAAAACCTAAAAATTTTAACATGAAATAATAAAATTTAAAATTTATATAGCTAAACACTGTTCTGAGCATTTCCATATATTAACTCTTGGGTACAAGAATCTACCTGCATGGTAGATTATACTAGTATATCAATTTTACAGAAACTAATGTACTGAGATAGTAATAATGTGCCCAAAGGATAATTTTACTCAAGAAGTGGGGACAGACTATTATAGTTTAATAACAATAACATAAAATGTTTCTTCAACCTACTTCTACAATATTTAACATGATCCTTACCAGCATTTCTGGCCCAACAGAATTCTTATCCATCTTCCCAATATCATAGCTTTGGCTATCATTAAAAAAGGAAAAAGAATACATAGTCATTTCAAATTATATTTTTAAGATTATGTATCACTAAGAAGACATGGTATAATTATACTTTATTCTAACTTTTCTGTTTTGCACTACAACAGATTATTACCCAATTAATACATAAATATCAATACATAAATATCAATTATATAAAGCAATTCTTTCAAACCGTAGAAAACCACAATTTCTTCTGGATGTATAGCCAATAAATTAACACTATATTATTATTCTTTTCCATTTGGATATATATGGTATATAATGTTCTATGTATACTATATATACTATATAGTATTTTACTGCATTTAAAACTAGTTTACATGTATACTCTTATTCAATCAGCACAGTTTAAAGTCTAAGAAATATGAATATATTTTTAAAATAAAACAAATACAGGAGTTTTCACAGAAACAAATGCTTTAGCGATATTTATTAAGCTTCACAACACCCTTGTGAGGCACTGTTAGTTCCATTTTGCAGCTGAATGAACCAATTTAGCAGTTAAGTGATTTCTAATATTTCCTAGATTGGTACTGAAAATGAGAGTGAGGGGTTAGGGAGTAGAGAAATTTGGTTTTCAGTCTATGCTTTCATTAGCAAACCATATTATCCATGGGATATTCTGATAATCACAAATAATATATTAACATGAGTCTCAGGGCTTCAAAACCTAAAACCTAAAAAGCAAAACAAAGATTATTCACCATAAAATTGGTATTTCAAGGAAAGATGTCAATAAAATTTTGGTGAACTGAACTAAATTGAAGACATTACTCTGAAGTATTCCTTTTAAAAAACTGTAAAAGACTCAGAATTACCAGGATGAGTTTTCAGATCACTAATGATATAATACTGGCCTAGTAATTC
This sequence comes from Ursus arctos, assembly GCF_023065955.2. Lineage (NCBI taxonomy): Eukaryota > Metazoa > Chordata > Mammalia > Carnivora > Ursidae > Ursus > Ursus arctos. The sequence continues at coordinate 56,551,519 of NC_079873.1, forward strand.
TAAGCCCTATCTCACAGAGGTCTCCTTTGGCATATTAAACCTCTTCCAGTTTTTAAAAAAACCAGTGAGGATGAAACTTCCGCAGTGGTGGTATAAGGAGCTCTTGGGCCCTCTCCCCAGTGAAACGACCATTTGCCTGGAAAAACCATTAAAACAAACAACCAGTTAAAGTCTTTGGAAATTTTCCCAAGGGCATAGGGCAAATGGAAAAACATTTATTAAAAAACAGGGGCGCCTGGGTGGCACAGCGGTTAGGCGTCTGCCTTCGGCTCAGGGCGTGATCCTGGCAATCCGGGATCGAGCCCCACATCAGGCTCTTCTGCTGTGAGCCTGCTTCTTCCTCTCCCACTCCCCCTGCTTGTGTTCCCTCTCTCGCTGGCTGTCTCTATCTCTGTCGAATAAATAAATAAAATCTTTAAAAAAAAAATTAAAAAAAATAAAAAAAAATAAAAAACAACAACTAAATCTCAGTGAGAACAGTGAGAGTCTGGCATTTGAGTCACAATCTGCTCCTATCCACACCAGCTCCCTGTGAGGAAAACTACTCCAGGTGGGTGCTGTCAAGAAGGTAGTCATTCCCTTTCCATCCGGCTCCTAGACTCTTAGGCTATGGTTTCACCTCAATGGGACAGGCTGCCAGCTTCTCTTATCCTCCCCAGGCCTCTGTTGTAGAAGTGCTATTCTGGGCAGGCACAATCAGAGGACTGGGTATTCCCTTCCTCACCCAGTTCTCACTCTTACGGTAAGGGCTCTATCTCAGGTGTGACAGGTCAAGAATACTGGGATCCTGATAATCTTCACCCAGACTGTCTCATTACGCAGAGGTTCCATGCCAAGAAAGCATGCTAAGAAAATCGGAGGCTACCAATCTCCCCCAATATCCACTCTTACACCAAGAGAAGCAAGCCATGCTCTTGCCACCAACTCCAGTAGTGTGGCACAAAGGTTCTCCCCCCCCCTGGGGGGGGATGAAATAGGCAATAAAGAAAACAGAACTCAGCATCTCCGCCTGAGAGGACTGACTTACTTGGAATGGAGCAAGAAGTTCCTGCCCAAGGGCGATGTCAAAAACAAGGGAGATCTTGGTGGTGAGCAGTTAAGAGGGGGTTGGTAGCTCTGTGATAACAGTATCAACAAGTGAAATAGCAGACCAGCAAGAATTTTAACAGAGAGAACCAGGAAAAGAGGCAGCCAAGAAGAATAATCCGGGAGGTCACACTCACCCCTGGAGACAGAGAAGGCTACGCATATTCGCATATTCGCTAGGCTGCACCCACCCAGGAGGGATCAGGAGGAGATGTGGAGCAGACTAGAAAGCATTCCTCAAGGCACACACAGATACATCAGCAAAGAATCCGGAGCCTGGGCGGCTCAAGGGGCTTAAGCAGAACCTCTTACCAAACACCGAAAATGTAGCTACTCTGATCCAAGGTAATGGTAAGGAAGCCAAGCTTAAAAATCAAATCACACTTCCAGTTTTCAGTTCTACATGTAAGGAACCTGGAAGTCACTACTTCATCCTAACAAGTAAAAAGCTGAAAAGACTAAAAAATCAACAATGTCCTTGGATCTATAAGAGGGGGGAGGACAAAGGGCAAACCACTGCCCCCCAGCCAACTGGAGAGATGGACAGGCAAAATACAAGGAATTGTGGCTTACCACGGGAGGGACTCACCAGTGGAAACTGCCAAGGGAACCAGTGCTGAGGCAGGAAATTATGAACTATAATTGACAGGTTGCTGGAGGCTCATCGTGAACAAGTCTGAGAATTTAAAACTCCAGGAAAACATAGTCTTAGGGGCATACCCACCATATTGTGAGATTCACCTCTGGAAGCTCAAGATTCCCACAGTAAATATCAGAGAAAATTCTCTTGGGCTTTGTCAGGAATTAATGATAAGGAACCAATCTGTTCTTCTTAACAGGGCCTGCCTTCAGGGGAAACTAGTTAACTAGAGCCTACCTCCTGGGGTATTATCAGAGCCCAACTTACCTGGGGAAGAGAAATACTCAATCTTAGACTACTCTAGCCATGGTACACCACATAAGGGTGGAGAAACAAACTGAGAAACACTTTTGAAGTTCACAGTTCAAAGGCATACACTCACCAAAAGACTAAGAACTAAACATAGGACTAAAGAACTCTTACCCACCCCTAACACCTAACCACCACATTACTAAAGGCCTATTTACAGCAGTTCCTTTTACCCAGTACAACATGTCAAGGTATCAAGAAAAAATTACAAGGAGGGGGCGCCTGGGTAGCGCAGTCGTTAAAGCGTCTGCCTTCGGCTCAGGGCGTGGTCCTGGCGATCCGGGATCGAGTCCCACATCAGGCTCCTCCGCTGGGAGCCTGCTTCTTCCTCTCCCACTCCCCCTGCTGTGTTCCCTCTCTCGCTGGCTGTCTCTCTGTCACATAAATAAATAAAATCTTTAAAAAAAAAAAGAAAAAGAAAAAATTACAAGGAATAACAAAAGGCAAAAAAACACAATTTGAGGAGACAGAGCAAACACTGGAACCAGACAGGGCATGGATATTAGAATTACCAGTCCAGGAATTGAAAATAAGACACATGGGCAATGTAAGCAGAGAGATGGAAATCCTAAGAAAGAACCAAAAAAAAAAAAAAAATGCTGGAAATAAAAAAGACTGTAAATGACATGAGGAATGTCTTTGATGGGCTTTTTAATAAACTGGACATGGTTGAGGAAACAATCTGTGAGTAGAGGATATAATATATCAGCAGAATCCTTGAAAACAGAAAAGCGAAGAGAAGACTGAAAAAAACCAGAACAGAATATCCAAGGATTATGGGACACCCACAAAACATATAACGTAAGTATAATGTTATAATATAACAAGGAGGAGAAGAAACAAAGAAACACTAGAAATATGTGAAACAATAATGACAGAATTTCCTCCAAATTAAAGTCTGATACCAAACCACAAATCCAGAAACCTCAGAGAACACCAAGCAGTATAGATACCAAAAAAATTACAACTACGCATACCAAACTACAGAAAATCAAAGATAAAGAAAAAAATCCTAAAACAAGCTAGAGAAAAAAACACCTTATCTATAAAAGTACAAAAATAAGAATTACACCCAACTTCTCAGAAATCATGCAAGCAAGAAGAGAATGGAGTGAAACATTTAAAGTGTTGAGAGAAAAATACCACCAACCTAAAATTCTGAACCCTAACAAAACATCATTCCAAAGTAAAGGAAAAATAAAGATTTTCTCAGATAAACAAAAACTGAGGGAATTTGCTGCTGGTAGACTGGCCTTGCAAGAAATGTTAACAGAAGTTCTTTATAAGAAGGGAAATAATATAGGTCAGAAACTTGGATCTACATGCAGTAAGGAAAAGCATCAAAGAAGGAATACGTGAAAGTAAAATAAGGACTTTTATTTTTCTTACTCTTAAGTGACCTAACAGAAAACAATTTATTTGACATAATAGCAACAATATATTCAATTGTACATACTTATTTATATATTTTATGTATATATGTGCTTAGAATAAAGTAAAACAAATGACAGCAATGATACAAATAGGTGGGAGGGGGGAATTCTGAAGAATTCTTAGAAAATATTCACACTATCCATGAAGTGGTACAGTGTTATCTGAAAGTGGACTTGGATTAATTGTAAACGTACACTGCAAACTCTGGGGCAGCCACTAAAAATGTTCAAAAAAAAAGAAGAAGTGGGGTCTGGCTGGCTCCGGTTTTTTTTTTAAGATTTATTTATTTTGAGAGCGAGAGCTTGCTAGCAGGGGGAGGGACAGAGGGAGAAGAAGAGAGGATCTCAAGCAGACGCCCCACTGAGCAAGGAACCAACACAGGGTTCAATCTCACGACCCTGAAATCAAGACCTGAGCTGAAATCAAGAGTCCAACACTTAACTGAGCCACCCAAGCACCTCCATGCAACTCTTGATCTCAGGGTTGTGAGTTTGAGCCCCATGTTGGGTATAGAGATAACTTAAAAATAAAATCTTAAAAAAAAAAAGTAGTACAGGGGTGCCTGGGGTGACTCAGTTGGTTAAGTGTCCAACTCTTGATCTCGGCTCAGGTCATGATCTCAAGGTCTTGAGATCAAGCCCAGCCTTGGGCTCCATGCTATGCCTGGAGTCTGCTTGAGATTCTCTCTTTCTGCTTCTCCCTGTTCCCCTCCCCACCCCTCTCTCTCTCAAAATAAATAAAATCTTTTTTTACAGAGGTATCACCTATATGCTAAGAAAAGAGAGGAAAATGGAATCATATAAAATACTCAACTAAAACCACAAAAGTCCTCTCTCTGACAAATAAAATCTTTAAAAAAATAAATAAAACCACAAAAGTCAGAAAAGGAGTGGAAAACAGTAGGAAAAATGAACAAGGGCAACAAACAGAAAACAGTAATGAAATATGGTAGACATTAATCCAACTATATCATCATCACTTTGAATTTCAATTAAAAGACAGACTGCCTTGCAACGACATGGATGGAACTAGAGGATATTATGCTAAACAAAGTTAGTCAATCAGAGAAGGACAATCATATGATCTCAGTCATATACAGAATTTAAGAAACAAAACAGAGGATCATACGGGAAGGGAAGGGAAAATAAAACAAGACAAAATCAGAGAGGGAGACAAACCATAAGAGACTCTTAACCATAGGAAACAAACCGAAGGTTGTTGGAGGGGAGAAGGTGGGGGGGATGGGATAACTGGGTGATGGACATTAAGGAAAGCATGTGATGTAATAAGCACTGGGCATTATTTAAGACTGATAAATCACCGAACTCTACCTCTAAAATTAATAATAGACTATATGTTAGTTAACTGAATTTAAATATGGGTGGCTCAGTCAGTTAAACATCTGCCTTCGGCTCAGGTCATTATCCCAGTGGCCTGGGATCGAGCCCCACATCAGGCTCCCTGCTCTGTGGGGAGGAGCCTGCTTCTCCCTCTCCCTCTGCCATTCCCCCTGCTTCTGCTCTCTGGCTCTCTCTGTCAAATAAATAAAAAAATATTTTATCTATATAGATATACAGATATATATATAGATATATCTATCTCCCAACTGTATGTTGTCTATAAGAAACCCACTTTAAATATAAAGATACATAGAGATTAAAAGTAAATAGATGGAGAAAAATATACAATGCTAATGCTATCCAAAGAAAGCAGGTATATTAATTTCAGACAGAATTCAGAGTAAGGAAAAACATTAAGGATAAATAAGAGCATAATATAATGATAAAAGGGTCAAATCTCCAGAAAGACATAACAATTCTTAATGTGTATGAGCCTACAGAGTATCAAACTGTGTGAGGCAAAAACTGATAGAAGAGCAAGGAAAAACAGATGACTCTACTATCATTGTTGGATATTTCAATACCCCCTCTCAGAAACAGAGCAAAAAAAAAAAAAAAAACAGTAAGAGCATAGCTGAACTCAACAACAGCATCCATATATTGGATATAACTGACATCTACAGACTACTACATCCAACAACAGAAAAATGCACATTCTTAACAAACTCATATGGAACATTCACTAAGCTAAATCACATTCTGGGCCATAAAACACACTTTAACAAATTTAGAAGTATAGAAATCATATAATGTCTGCTCTCAGACCACAGTGGAACTAAAACAGAAGTAAATTTACTTCTGGAAAGATAACTGAAAAATCCCAAACTATGTGGAGATTAAACAATACTCCTCTATAAATAACACATGGGTCAAAGGAGAAATCTCAAAATAAGTTCAAAAATATTTTGAACTAGGGGTGCCTGGGTGGCTTAGCCGTTAAGCGTCTGCCTTCGGCTCAGGGCATGATCCCGGCGTTCTGGGATCGAGCCCCACATCGGGCTCCTCCGCTGGGAGCCTGCTTCTTCCTCTCGCACTCCCCCTGCTTGTGTTCACTCTCTCGCTGGCTGTCTCTCTCTGTCAAATGAATAAATAAAATCTTTAAAAAAAAATATTTTGAACTAAATGAAAGTGAATACACAACTTATCAAAATCTGTGAAATGCAACAAAAGCAGTGCTTAGAGAAAAATTTATATCACAGACTATATATCAGAAAAGAAAAAAACAAAAACAAAAAATCAATAATCTAAGTTTCCACCTTAAGTAACTAGAAAAAGACAAGCAAATTAAATCCAAAGAAAGCAGAATGAAAAAAAAGAGAAAAATTAGAGCAGAAATCATAAAATTAAAACAAGGAATCAAAAGAGATCAATAGAGAAAAATCAAGGGGCGCCTGGGAGGTTCAGTTGGTTAAGCGGCAGACTCTTTTGATTTCAGCTAAGGTCATGACCTCAGGGTCCTGGGATCAGCCTGAGTTGGGCTCTGTGCTCAGCTGGGAGTCTGCTTCTCTCACTCTCCCTCTCCCTGTGCCCCTCCCTCCACTCGCATGACCGTGCAGGCGTGCTCTCTCTCTCTCTCAAAGAAGTAAATCTTTAAAAAAAAAAAAACATAGAGAAAAATCAATGAAACCAACCACTAGTATCTGAAATAATCAGTAAAATTGATAAGCTTCTAGCCAGGCTAACTAAGTAAAAAAGAGAGGACACAAACTATTAATATCAGAAATGAAAGAGGGGGGGCGCCTGGGTGGCTCAGTCGTTAAGTGTCTGCCTTCAGCTCGGGGCGGGAACCCAGAGTCCTGGGATCGAGCCCCGCACCGGGCTCCTCCGCTGGGAGCCTGCTTCTTCCTCTCCCACTCCCCTGCTGTGTTCCCTCTCTCTCTGGCTGTCTCTCTGTCAAATAAATAAATAAAATCTTAAAAAAAGAAAAAAGAAAAAAAGAAATGAGAGAGGGGACATCACAACAGATACCATGAAAATTTAAAGGGTAATAAAGAAATACTATAAATAACTCTCTGCCTACAGATATGATAACCTAGATTAAATGGACCAATTACTTGAAAGATACAAGCAGCCGAAACTCACACAAAAAGAAATAGTCTAAATAGGGCCACAGCTATCAAAGAAACTGAATCAAAAATTAACAATGTTCCAAAACAGAAAGCACCAAGCGTAGATGTGTTCACTGGTAAATTCTACTGAACACTTAAGGAAGAAATCATACCAACTCTCTACAATCTCTTTATAATAGAAGCAGAAGGAATACTTCCTACCTAACTCTTTCTATTAGGCCAGCATTACCCTAATACCCTAAACCAGACATTACAAGAAAAGAAAACTATGAACCAATATATGTCATGAACATGGATGTAAAAATCCTCAATAAAATATTAACAAATCAAACCCAAAATATAATTTTAAAAAACTATACATGATGACAAAGTGAGATTTATCTCAGGTATGCAAGACTGGTTCAAAATTCTGAAATTTCTATGGAGTGGCAAGAGATGAGAATAGTCAACATAATATTGCAGGACAGGACTGCCACTACACAACTTCAAGACTTACTATGAAGCTACAGAAACCAGGGCGCCTGGATGGCTCAGTCAGTTAAGCATCTGCGTTCAGCTCAGGTCATGATCCCATGGTCCTGTGATAGAGCCCCAGATAGGGCTCCCTGCTCAGCAGGGAATCTGCTTCTCCTGCTCCCTCTGCCCCTCCCTCTGCTTGTGTGCTCTCTCTCTCTCTCTCTCAAGTAAATACATAAAATTAAAAAAAAAAAAGCTACAGCAATCAAGACAGTACATTATTACAGTAATCAAGGAATTGGCTAGAGAAAATACAAATGGATTAGTGGAACAGAATAGAGAACCCCCATAAATACATTCAACTGATCTTTGACAAAGGAGCAAAGGCAATAGAATGGGTCAAAGACAATCTGCTCAACAAGTGATGCTGGAACAACTGGACATACAAGAATCCAGACACAGCCCTTACATCTTTCACAAAAATTAACTCAAAATGGATCACAGACCTAGATGTTAAGTATAAAACTATAAAACTTCTAGAAGATAACAAAGGATAAAACCTAGATGATCTTGGGTATTGTGATGCCTTTTTATTTACTTTATTTATTATTTATCTTTTTTTAAGTAGGCTCCATGCCCAATGTGGGGCTTGAACTCACAACCCTAAATCAGGAGTCACGTGCTCTACCGAGTGATCCAGCCAGGTGCCCCCGTGATGCTTTTTTAGACACAACACCAAGGAAACAATCCATGAAAGAAATAATTGATAAGCTAGAGTTCATTAAAATTTAAAACTTTCTGGGATGCCTGGCTGGTTCAGTTGGTACAGCATGCAACTATCGATCTCAGAGTTTTAAGTTCGAGCCCCATGCTGGGTGCAAACATTACTTAAAAATAAAATCTTTAGGAGGGAGTTAAGATGGCGGAGGAGTAGGAGACACCGTTTTCAGCCGGTCCCCTGAGTCGAGCTGGATAGGTACCAGACCAGCCTAAACAACCACGGAACCAGCCTGAGACGCAGGAAGACGCATCTAGATCTCTACAAATGAACATCTCCAGCGCTGAGTATTGAGGTACGAAGCGGGGAGCCATGAAACCGCGCACAGATATCGGAAGATAAACGGAAGGGGGAGGGAGCCGCCGCATTTGGGCGCCGGGAAGCGGTAGCCACTTGCACGGGGGAGCGGGCGGGCTCGTGGCCGGCACCTGCAAAACAGCAGACTGAGACCGGGAGCTCCGGGAGCGCGCGGGGCGGCTGGCGGCGTTAGAAACACAAAGGACAGGGACGCACCGGCCCTGGAAGTGAGGGCTGGGACGCCGGGTGTGGGGCACACATCCCGGGACGCTGCAGGGTTGAGCAGCACCAACAGTAACAGAGTTAAAGTGGCCAGAACATTAGTAGAGAACGGGCCGCAATCCCTCTGTTCTGTGACAGAGGCTGAAATTCGGCCGCTGCTGCTCTGACTCTCAGAAGAGGCACAGCAAACCGCCAGGGAAAGCCGCCAGAGAACAAAAGCCTGGAAATACCGGCTCAGGGAGTGCCCATCCCCATCCCCCCTCGCTGGGGACACGGAGACTCTACCCAAACAGGGTTGCCTGAGTATCGGCGCGGCAGGCCCCTCCCCCAGAACACAGAAGGCAGGCTGAAAAATCAAGAAGCCCACAACACGGGCGCCGGGGTGGCGCAGTCATTGAGTGCCTGTCTCCGGCTTAGGGCGTGATCCCGGCGTTCCGGAAAGGAGTCCCTCATCGGCCTCCTCCGCTGGGAGCCTGCTTCTTCCTCTTCCACTACCCTGCTTCTGTTCCCTCTCTCGCTGGTTGGCTGCCACATAAATAAATAAATAAAATCTTTAAAGAAGAAGCCCACATCCCTAAGATCCCTATAAAACAAGGGGCACGGCCTGGGACCCAGTCAATAATCTGGGCTCTGGGAACTCCACAACCTCTCCTCATCAGAATGACAAGAAGGAGAAGCCCCCCCCAGCAAAGAAAAGACAGTGAGTCTGTGGCCTCTGCCACAGAAATAATGGATATGGATGTAACCAAATTATCAGAAATGGAATTCAGAGTAACGATGGTCAAAATGATGAGTAGAATTGAAAAAACTATTAACGAAAAGGTTACTGAGAATATAGAATCCCTAAGGACAGAAATGAGAACGAATCTGACAGAAATTAAAAATTCTATGAGCCAAATGCAGGCAAAACTAGAGGCTCTGACGGCCAGGGTCGCAGAAGCAGAGGAACGGGTTAGTGAATTGGAGGATGGGTTAATAGAGGAAAAAATGAAAATAGAAGATGGTCTTAAAAAAATCCACGCCCACAAATGTAGGTTACGGGAGATTACTGACTCAATGAAACGATCCAATATTAGAATCATCGGCATCCCTGAGGGGGTGGAGAAAAACAGAGGTCTAGAAGAGATATTTGAACAAATTGTAGCTGAAAACTTCCCTAATCTAGCAAGGGAAACAAAAATTCGTGTCCAAGAGGCAGATAGGACCCCTCCCAAGCTCAACCACGACAAACCTACGCCACGTCACGTCATAGTGCATTTCGCAAATATTAGATGCAAGGATACAGTATTGAAAGCGGCCAGGGCAAAGAAATTTCTCACGTACCAAGGCAAAGGCATCAGAATTACGTCAGACCTGTCTACACAGACCTGGAATGAGAGAAAGGGTTGGGGGAGCATTTTTAAAGCTCTTTCAGAGAAAAACATGCAGCCAAGGATCCTTTATCCAGCAAGGCTGTCATTCAGAATTGATGGAGAAATAAAGACATTTCAGAATCGCCAGTCACTAACCAATTTTGTAACCACGAAACCAGCCCTACAGGAGATATTACGGGGGGTTCTATAAAAGTAAAAAGGCCCCAAGAGTGATACAGATCAGAAAGTCACAGCCAATACAAACAAAGACTTTACTGGCAACATGGCATTATTAAAATCATATCTCTCAGTAATCAGTCTTAATGTAAATGGTTTGAACCATCCCATAAACGCCACAGGGTTGCAGACTGGATAAAAAGAAATGACCCATCCATTTGCTGTCTACAAGAGACTCATTTCGAACCCAAAAATGCATTCAGACTGAGAGTAAGGGGATGGAGTACCATCTTTCACGCAAATGGACCTCAAAAGAAAGCTGGGGTAGCAATTCTCATATCAGATAAATTGGATTTTAAACTACAGGCTATAGTTAGAGATGCAGAAGGGCACTATATTATTCTTAAGGGAAGTATTCAACAAGTGGATATGACAATTATAAATATATATGCCCCCAACAGGGGAGCAGCAAGATACACAAGCCAACTCTTAACCAGAATAAAGAGACATATAAATAAAAATACATTAATATTAGGGGACCTCAACACTCCACTATCAGAAATAGACAGAACACCCTGGCAAAAACTAAGCAAAGAATCAAAGGCTTTGAATGCCATACTCGACAAGTTGGACCTCATAGATATATATAGAACACTACACCCCAGAACCAAAGAATACTCATTGTATTCTAATGCCCATGGAACATTCTCAAGAATAGACCATGTTCTGGGACACAAAACAGGTCTCAACCGATACCAAAAGATTGAAATTATCCCCTGCATATTCTCAGACCACAATGCTCTGAAATTGGAACTCAACCACAAGGAAAAATTTGGAAGAAACTCAAACACTTGGAGACTAAGAACCATCCTGCTCAGGAATGACTCAATAAACCAGGAAATCAAAAATCAAGTTAAACAATTTATGGAGACCAATGAGAATGAAAATACAACAGTCCAAAACCTATGGGATACTGCAAAGGCAGTCCTAAGGGGGAAATACATAGCCATCCAAGCCTCACTCAAAAGAATAGAAAAATCTAAAATGCAGTTTTTATATTCTCACCTCAAGAAGCTGGAACAGCAACAGAGGGACAGGCCTAATCCACGCACGAGGAAGCAGTTGACCAAAATTAGAGCTGAAATCAATCAAGCAGAAACCAGAAGTACAGTAGAGCAGATCAACAGGACAAGAAGCTGGTTCTTTGAGAGAATCAATAAAATTGACAGACCACTGGCAAGACTTATCCAAAAGAAAAGAGAAAGGACCCAGATTATTAAAATTATGAATGAAAAAGGAGAGGTCACGACGAGCACCATTGAAATTGGAAGGATTATTAGAAATTTTTATCAACAGCTATATGCCAATAAACTAAGCAATCTGGAAGAGATGGAATCCTTCCTGGAAACCTATAAACTACCAAGATTGAAACCGGAAGAAATTGATTCCTTAAACAGGCCAATTAATTATGAAGAAATTGAGTCAGTGATAAACAACCTTCCAAATAACAAAACTCCAGGCCCGGACGGTTTTCCTGGGGAATTCTACCAAACATTCAAAGAAGAAATAATACCTATTCTCCTAAAGCTATTTCAAAAAATAGAAACAGAAGGAAAGCTACCAAACTCATTCTATGAGGCCAATATTACCTTGATCCCCAAACCAGGCAAAGATCCCCTCAAAAAGGAGAATTACAGACCGATTTCCCTAATGAATATGGACGCCAAAATCCTCAACAAGATACTTGCTAATAGAATCCAACAGTACATTAAAAGGATTATCCATCATGATCAAGTGGGATTCATACCTGGGATGCAAGCGTGGTTCAATATTCGCAAATCAATCAGCGTGATACATCATATCAACAAGAAAAGACTCAGGAACCATATGATCCTCTCAATTGATGCCGAAAAAGCATTTGACAAAATACAGCATCCTTTCCTGATTAAAACCCTTCAGAGTGTAGGAATAGAAGGTACATTTCTCAATCTCATAAAAGCCATCTATGAAAAGCCTACTGCAAATATTATTCTCAATGGGGAAAAGCTGGAAGCCTTTCCCTTAAGATCAGGAACTCGACAAGGATGCCCACTCTCGCCACTATTATTCAACATAGTACTAGAAGTCCTTGCAACAGCAATCAGACGACAAAAAGGGATCAAAGGTATTCAAATCGGCAAAGAAGAAGTCAAAATGTCTCTCTTTGCAGATGACATGATACTCTATATGGAAAACCCAAAAGAAGCCACTCCCAAACTATTAGAAGTTACAGAGCAATTCAGTAACGTGGCGGGATACAAAATCAACGCTCAGAAATCAGTTGCATTTCTATACACGAATAACGAGACCGAAGAAAGAGAAATTAGGGAATCCATCCCATTTACAATAGCACCAAAAACCATACGTTACCTTGGAATTAACTTAACCAGAGACGTAAAGGACCTATATTCTAGAAACTATAAATCACTCTTGAAAGACATTGAGGAAGACATAAAAAGATGGAAAGATATTCCATGCTCATGGATTGGAAGAATTAACATAGTTAAAATGTCCATGCTACCCAGAGCAATCTACACTTTCAATGCTATCCCGATCAAAATACCGAGGACATTTTTCAAAGAACTGGAACAAACAGTCCTTAAATTTGTATGGAATCAGAAAAGGCCCCGAATCTCCAAGGAACTGTTGAAAAGGAAAAACAAAGCTGGGGGCATCACAATGCCGGATTTCGAGCTGTACTACAAAGCTGTGATCACAAAGACAGCATGGTACTGGCACAAAAACAGACACATAGACCAATGGAACAGAATAGAGAGCCCAGAAATGGACCCTCGGCTCTTTGGGCAACTAATATTTGATAAAGCAGGAAAAAACATCCGGTGGGAAAAAGACAGTCTCTTCAATAAATGGTGCTGGGAAAATTGGACAGCTACATGCAAGAGAATGAAACTTGACCACTCTCTCACACCATACACAAAAATAAACTCCAAATGGATGAAAGACCTCGATGTGAGACAGGAATCCATCAAAATTCTAGAGGAGAACATAGGCAACAACCTCTACGACATCGGCCAAAGCAACCTTTTTCATGACACATCCCCAAAGGCAAGAGAAACAAAAGAAAAAATGAATTTATGGGACTTCATCAAGATTAAAAGTTTCTGCACAGCCAAGGAAACAGTCAGAAAAACTAAGAGGCAGCCCACGGAATGGGAGAATATATTTGCAAATGACACTACAGATAAAGGACTGGTATCCAAGATCTACAAAGAACTTCTCAAACTCAATACACGAGAAACAAATAAACAAATCAAAAAATGGGCAGAAGATATGAACAGACACTTTTCCAATGAAGACATACAAATGGCTAACAGACACATGAAAAAATGTTCAAAATCATTAGCCATCAAGGAAATTCAAATCAAAACCACACTGAGATACCACCTTACGCCAGTTAGAATGGCAAAAATAGACAAGGCAAGAAACAACAATTGTTGGAGAGGATGTGGAGAAAGGGGATCCCTCCTACATTGTTGGTGGGAATGCAAGTTGGTACAGCCACTTTGGAAAACAGTGTGGAGGTCCCTTAAAAAGTTAAAAATTGAGCTACCCTATGATCCAGCCATTGCACTACTGGGTATTTACCCCAAAGATACAGACGTAGTGAAGAGAAGGGCCATATGCACCCCGATGTTCATAGCAGCAATGTCCACAATAGCTAAATCGTGGAAGGAGCCGAGATGCCCTTCAACAGATGACTGGATTAAGAAGTTGTGGTCCATATATACAATGGAATATTACTCAGCTATCAGAAAGAACGAGTTCTCAACATTTGCTGCAACATGGACGGCACTGGAGGAGATAATGCTAAGTGAAATAAGTCAAGCAGAGAAAGACAACTATCATATGATTTCTCTCATCTATGGAACATAAGAGCTAGGATGATCAGTAGGGGAAGAAAGGGATAAAGAAAGGGGGGGTAATCAGAAGGGAGAATGAAACATGAGAGACTATGGACTATGAGAAACAAACTGAGGACTTTAGAGGGGAGGGGGGTGGGGGAATGGATAGACCGGTGATGGGTAGTAAGGAGGGCACGTATTGCATGGTGCACTGGGTGTTATAAACAACTAATGAATCATCGAGCCTTACATCAGAAACCGGGGATGTACTGTATGGTGACTAACATAATATAATAAAAAAATCATTAAAATAAAAATAAATAAATAAATAAATAAATAAATAAATAAATAAATAAAATATAAATAAAATCTTTAAGGGGCACCTGGGTGGCTCAGTTGTTAAGCATCTGCCTTCGGCTCAGGGCGTGATCCTGGCGTTCTGGGATCGAGCCCCACATCAGGCTCCTCCGCTGGGAGCCTGCTTCTCCCTCTCCCACTCCCCCTGCTTGTGTTCCCTCTCTCGCTGGCTGTCTCTCTCTCTGTTAAATAAATAAAAATCTTAAAAAAAAATCTTTAAATAAACAAATAAAATAAAACAAACAAAAAAAACCAAATAAAAATAAAATTTAGAACTTATGCTTTGTGAAAGACAGTATCAAGAGAATTAGAAGACAAGCTACAGATTCAGAGAAAATATCTGCAAAAGACATATCTGATAAAGGACTGATATCCAAAATACACAAATAAAACATCTTAAAACTCAACAGCAAAAAAACAAACAACCCGATTAAAACATGGTCCAAAGTTCTTAACAAATACTTCACCAAAACGATATACAGATGGCAAGTAAGCCTCTGAAAAAATGTTCCACATCATATGTCATGAGGGAAATGCAAATTAAAACAAAAATTAAATACCAGTACAGACCTATCAGAATGGCCAAAGTCTAAAACACTGGTGAGAATATGGAGTAATAGAGCTCTAATACATTGCTGGTGAGAATACAAAATTGCACAGCCACTTTGCAAGACAGTTTGGTGGTTCCTTATAAAACTAAATATACTCTTATGATCCAGCAGTCACACTCCTCGGTATTTACCAAAAGAAACGGAAAACTTACATCCACACAAAAATCTGCACATGGATGTTTATAGCAGCTTTATTCATAATTGACAAAACTTGGAAGCTATCAAGATGTCCTTCAGTAGGGAAATGGACAAATAAACTGTGGTACATCCAGACAGTGGAATATTATCCAGCACTAAAAATAAATGAGCTGTTGGGCGCCTGGGTGGCTCAGTTGGTTGAGCATCTGCCTTCAGCTTGGTTGTGATCCCAGGGTCCTGGGAATAAATCACCGCATCGGGCAACCTGCTCAGCGGGGAGCCTGTTTCTCCCTCTGCTCCTTCCCCTCCCCCACCCCCCCATCCCACTCATGGTCTCTCTCTCTCACAAAAATAAATAAATAAAATCTTTTAAAACTAAACAAACAAACAGACAAATAAATGAGCTATCAAGACAAGAAAACACATGGAGGAAACTTAATTCATTATTACTAAGGGAAAAAAGCCAATCTGAAAAGGATGATATTGTATGATTCCAACTATATCACATTCCAGAAAAAGCAAAACTACGGAGACCAAAAAGATCAGTGGTTGACAGAGTTTAGGGAAAAGAGGGATGAAGAGGCAGAAGACAGAGGATTTTTAGGGCAGTGAAACTATTCTGTATGACAGTAAAATGCTATAAGGGTAGATATATGTCATTACACATTTGTCTAAACCCGTAGAATATACAACAGCAAGAGTGAACCCTGAGGTAAACTACAGAGTTGGGGGATTACGATGTATCATCCTTTTACTAAGGATGTAAGTTCATCCTTAGTAAAAAATGTACCACTCTGGTGAGTAATATTGATTAGTGGGGAGGCTATGAAGGTGCGGAATCAGGGGGTATGTGGAAAATCTCTGTACCTTCCTCTCAATTGTGCTGTAAACCTAAAACTGCTCTAAAAAACATGTCCGTTTAAAAAAAAAACAAATTGCACTCATATTTGGGGGGTCTGAGAGATTGTGCACATGCCCAAGGCTGCCCTCTCAGGTATGATGAGAAAGAGAACCTACTGGCTATTAGCCCCTGGCTGAATGCAGGGTAAAATAATAAATTCACTGAACTGTGAAAACAACCTCTAAGACAAATACACATCCAACAGGAAAGGATCACTATCTAACTGGCTAAGTAACCTAAAACACAACCCTTGACCAACAAGTGGCTTATGTGGATGCGAGGTGAAGCCTAGAAAGCCATAAAAAGACAAAAACAAGGGGGAAAACCCTGAGCAGGAACATTAGAGGTCACACACTGTGAAAAAAATAAACATAACAGAATCAGTCCAGTCAAATAACCAAATAAATAAATGACCAAACAATTAAAAGAACAATAAGTTCCATAAAGGTGGGAAACTGGTATCCAGACTTGCTACAAGATATTATCCAAAGTGTCTTGTTTTCAACAAAATATTACAACACATGCCATAAAACAGTTAAGTGTGACTTATACAGAGGATAAAAGGAAGACAACAGAAACTGCCTCTGAGAGGTCCCAGATGTTGCAGTTGGTAGAAAAATACTTCAAA